>NC_135747.1:10378069-10691402 GCF_041903045.1 Epinephelus lanceolatus
ATTTTAAGATGTCTTTTCTTAATCAAAAGAAAGTGAGTAAACATTTTTACTCAAACCTAAAATGTCAGATGAAAAGTAATCAAAACTCCATGTGTAATCTATTAACAAACTCTGTTTCACTTATTATCACAGTGTGAAACTAGCCATGCTTCCATCAGCCTGTTTAGATACGCATCTAGAAGTATCACATCGGAAAATTATGATGGAAAGGCCAAAATTCTAATTAAAATCCCCTGATTCGCACAAACTAAAATACGCTCGCTTTAGCCGGGTTTTGGTTGATTCGAAAAAAATGTTGATTCGCAAAACGGGGGATAGAAACAGTTATGTTCGAACTGACGTAGCGCACCTCTCTCCATGGTGATATCCACACTCCGGGTCGGGAAGGCGGTAATGCATTTACAAGCTGGTTGCCAGCCACCAGAAAACGTAGAAGAAGAAGAATGCGAGACTTGTTTTGTTTCTGGTTCTGCGGAAAACTCACGTGAGTTTGTCGTACAAGTCTGTACATTTAATGGAAACACACAGGATTCGTATTTCTTTTAATGCGCATTTCCCAATGATTCAAATCACTTTTGGATGGAAACATAGCTACTGTCTTTTTTCTTTTTTTTTTTAGATCATCTCAGTTTTCTTTATTTTCCATGTTTCTTCACTTTAACAGAGACAAGCCTGGAGGTGGATTAAAACCTTTATTTAACTTAAGATGAATCAGACAGAGGGTGTGATGATCGTCTGTAGTGTAATGAAAAAATAAATATAAAATATTAAAAAAAAAAAAATAATAATAATTTAAATGTAATTTAAATTTTTTTCCATGGTTCAGTATTACTACTTACATCACGTTACGGCTAATTGGGCTTTACAGGCCAGTATCAGCAGCAGCTCCTGACCCAGCCCAAGCTCTCTACGAAGTCAAGGAAAAACTCAAATAGCTGGGGGTGTTACAGGATCTGCCAAAAAAAAGTCCAACTTAATAAGTTCAGTTAGATCAGCCAAATTTATTATGTCAAGCAGCGTGGCAGCAAATCTTCCTTCCTGTAAAAAACAGAACAGTATTAGTGCTTGTATGACATTTAGTCTCATCAGGGGTGAAAAAGGTGACAAAGATACCCCACCAGGAAGAATTTTGTGTGTGTGGTGTGTGTCTATCTGAGCCATGGATGAAGTCTTAGTTCAGCAGAGTAAGACACTGCTTTGGGTCTTTGGTTAAAGGCGCTGTATGTAAGAATGTGGCCAAAACAGTTACTGCACTCAAATTCAAAATACTGCCGCGAGTCATGTCCGCCCCTCCTCCCCTACAGATTCGAGGTTGCTGGACAGCGGCACGCTGGAGACTGATTTGTTTGCCCACGAGCGGCTGCCGTGGCAGGGCCGCATCGCCGCGTCCTTGATCTTCGGTTTTCCAGCAGACCGTTCGAGCAAGTCCGGCTTCTCTGCTGCTAACACTGCTGCCGGGATACAGCTGAGGAGGAGCCGGCTGCTAATGCTATGTACCGGGACACTGCTAACGCTGCTGCTGGGATACAGCTGAGGAGGAGCCGGCTGCTAATGCTATGTACCGGGACACTGCTAACGCTGCTGCTGGGATACAGCTGAGGAGGAGCCGGCTGCTAATGCTTTGTACCGGGACACTGCTAACGCTGCTGCTGGGATACAGCTGAGGAGGAGCCGGCTGCTAATGCTATGTACCGGGACACTGCTAACGCTGCTGCTGGGATACAGCTGAGGAGGAGCTGGCTGCTAATGCTATGTACCGGGACACTGCTAATGCTGCTTGCCGTGCTGCTGTAGCTCAGTCGTAACTGTAACTGATGCTGAGACTCTACTGACTGTGTGACTGGTAGACGGCGGTGGGTGGCGCAACAGGCCAAAACACAAATTCAAAACATAAACATGATTTGCAAACCGTAAAATTTTTTTTAAAATGTGAATATTCTGGCTGTACTATTGTTGTCGGTGAGATCAGTATGTTATATGAACATTATTCCTTAGTGTCTGTGACATATTAGGAGGATTTTACGACTATTTGCTTTAGATTTCTTACATATAGCTCCTTTAAACACGTCCGCAAGACATCCAAGCAATCTGGAGGGAAAGAAGATAAAAGGTGACGGTGGTCCATGTGAATGTGAACTAAACTCAACAGATTTGTGTCTTCTGGTGTGTGTGTGTGTGTGTGTGTGTGTGTGTGTGTGTGTGTTTTCTTATCTTCAGACAGCTCATTGCTGATTCTCAGCCTGTTTCCCAGGAACCTCCTTGTCTCAAATGTTGCATTCCTGTGGAAACAGTACCACACCCAGCTGCCACACCGTGGTGGGGGTCAGCCCTGTAGGTACAACGACTGTACCACTCTGGACGGCTGTGCTGTGTTGCCAGATCTCACGAGACAAATAAGCAACCGGGCCTGTGAAAACAAGCCCAAAATAAGCGACTTTTTCTACGGAGCCCCCCCTAGGTTCCAGTGAGAGAAAATTAAATAAACTATGTGCACGGTTTTACAGTCCGTGGGGACGGATTTTAAACTGTGGGTACAGATGGTCAATTTACATCCATGTGGACAGATGGGTAAACTGTGACAAGTTGAGCAATTAAATCCCCAAGGTGATCGACTGATTTAATGGATGTGTGACAAGCCATGTAGGTGGCTACCTTCAGCTCAGCTCTCTGTCTTCACTCGTTCTGCTTGGAGACCGTGAACCCAGTGTCTGTAAGCCTCATTGTGGAGAACGGTGCTGCATTTTTTTAAAATGTTTTTCAGAGTTAGCATGTTGTACAAGGTCCGCAGGTGTGCACGTATTTCACACTTACATACTCTGCACAGTGCTTTGGAGTCGTCCCCCACGACGGGTTGAATCCATTCTTTTACTCCTTTCTCCCAGTCTTTGTTATATTTCTTCCCGTATTTCGCCCACTTTGTCCCGGATATTGTTCCTCAAAAACTCTCCTACAGTCCACCATCAGTTGCGCTTATTTTCATTTAAACGTCACTGACGTTTTCCTCACCAGAAAAAAAAAACAGATTGCCCTGCTCTGCCTCTGATTGGCTAGTACTCGTCATCAGGGTCAGAGCCAATTAGAAGCAGGATGCGGGTGGGGAAAAAACTCTGCAGTCTCCTGTGTGTTTGGGGAAAGGGGAGGGACAGAGGGAACAGGCAAGACAAACTATCCTACGTTTAAATAACATATCGAAAATATCCGCTTAACAACTTATTATGGAGCTGGTAACAAGCCCAAATAAGCAACTACACTTTAGAAACAAGCCCAAAAAAAACACGACCCGCGGCTACCAATATTTGTAAGTGACTTTACAGAAAAACAAGCCCAAAGTCGCTTATAATAAGCGGACTTGGCAACACTGCGGCTGTGAGCAGAAGTACCTAGATTACACAGGCATAATAATTACGGTGAGGATGAGGAGGAGGTGCAGCTTTGTTTAAATTTAAAAGTCACAGATAGGTAAGTGAGTGTGGAGCTTACTGTAAAAGACGCGGTTAAATGGATCTCTTCTTGCAAAAGCAGCTCAGTCCAAAGTCGATCATGCGCACACGTGGGATGTCTGAGCCGATCTCAGTCTGGATATTTTCCACCTATATATGTCACAGTGGAAGATGCGCTGACCCTCAAGTTCCAGTGCTGCATCAACAAGCTGCTTCAGTATGATCTGAGAGACAAAATGACAGAGATGAGGGATCAGAGAGGAGGTTTGACATTTTTTTCATGGTTGTGATTCTGGTTTAGCTGCTGCGACTGAAAGTTCACTACATCTGCAAGATACAAAGTTTTTAAAACAATACTTCAAGTTGGTTGGTAAGGTGGCCCTGAGGGTCAAAATACAAAACATTTCATAAAAGAAAACAACATTTCACAATGCACAACATTTCAGAAAACATAAAAACATTTTGCAAAACACGACGTTTCAGAAAAGACATATTAGAAAACATGACATTTCATACAACACAAGTATGTGTCGCAAAACACAATATTTTAGAAAACACTACATGTCAGAAACAGAACAATATTTCAGAAAACACAACATTTTAGAAAACGTAACATTTCACACAACACAAGAACATGTCACAAAACATTAAAAAAAAAAAAAAATGGCAGAAAAAACATTTTACAAAACAGAACACAACACAACAACATTACAAAAAACACAAAAACATTTCTGAAAACAACATTGAAATGCATTAAAATGTTGTGTTTTGTGAAATGTTGTGTTTTGACCCTCAGGGCCACCGTACAGAGGTGCCAAAATACTTTAGAGATTTTCAGTACAGTAGGTGTTGACCTGTCTAATCTGTCTGTTTGACTGAGCTGGGTCTTTGTTTACAACCTGCCTAAACTGCTTGTTTCTTGCTTCAGACTTCTCTTTCAAAATGTCATGTGTACCCAGATCTCAACAATTAATGGCCAAGTTGTGAGAACAAATCCTTTAAGCTAGAGTGTCCAGCCCCACCTGAAATTCTGCCAACATGGCCTGAACATGCCCCCAGTGACCAAGGATTTTTTTTTTTCTTCCTTTACCTCTGGAGGCACTGCCTGTTGTTTTTCGACTAACGGAAATGCAGGGGCCTGGGGGATCGCTCAACCCCTTCACTTCTGGCGGTGCCCCCAGGGAATCGCCTTGCTGTTTACAGATACTTCCAGGTAGAAAACCAGCAGAGTTTAGCTATATATATATATATACATATACATATATATATCTCACATTTTTCACGTCACTATATCACCGTTTAGACTAATCTGATGTTTGTAAAGTCTATAAACACAATGATTGAACATGATTGCATGTTTTGTAATTAATAACATGGTTATTGTAGATTAGCTGGGCTAACCGTTAGCTGTTCGGCCCTGCCCCCTCCATTGTGATTGGCTAAAGCACAGCATCGTTCAAACTCAAACCCCCCCCCCCCCCCCCCCCCCCCGTAGTCGTCTTTCACACAGGGCTGCCGACAGATTCTACAATGTAAATTGCAGAATCTGTCTTGAGAGATTACCAATTCAGTACCTGACCAAATACTTCCACTTTTGTTCCTGAGTTATGATGCTGAGTAATAGCCAGAAAACTGTTTTAGGCAGAACATTTCGGTGTCACAAGGTCACAGTGACCTTGACCTCTGACCACCAAACTCTTATCAGTTCATCCTTTAGGGCCTGTGTCCACATAGCGTTGTTTTCTCTCAGCGCCAGTGTCTTTTTTCATTTGTTCCCAATGAGGAGTGGGCGTGTGTGGTCACCTAGAGAAAACAAGAGCAAGTCTTCTTTTCTTTGGCCTCTTCTTTAATAGTCCCTACCCATCCTCTCTGACCTTCTCTTCACTCTCCTAACCTCCTCCTCAGAAGTGCTTGGGTTGTCAGTTTCAGAGACCCTTATCCTTTTCCTGAGCTTCATCTTGTAGGGACTGACCTTCCTTTTGATCCTCCTGGTCCGGCTATCATTTGCAGATGCTGTATTCTCTTTTGACATGATGCTATTGAGCTCTAAAAATAAAGAAAACACACAGTTGAACATCAGTTTGATGTGAATAATTATCACTAACTGCATGGAATTGTGTTTTTTATCATCTCTGAGTACAGACTCAGATCACAGTGAGAAAAATGGCTCAACAGCAGGAATCAGAGGTCTATCTTGAGGTACTAACTCTATCTTGAGGTACTAACTTATATAGTGCCTACTCTACCCGATAAGTCATATGGATCATTAAAAGAATAGTTTATCCACAAAATGACCTTATGTACATCAATTAGTCATGCCTTGTTACCTTGAATTCCTGAACTTTGTTTTTCTCACATGCCTCCACGGAAAACGGAGACACATATTGATTTATGGGCTGATTGGGGACCAAGGTTAACAATAGCAAAACTATATCGAAACATCCATTTACATAACTCATGCAATATAATCCAAGTCTCACATATCCAATTGTATGCTCATTTCTTCTCAAACGCATTTTCATTTTAAAAAACCTCAGTATTAGAGTGTGGTTTTTAGGAGAGCACAGGTAAGTTTCATTTTTCAGTTCAGTTTTAAATTGTAAGGTTTTAGTGAAAATGCAATGTGTTTGGGAAGTACAGAGCACAGGATTTGATAAATGAGATTATATTGCAGGTGCTGTGTGAGAGTTTGTAAACAGAACTTTTTACATAGTTTGGGTTACATGTGGTCCTAAATCAATCAATAAATCAATATTTTCACTGTTTAACTCATCTAAATGATGTTTTATTTATCTTGTCTGGATTTCTCACCTACTTTGAACTCAAAGTCTTCTCTGCCATCAAAATGTTAAAAGTTTAACAAGACACCTTCAGAGAAACAAATGTGTGTCGATCCAGTACTTGGATATCTGAGTGAATTCTCACTATATGTTCTTGTATTTAAAACTTTTATGTGAGCACTGAGGCTTTGATCAATAAAACACAGAACACAGTAATGACATATTCAGTGACATCAAAGTAAAGTGTTTTGGAATATGCAGATTAGTCACCAAAATAAATTGTACATGTGTTTATGTTTGAAAATCAAGTCCAAAATGCAAGCTAAACAATGTAGTGCTGTAGATAGGGGTCTGCAATTTTAGCCACAAAAAGAGAAGTCCCACCTATAGAAAAATCAATGTCAGCTTAAGTGTATTCTATGCTGAGTATTGAGGCTATTTTCACTGCTTTACCTTAAGGTCAGACAGCCTCTTCCGACAGGGAATCCGTTGACGGCTTCAGTTCCCCATCTATTCTCTCGTCAAAGCCACAAAGACCCCATTGACAAAAACATTTATTTTACCTGGCTGAACACTAGAGCTGCTGGTCTACTGCTGCTTCAGTCAGTTACTTTGTGTTATTGTGTGACTTCGGTGAATCAGAGCTAACCCTTTATCACCAAAGTTACACAATAATGCAAACAGAACTATAGCTGCTAGTAAGGCATCCTTAGCAGAGAATTAAGTCACGCAACCTCTGTGTGTTGTGATCTGAGCTTCTCTGTGGTTTGTTGTGGTGAGCTGGTCTGGCCAAGTGTGCATTTTGGTGTATTTGTGTGTCCCACTAGCTAGCTCATTGCCGCTTCTTTGCAGTACAGTCATACAGGGGTTACTGCTGATATTGTGATGTAATCGGCGCTGTAGCTTAGTGCCTCCCTTCTGGTTCGCTCTGGTGAACACCGTTAGCTGTGTCTGTGTTGGTGTTTCTATTATTTGCCGTTGTTAATGAAGTTAGCACTGTTAGCTGCTAGCTGCTGGCTCAGCCCTATCCATATTGAGAACCGTGCGCAGACATTCGCTCTAAATTTTGCATAGAGCTCTTAAAAGAACTAAGCATGAAAATCTCAGGCGCTGGACCCAAGGGCTTTGATTTCTCATTTAGGTAAAACTGCCAGGACTGAACCTCATCTGTCAGGGTCAAGAAGAAGTCACCCAGCAGGCCACTGAGGGGCCAGTTTTGCCTCAGTGTTTCAGTATCTGTGAATCTCTATAATGTATATTTCAGAGTGCTTCTCTGCAGAGATGTGTAGGCAAGCCTGCAGAGAGAGCAAAGGACTCATTTGATTGCTACAAAATGTGTTCATGCACTTTCATTACATTGTCTCTATAATATATACCTAATGTAGAGCCTGCCTCACAATGGCTGACCTTCACTAGAAATACATCAGTATTAAATACTACATTGTGTGGAGCTGGCTTTGCTGATGACCTGTATTATTCTGCTAAACGCTGTGATTTATCTTATTCAATCATCACTGTGATGTTTCACATGTGAACAGCCTGCCATCATCATGTGCAGTTATATACAGAGGGATACATAAGGTACTATCCACTATAACCACCTGAACGTAAGAAACTCTCCTCTGGTGGGCATATCATTTGAAAGTAACTACTAAATTAGGCCAACTCTGAATAATTCGAATTAATCTTCTTAATCAAATATTATCTTTAAACGCCTCCTAACTTTAAAGAAGAGATTTAAGGGGATTTCATGAGCTATCACCAATGACTGGTGACCTAATTCGGTTCTCTTTTAAAATCCACTTTAGTTTTAGACCTACAGCAAATATATTCATGATTGGCTGGTAATTTCATTTTTTTTAAATGTCAATTTTGACATTTTCAGGCAATGTAGGACAGTTGTACTGGTGTCATACTAAGTTAACAATGCAACAATATTTTTTGATTTTGATCAAGGTACTATATTGAACATTAAGTGCCTTTATGACAGAGATAGATTGATATCATCAATTAAATAGTCATGATTTTATGGTTAAACTGAATTAACTTAGAGGTCTACATTAACTGTGAAGGTTAATAGATAATGTGTAGTCTGACTCAGAGGACATAGACTGCCTATTACTAGGGTTGGGTAATATATCAAAATTATACTGCTATTGTGATATGAGACTAAAAATCATCTTAAATTTTGGATGTCGTTATAGCGTGCTGTTTTTCCCTGGTTTTAAAGGCTACATTACAGTGAAGTGATGTGTAGCTATTCTATTATTTGCCTTTACCCACTTAGTCTTTATATCCACACTACAGATGCTTATTTATCAAAAACCCTTAGTGTGTAAATATTTTGTGAAAGCACTAATAGTCAACCCTACATTATCGATGCAATGTAATTATTGGGGTAATTGTCACAAAATATCATATTTGATACTCTCCAAATTGCCCAGCACCAATCCTGCCACTGCTTGTCTGTTTCAGACACAGTTCCTCCCTTCCCAATATCTATACCATTTTCAAAATCCACATTGCGACGAGAAACAGCAAAAACAACCTGCGACAGTAAATGGGTCAAGAAACACAGGACTTTCCCCTGGAGACCGTTGCTCGAAACTGTGTGAACTTTGAGACAGTTTTAACATACATCCTACATGTTTCTTTTGCTAAACCTAACCACAGTTACTTTATTGGCCCAAACCTAATCTCGGTAACTTTACGTTAATTACGTAATTTACGTACGTTTATAGGATATTATACGAACGGTTGCATAAGGATACGTTGACTTAATGTTTTACTTTTGCTGGGATTTAGCCATTCTAATGCCAGGGCTCGCCTCCCCATGTGCAAATGTTTGCGCATAACATGTTGCCTCCAAACTATTTTGCTAGGGCACCATTGCTGCATCTCTGGCTTAGTGCTGCCCAAGCTGATTCTGATTGGCCAAAGAAATATGAACATCTTGGAGCTTGTTTTCCCCTTAGTGCATAATTATGATGGGCTTGGCCACCTTCCCCCACTGGCACAGCACTGAAAGTGTGGAGATAGATCTAGCTATATGAGGGTCAATGATGGATGGCCAAGGTGTGTTGAGCGCCTGTTACTTCCACAGGAGACACTGATTTGTGGTGGAGTCAATGCCACCAGCAACATGTCATTGAGTAGGACATAAAACTGCTGGTCAGGGCTGCTGAATGAAAAGTATCAAGGTCACAGTGCCATCAGAGATCCTCATGAGATTGGACCACTTGCAAATAAAAGAATTCAACACACTGCACAGGCACATGTACCGTACATCAGGTTATTGTTGTAGTTGAAAAAAGACTTTTATTCAGTGCCTGGGAGAAACAGTACAGCACAGTTTTGTTATAAAAATGGATATCCACAGGTTCAGTCAAGACATCAATAGCACTAAGGCCAGGTTAGTCTCTGAAATTCAAACAAGGCTACTGCAAAAACTGCTCTCTCCTTAACATACTGGGTTTCCTGTCCCTAACACCCGTGACAGCAATCACTCCAACAAAGATTAGCAGCAGACTAATCATTTCCAGCTTACTCACTGATAGGTTTTTATGAAGTGGTAAAAGGGAAAATAAATCATTTTAGATTCAAAAGGCTCAATTTCAGCTAGGAGGACTCTTGCCCTCTGGATGTGGGATTATTCATTACAGTAGTGTCTGTGTCCAACAAGGTCATTTAAATTTAGTGTGAAGTAAAAGCATCTGAATGCACTTGAGCAAAAGTCACTGTAACATTTACATATTTGTAGAATAATGCATACAAAAGGAGTGGTTCAGTATATGAGCTTATTTTTTTAAAGCAGTCCTGGTTGTGTATAAGGCACAGTTTCTGATCACAAGCTCTTTTGAAAAAAAATCTATGTTCTGTGCTGTGTAGAATATAAATGAGGGTATTTAGCATTTTTTTATTTTTCCAAATCATTTTTTTCTCTTACATAACTTCATTTAAAAATAAATATCTATTATCTTCTTTAAAATAATCTTTAAACGTTTGCTGTTCCCCGTCATAAACCACAATTCTAAAATGAAATTGAAAAAAAAAAAAAAAAAGTGGAAATGATCAATACCTAAAATAAAAAAAATAACAGGATGGATAATGCATTTTTATAAACAGTTCAAAAAGTAAAACATTGATAACATCAAAAACAATAAACAAAAAAAAATCACAACCAACAAACATGTAATATACAGAATTTTTAAAAAATGGATACAATGTGAGAGCTTCATTCAGCTTCTCTGGTCTCGTTCTGCCCCTTGGAGAGAATATGTGCCAATGCCCCCGAGAAAAAGGAACAACACCCCCTCTGTTCGACCCATCTCTTTGGCGTTTATGGAGGGGAGGAGCAGACGATGCAAAGCGTCTCTGCCAGGCAAAGAGCCACAGGGCCAGTTCACTGGACGCCACATGTTCACCAGGCGTGTTCTCGGGGAATTCAAACTGTGTTTAACTAGGGCCCAGAACAAATACAAAACAAAAAAAAAAAAACAGAGTGGACGGTATTTATTTTTTGGAGTGTGATGTGAAGGCGTTCTCGATGCAGAGGACGATGTAGGAGCCGGAACAGCTACTGGAGGATTGCTGCAGGAGGTGGCCGCTCTGTAGCGATGATGCCAGACCAGTCACAGCGTGGTCACCCGCCCGCCATGTTTCGCAGTAATGGTCTGTTTGCCGGTGGCCTTTGTTGCTTGATCCATGCCAGATCATTTTTTCTGGCCTGGAGGATGGCAAAAACAAGCACATAGGTCAGAATATATGTACAGTATACAGCATGTGCCTATACAAAAGCTAGTGCAGAGGATGCTGTATTAAATTTAACATTATTATACAAATAAAATGAACAAAGGCTCACCATGCACTGTCCCTGAGGATGTCTCTGCCATCGAAGGAGTAGATCGGTACATTCTCCTTCATTTTACTTGCATCGTCTCCAAAGACAGACTCCCAACTGCTGAACAACACTTGGTCCTGCAATGAAGATAATAAAACACCTTCAATTTAATTTCTCCTCTATAATGTGTTCCTAATACAGCAGTGAGAAAGACTGAATTAAGTAAGTTGAGAAGTTGAGAGTTAAGAGGGAATCCAAATAAATGGTATTCTTGCAAACTTTTTTAGGAAACCTTTGAAATAAAAATCGTAGGGCTGACCTTCGAATCCATTGATGGACATTCGAAGCTTCGGAGCTCAGAATGAATTTAATTCAAAGCATTTGACGAACGGGGGGGGGACAATTGTGGCGAAATGTAGTTTCTTCCAACACTAGAATTAAGATAAAAAATATTCACAAACGAAAAAACACTAATAGTCGGTGATAAGTAGTCTTTAACTTTTGACTGAACACTAAATTAAAACCCTCGGCGCACACTGCAGCACAATCAAATAGATGCGCAACTCGGAGCATCAGTGTCTCTGACACCAGACTCAGAGCAGACCGGTGGAACTGGAAAATGCATATTAGGCCTACTAGTTACTACTTACGTTTTTCAAGTGACTTCCCAAATTTGTTGTTGAGTTGTGATATGCTAATTGTTTCTGGCAAATCTGGCACTCTGCTTTCTGGGGGTTGTCGGAGCATATTTTAAAGTGCAACCACACATCTGATGACCTCTTGGACATGTCTGCCAGCTCTGAGTGCACTCGTTGTCAGTATCAGACCAGTGGGGGTTAGTGTTGCGTTTAAGGCCTCCCCCCAAAAAACGAAAAAAAAAAAAAAAAAAGTGCCGAAGCTTCGTTTGTTTTTTTTTCACAATCGAATGCCGTGCCATCGAACGAAGCTTCGATTTTTTTGGGTCAGCCCCAAAAAATAGTCAGAGCTACAGTCGAAAACTACTCATTATGCCTTGCACAGCCATAAGGTGGGTGGGTTTTCTCAGGGTACTCCAGCTGGTTAGGGTAGTTGGTGACTCTAAATTGGCCATAGGTGTGAATGTGAGCGTAAAGGGTTGTCTGTCTCTATGTGTCAGCCTTGTGATAGTCTGGCGACCTGCCTAGTGTCAGCTGGGATAGGCTCCAGCCCCCCTGCGACCTCTAACAGGATAAGCAGTTATGGAAAATGAATGACTGAATGAACAACTTTAAGGTCTACATCAGGCCTATTCAGGCCCGTGGGCACTGTTAGGTAGGTAGGTTTATTTGACAACAATTAAAAAAATATATAATATATATAAATATGTTGATCACGCAAGACTAGCCTGCTGATTAGTTCTGTTTACAAATAAAATATAATCATGACGAAGAAAAAAAAAATGTGATTACAGACATTTTGCCACAATAAAGCCATAAATGACTCTGCTGAGACCAACAATCACATGACCAAAATTCAGTGAAACTTTGACTGAACTGTAGGTTGATTACACAAAGGAGAGGACAAATGGTAAATGTAGATGTAAATGTAAATTGCAATGTAGCGAAATAAGTTTTGATAAAGTGGTGGCGTGATGTTTCAAGTACACACACATAATGAGAAACGTCTGGCCCCCAGGCCCTGAGCATTCTGAAAGTGTGGTCCCTATACCATATAATTCAACAGCCCTGGTCTAGGTGATGAAAAACTTGAAATCTGTCCACATCTGTGAAGGTCAGCCTATGCACACACACAATGTAGTATAAACAGAACCACGTCCACTGTCCGTTTCGGCCCCTTAGTAATATTTCCACTTCCTCAGCAGTAGTATCTCACCTTGAGGTTCACGATGGGGAAGCTGTCCCTGTCCGACCTGCGGACGATGGTGTAAAGGTCTTGAAGCTTGGAGGACAGGAAAGCTCTGAAGGTGCCCTTCAGGCCCACAGCACGGGCCTGCTGGAAGCACAGGAAGTCTGCCCCGCGGATTCCTCGCATGTTACCAGTTTGAGGGGCGTTCAGGGCGATGAGATGTAGCTGATGAGGAAGACACAGGTTTGTGTTAAAATGTCTGCCTCTGTATGACCTGCTCTTGTTTCACATCAGTATGAAGTAAATTATTTTAATAAAGACTGGGCCATTGTATCAGCCAATATTAAATTACTACAGATATATGACTGTTGCTAAGTAACAAATCACAAACATAAAACAGGCAGCTGTGACTCAAGAGGTAGAGCAGGTCATGCACTAATTGGAAGATTGGCAGTTTGATCTCCGGCTCCTCCAGTCCGCAAGTTAAAATATTCTTGGGCAACATACCGTACTGAACCCCAGTTGCTCCTGATGGTGTGTGAATGTGTGAATGGGTGAATGTGACAAGTAGAGTAAAAATGCTTCAAGTGGTTGAAAGACTAGAAAGGCGCTTCACAAGTGCAGTCCATGTATCATTTAGCAGCTAACTGAAGTACAAAAATGTCAGATATATTTAAGGTTATTTGGAGGCATTGTCCCACAGTAAACACTGCCACGTTGATTTTCAAGTGTCTCGCTCACTTATCATGATCAAAGTATAAATGAAAATTTAAAAAAGACCACTGTCAAAGTGGCTTCACTGTCCTACAAACCTTTCTGTGGGGATTTTATTCCTTTTGCTATCCAACCAATTTGTGTCCTTTATTTTTTTACCAATTAGAATCTTCCCGTCAAATTTTAAACAAACCACATTTTCATCACAATTTCTGTCTTTAAGTGTGCTGCAATGTGACCTCCTCCTCTTCACCACAAAGTGTGTTATCTCACCAGCAAATAAACCCTTACCATCACTTAATTACTGGATGTTAAGTATTTTAGGGTCACAGTTTACACCAATTTATCCTGCTTAACATGACACCCTCCATAATTAAGTAATTGACATTATGAGTTCTCCTGGTTGAACTCTACTCACTCCTGATGCTGATGGCACATGGCCAGCAGGCTGCGGCACAGGTGGGCTGGGTCGTCGCTGCGGAGTTACGGGGTATCTGTTGTCAGTATGGTGGGTGGCTAATCTTCCATCTGTCTGACCAGTGTGTCTTGGTTCTGGGAATCTGGGATCATACTGTGGGGGGTATCTGGGGTCTACAGGTGGTTGCGGTGGAGGCTCGATGGGTCGTATGGCAGTACCACCCTGTGAGTAATGGCCAGCGCCGTTGTTTTGGGACTGGTCCTGGGACTGGGGGTACAGGATCACTGGTGGAGGCTGGACCTCTGCCACCTCGTTCTCCTTTAAATTAAATTTGGAGAGGTTCGAAAGATCAAAAAACAGTCAGTGAATAAAAAATGAAAATATGTTTATTGTTTTAATTCTATGGAACTCACCAGATCTCTGAAGAAGGGACTGTACTCTCCAAGCTGAGAGGGGAAAAAGAGCTGTTTAGCAAACACTGATATCTCATCTCACAATGAATTCATCACCTGATATGTACTCTTTTTTACACAAATACATAACATTAGCAAATCTTTTTATATGAGTGAAAGCATTTTACAGTCGAACAACACAATGTTAAACTGTAAAGGCCCAAACACACTGAAATCAATAACTGACGTGCCTCACACTGCAGGTATCACATTTATAAATGCCAACACAGCAGAACCAGGAGCATTTTAGGAGAAGGTCTGTATTTAGACAACAGTTTTGTGTACTACAGATGCTTGTTTTTTTTTCTATACATTGCTAGTTGAGTAACATCATATGACATTTGGTGCATGCTGCTGCTTTTCAGTTGGTTGGCATTAGAACACCGGTAAAGCCACTGGGGACCTGCCATCTCATTTCATCTTTTTTTTCCCCCAGATGGGTAAAAAAATTACATAAATCACAGTCAATCATAACTCTGTACTATGTTAATGCTGTTGTTAGGTGTATGCAGTAAGTTAATTTTATGACCAGTAGATGTCAGTAAACGTTCATGAGGAAACGAGGTGGGTCTGTTATGCTAACGTAACTACTGAGGGTTTAACCTTTTTTTTTTTTATCTTTATTATCTCACATGTGACAACACAACAGTTAACATAGCTGTTGGAAGTAGTAGCTGTTTTCATTGGGCATTGCAGAATTACATCTATAATGTTCATCAAGTTTAAAGCCAAGCTAATGGAGCTATCATAAACGCTCATAATGCCTTTGGTGTTCAGCCAAAAATAGGTGAAGAGCATGTCAGACTGGTGCTTTGGGGGCTTAACATCATTAAAATGCAAGTTATTTTGCATAACAATAAATTAAAAAAAAAAAGAAATAAAATATATAGTTTTGCTTTTTAGCATATTTTCCACAAATACCATTATTTCTGTGAAAACCATTATTGGCTTCCTTATGTGCTGGATGATAGCATGTTAGCCATACCAATTAACAAAGTTGAATTTCTTCAGACTTTTTTCCCCCTAGTGGCCAAGAAACAATCACAGCAGCTTTAAAGTCAAACTGTATTGAAGATGTATGGTTGAAATGCCAAATTTGAACTCTAAAAGTTTTATTGGGTGAAAGGTAGATGACCGTACCATGACTTGCCGCAGTCCATCGCGTACTCTCAAATAGAGGTCTGCTTTGTCAATGATGTAGATGAGGCTGCCCTCAGCCTGGCGTCTGGCAGTCGCTAACATTGTGTCGTACGACCTCAGAACTGTAACCTGTGAAGAAAAATATACATGGTGTTAATATAAATGAAATAATAAATTGGTGCCAATTGCTCTGAAAATAGAAAGTTCTGATTGGCCCTGAATATTCATTCATTCATTCATTCATCTTCTAACCGCTTCATCCTCTTGAGGGTCGCGGGGGGGCTGGAGCCTATCCCAGCTGACATCAGGCGAGAGGCAGGGTACACCCTGGACAGGTCGCCAGACTATGGCAGGGCTGACACATAGAGACAAACAACCATTCACACTCACATTCACACCTACGGACAATTTAGAGTTACCAATTAACCTGCATGTCTTTGGACTGTGGGAGGAAGCCGGAGTGCCCGGAGAGAACCCACGCTGACACGGGGAGAACATGCAAACTCTGCACAGAAGGGCTCCCACGCCCGGGATCGAACCGGCAACCCTCTTGCTGTGAGGCGAGAGTGCTAACCACCACACCACCGTGCCGCCCGCCCTCAATATTTTATCAGGCAAATATAGATACAGAGACGGACACAGATGGCACCTTCTGTCCATACTCTTCATTTCATCAATAATTGTACATGTTTTCTGGCAGTTTACAGATACAAACAAAACAAAGCAGTACCACTGGAGATTGTGGAGGCAGTGTAGCATAGTTCAAGCGAGACACGACCCTAGGAGACGACGAAGAAATGTAAATGATGGTGAAACGGAACAAATCGGTAATATATGATAATATATATTAATATTTGGTGAAGTTATTGAAAAGAATTCCCTGTCCACACGTTAGGATGTACACTATCGCCGCACAGACCTCTGCTGTCTACAACACTGCCTCCGTAGGTACTGTATTACGACCTCCCGCCACCTATTGGCTGTATCTACACCAACATAAAGGACGCATGGGAGAACGAGGTCAGTAATGTTGAATGAAGCGTGTGTATCTATTTTACAAAAAGGAAATTTAAATGAGCCTTAACAATCAGATAATCAGTAGGATGATATTCAAGGAATACTGCACCTGCAAAATTACCATTTTCAAATCAGTTACTCACCCTGTGTTACGTTGAATTCTTGACAACCTTTATTTTTCTTGCATGCCTTCAAGGCGAACAGAGAATCCAAAAATTCTTCATTATTCATGAATTGAAGTGAATGAGGACCAAGTTTAACAACAGCAAAACTATACCAAAACATCCATTTACAAACCCACACAATCCTGCAGTATTGTCCAAGACTCATTTATTCAGTCGTAAGCTCAGTACTTTCTAAACACATGCATTTTCACTAAATCGTTTTGATGTAAAACGCATCAGTACAAACAGTCTCATGCACAGCTGAGTAGCGTGTCCGAGCACACGTGTTTTTGGACTTGCATGTATGTGCTCAGGATATTTTGGTATGGTTTTCTGTTGTTAAATGCGGCCCCCTATAATTTCAGTTCATAAGGAATGTTTGCCGTTTTTGGATTCTCTGTCCACTGTGAGGCATGCGAGAAAAACAAGGTTTTCTTTACAAATTCAACACAACCTGTGGTGAGTAACTGATACACAAATGGTCATTTTGCAGATGAAGTATTCTTTTAAAATGCAGCAATCGTACTTACCCCTGAGGAGTGACCAGGACTTCCAGGTGGACCAGGAGGACCAGGCGGTCCAGGAACAGTGACAGCTTCGAATGAAAACAAAGGCTTGTTAATAATTTGGCTTATGAAGACCCCCAGTGCAGTTTGTAGGCAACAAGCAGAGTGCAGACAGTAGCTAGATGTCACCTCCACACTAGCTTTAGAAATATCCAGAATATATTTTAACAGAAAAAGCTACTTACAGTGATTGGGCCTATATGGTCCTGGAAGTGAGGAAGATCCTTGGGGTCCTGGAGGTCCAGGTGGTCCTGGAGGGCCTGGACGCCCATCGTAACCAATCCCTGGAGGCCCTGGTGGCCCTTGCGGTCCGGGGGGGCCCATTACACTTTCTCCCTTTGGACCCTAAAGTGACGGAGAAAAATCTAAATTACTGGAACACTTACTTTAATAATAATATTAAATTTATAAATAAAATTATTAATAAATTAATAATAATCTATCATCTTGGTCATGACAAACAATTTTGGTTTATGTATAATAAAGGGTCTTGAAAAATAAAAAATAAAACCATACTGACAACAGACATTTTACTCTCTGAACTTACCGGTAGGCCTGGTCTGCCAGGAGACCCTGGTGGGCCTTGTACTCCTCCAAAGCGTGGGTCATAATATCCACCACCAGGCTCTCCCTTTTCTCCCTTCACACCTACTTCCCCACGTTCTCCCTTCAGTTCATTCTGTTGGAAACAGTTTAACATTATGAAGCACAGTACTTCCAGCATACTAATAAAACTAAATGGTGGTGAGATGATAAGCTAGTTTACCTTGAATGCGTAAATATCAAAATTAGAGGCTGTTCCTGGGGAAAAAACAAAGATGTTTTAGTAATTAAGTAAGAAATGATCCACATCCAAACAGTCCTGCAGTGCAGTGGGTATGTATATAATAATGGTGCAGCATGTATTTGTATTTTAAGCAAACTAGAATTTACCTGGGATTCCTGGAAGTCCACGCTCACCACGCTCTCCTTTTTCCCCTTTATGTTCTACAACAAATGATCATTTTTAAAATCAGCTGGTTTGACACGGTATCACACAGGTATATCTAACATTGCAAAACTGTTAGTGCCCTGTGTCTGTGATAGAAATATCTTCTGTGTTTTATCTATTCATTCTTCAGATCTAGACTTGACAGCTTAATCTCTTGACAATAGAGTGTATATCCCCTTCAGGCTGAGGCAGCTGGATCAAACTGAAATTAAGATAGAACTGTTTATCTCTGCAGACACTTTAAACCCTTCCTAAATCTCTCTTCCTTGACTGGCACTTTTACTGAACTTCTCCATTCTGATCCCTCTCTATCTTACAGTATTATGTATTGGTGTTAAAACAACAAATGATGTGTGTTGGAGGTCATACCTAGGTAATTCCTTGAAGATTCATCATAGCGCTATGGACAGAAAGAAGACGTGCTCAATGAAAAAATTTGCAGTACCACCACCAACAACAGAGAAAATATTTATCTAAGGTTCATGCTGAATCATGCAATTAGCAACTGACTCAGTAGTTTTACCAGACAACAGAACAAAAGCACCAAATATTGACTGGTCACTCATGCTTTAATGACACAAATATATATGCTTTAGCTATCAACAACCACAGGATACATGAGCCGCATGAACTTTGTGTTACACTAACTGGTACATTTTCCAAGATTATTTCAAGGTTTGAAGTTTTAAAATACTGTGTACTCACATTGAAGCGATCTAAAGACAAGACTGGCCCAGGAGGTCCAGGTGGTCCGGGTGGTCCTGGTTGGCCTGGGACTCCCTGATGAAAACAAAGTTATTAATTCTTTCTCACTGTTTGGTGTGTAGATACAGAATTATGCCCATGGTAGTGGTGAGATTACTGACATACCGTCAATAATTTAGACAATATTTTGATATTTTACTACTATTGTGACACACTGATTGTTAGCATTGATAAAAACATTGGTATGTGTGTAGGGCTGGGTATTTGTACCTGATACCTTTAAGGTATCGACTAAAATAACCCAGTACCAGTAGCATCAAAACTTTGTCAATCAAACGACAACTCATTTTTGTGCCGGGGTCTTATTTTGGACCACTGGATAAGCAAGCTTTCTGTTGCTGCTATCTCTGGAGCCGCTCCTCTCCCGGCAAATGGTCAGTTTATCGTTTGCCTGGTAAGCACAAGCTAATACAGCAGTAGCAGCTAACATCAAGGCATATAACGCTCCCAGCAAACTCACACCGACACTGAAACAGCTCGACTCTGATGTTAAAACCTTTAATAACCAATAAGCAATGTTAGCCATGTGATGCTAACAGTTAGCCCTGTCACTGTGTGTGCAGCCGGCAGACTCTCACAGTTGTGTCTGGTGTGGAGCTCACACTCCCACAGCAGCAACTACAACACACACAGTCTGTTTTATGGTGAAGTTGAGTGTGGTGTATTGACAGAGTTGGCAGCTTATGAGGCAGAGTATGACTATGCTACATGCCATTTCATTCACATTATGGGTATCAAATGAGGTACACTAATGGTATCAGTATCACTTTAAGGGTACTGGTATTACTACTGGTATTTTTTTTTTAAAATGATTCCCAAGCCCAGTATGAGTGTTTGATATTAGGGCATTCGCTCAGCAAATGCTCACTCTGGAAGAATGCATTCACTGAGGAAATAGTGTGTTGACATTTATGTTAATTAATGTTGTCAATCAACATATATCACACTGGCACAACAGCAGCTCTGACAAGACATAAATACAGAGCAGAAAGGCTAATATTTGTTAAATTAAACAGGGGTTGTTTTTTTTAACCCAAGACTTATGTTACTGGCAGTAACCAGGAACTTGTGCAAAGACAAATAATGTGTACACAATATAACGAGCCAGAGAGCTAATTGGCCACTTGAAAAGAGTTTGAAAAGAGATCTCAGTGAGGGTTTATTGTTAAAGCCAGCTAGTCAGTCAGTGTTTGATGTTCAATGCAAGACTCTCTTCCTTTTTACTGATTATGTGTATTTCATGACACGTGTCACCGATGCACCACAACTATTTTTGACAGAAGGCAGGTCACAGACAGGTCACATATATTAGTATCATGGTGACACTTAGCTGTGCCTTCATTACACTGTCAAACTGACTTTAATATCTTCTGCCACTGTAAAATCTGTTTGTCTGAGGCACTGGTAATAAGATGAACACTTACTGGGTAGCCATAACCTGAACCAGTTCCTGGGTCTCCTTTCTCACCCTTGTACCCATTTACACCAGGGCGACCCTGAGGGGAGAAAAACATTGAATAATATTTCCCTGTGCTCCGAAAACAGACACAATGGGGTTACAATGTAACTACTGAAATATGCAATCAGTGAGCAAACTGAATATGTAGTAACACAGAAAAGCATTGCATATTTATATGAAATTGTACCAACGTAAGACACAGAGGAAAGGGTACTTACAGGTCTTCCAGGCATTCCAATTTCACCCTTTATTCCAGGAGGCCCATACTGACCCTACAACAATAAATCATGAAATGGGGGGAATGTTTTTTAAGTTTAAAACTGTTTTGGTACATTAGTGTAGGTATGTTAGATAGAACTGCTGAAGCACTTACAGGGGGTCCGACAGGTCCAGCGGGTCCTCTGTCTCCCTACATGGGTGGTAACACAACCAGATTAGCTTCAACAACAAATGTACCACTGTAATGCAGGCGACACATTAAGACATGAAAAGCAGCAACATATTATATTCTGTAGAGGAGAGCTGTGTGTATGTGTATTTTGGGGAGAGAAACAAAACAGTCAAACAGTAAAGACATGTGGTTGAATGCAGTGAGACTCACCTTCAGACCCGTTAGTCCTTCCAGATGCAGAAGATTTCCATCAGGTCCGATTACTAAGCCTGGTTCACCTTTCTCACCCTGAACACATGACACAGCAACATTACAAGTCAGCACAGACTCAATCACAGCAGTGTCTTAATCATGACGAGTGGCTAAATTAATAGATAAACAAGACTTTACCTTCACTCCGTAGCCTGGAAGGCCGGGGTCTCCTCTGTCACCCTTTGGTCCTATAGGACCCTGCAGGATGAACACAGTAAGATTTCTCAGCTTACAAGAGGTCAGAGTAACAGTCATTTGGCAGCAGGAAAGGTTTTGTTCTCGCCGATCAATTGAAGCCATTCCATTAGTTTCCGCCTAATACACTGAGCAGTTTATGAATTGCTGAGTGGACCACTGTTTAGACACTGAGTGTAGAAATCAGTGGATGAGATGTTGACTGTAATGCACAGAAGCAGCTGATGCTTGCTTAGTTTTGTGGATGTCAAACTTTACTGTTAAATTATCCAGAGGCATTATGGGTATTTGAAAGAAATGGAGCTTGAAGTGAGTGTTAAAAGAGTCTCTTCTTTTTGCCTACAGCAGTTTGCTTCCAGAGGCCTGTACTCCAAAGCCAGTTCAACTTACCCAGGATATGTTTTCATGATCTGGCTAAACTAACCCTAACATCAGCTATCTGGATAACCAGTATCACGAAGCTGGATATCAACTAGTCCAGTCAATTCTGAGTTTTCCTATCCAGCCAGGAGCGTGTTAAATGATTAAGTAGAACAATAGACTGCATATAATAACACAAGAGCCATTTGAAAAAACAAAAGGTGATGACCAATTACAAAAAACAACCCCACCCCCACCCCCACCTGACACTGATAATAACCTCCTGGACAAACTCAATTTGTTCTAATGGGGGTTTGAACTAGTTCCAGTATCATATTACTCTTCTCCCATCTACCCTCCAACCCCTCCACTTTACACTCAAGGGAGAAGGAAAGGCCACGCACATTAAAATGAACAAGAGGAAAGCAGCAGTCCAGTTGTACTCAACCAAAGTGCAGCTCAACTGGCTCCAATAATATCTTCAACCCCTCCCTCTGCCTGTGATCAGTACCACAGTGAGGACTCAACCTTTATCCCTATGCCAAGCCCAACAAACATCCCCTGCCTCAAAAACTTCAGACCGATTGCCCTTGCATCTGTAGTCATGAAGTTGTTTGAATGCATCATCCTCTCTTATTTGAAATCTGATGGATATGTATCAGTTTGCTTACCGAGCCAATAGGTCTGTTGAGGATGTTGTCAACAAAGCTCTCCACCACACACTACAACACTGAGAGTCACCCAACACCTACGCCCGGATCCTATTCATTGACTTCAGCCTGGGCTACAATAGACCAAACGCGGTCAATCTCTTGTTGGACATGAGTATTGACCCCTGCTTATGTCACTGGATCAGGAGCTTCCTGTGGAGAGGGCAACAGTGGGTCACCATGAATAGCTTTTTATCTCACCCTCTGACCATCAGCACAGCCCCCCCCCCCCGCCCCCCCCCTCCGCATGGCATCCTCTTATCCTGGCGCTTGTCCCGCTACACAAAGCACTTTACCTCCCACCACAGTTCAGTCACCATTTAAAGTATGCAGATGACACAACTATGATTGGACTTACAACCAACAACAACCAAAACTGATACAAATGAACAGGTCTCCGAAGCAGCCGCTTGGTGCCTTGAAAACAGCCTCCAGACCAGCTTACCACACCTAAAACACTCTAGACTCTGAAGTTTAATGGCACACACATCAACAGGAGACTCACATGGAACACATATATGGACCACATTATCAAAAAAAAAGCCCAGCAAAGCACCCTCCCTACACTGCCATCCTTGAGAACATACTCACCTAACAGTTTTGTATAGCAGCACGGACACACACAAAAGCAAGTGACTGCAGCGCATAGTCAATAAATCTGTTTCATTGAGTTTACCCACCGTGCTCTACCAAAAGCACATTCCACCGACCTCAGTCGTTCAATTTACCTTTATAAGAATATAAGAGTAAGATTTGTATCTTAAGCAGCAGTCAATGGTCTTGAGGCTGAGAGCCAAAGACAAGGTCGGGAAATTGGAAAGCACTGAGAGATGGACTGTTGGTTTTGAGATTTTTATAATAATAATAATAATAATTTAAAACAAAAGGGTCAAAGCACACAAGAGACTATGACAAAGATCATTTACATTCCAATACACTCCACATTTATGGTTATCATAAAGGCAAGGCACATAAATAATGTAATGATGAGACTTACAGGGAATCCAGCTTGACCAGGTAGACCAGGTCCTCCCTGTACAGGAAAAGATATTCATTCATTAGATTGATGTTCTGTGTCATTTGTTTTTACTAACTTTACAAGTAACACAAATCAAATCCACACATGCCTTTTTCTGGCCCGGATTGCTCTGACTCATTGTAAACAGCTGGCTTTGAAATTAGTGCAGCTGTCACTCAGTGCAGATGAATGGTGTACAGCTGCCTTTAATAATATATTAAAATGGAAACAGATGTTTTGTTGTTGTATTTTATAAAGGTCAGACAGTGATGACAACAGGTCTATGTTCTAATGAAGTTTGACATCTTTGAAGCAATCACACACTGTCAGCACTGATGTGTCATTTAAACACAACAGTTAACTGCAGATTTCACCAGGAGGTATAAATATTGGTTTAATATTTGGTGTTGTAAAAAACTCAATGACATGTACAGCCACTTGTTCAGTTTATAGTTATACAAAATGCATTGGGATCTGACTTTGATGGCAATCACTCATCAACTGTGGTACTGATGTCATCTTATTTTTAGAGATGGCAAGATGAGAGTTGTTTTGCTGTATTTTGGTATCAGTATTACTATTTAAACATGAATACAAACCTGAGGCCCAGCACCGCCAACAACACCATCAAACTGCAGGGACACAAAAAGAGAACACCATCACTAATTAAAACCACTCTTAGTTTTTGCTGTATGTCTGGTGTGTGCTTTGTGACGTACATCGCCAGATGTCCGGTAGATGATTTGTCCTGGCGGTCCAGGAGGGCCGGGTGGGCCTGGTAGTCCGGTTCCATCCCGACCTGGGTCACCCTAAAACATGCAGCAACAAGATGAATAGCTACCCCAGCTTGTTAGACATCTAAGACCAGATATTAAGCATATGCTCAGTGTGACACAGCTGTAGTTTTTGTTTGTACTAAACATAAAGAATAAAAAAAATCTTCAAAAAAAGGTTACAATTATTAGTTCATTTTTTTCTTTTTCAAAAGTCTTTAAAGGTCTGAGAAATCAAAATAACTACAAAGGATGATTAACTGTCACTACAAAGACTAACTAATTGCTCTGTGATGAGTGAACATATAAATAAACAGATATTCAGGGATAAAATAATATTCACCCTCTCTCCTTTGATGCCACTGTCACCCTTTGGTCCCTGTAAAATTAAAGAGAGATAAAAGATACTTAAACAAAGGTTAAAGCACTGTTTGTCAAAAAAAACAAACAAAAAACCCCCCAGAAAAAAGAGATTACGTAAAATAAAAACATACCAGAGAAACAGCCATTTTATTTATTGAAAACTCATGACAAAAAAACCAAATGCTTCTATCCTATTATATCACAATAATAAACCTGTTAAGATAAGATAAATAGGTAAGATATAATGGTAATGGTCATTTATATTTACTTAGGGAGATTAACATCTTGCCTAAACTGAAATCAAGGGGGAAATGCGCTTCCTTCAGTCGTCCAAAAAGGTTTAAGAAATGCAGATTAGCATATTGGATAAATTGACAAAATAATCTCAACTCAAGACCCATTTAGGAGCCACACAACTGCATCTCACTGTCTTTGTCAGTGGATGGAATTTGCCCAGCTGTCATCACAATGGATATACAAACAACAACTGAGCCATGAAAACTGGACAAACTCCATAGTGAAGACCCTGACATGCAAGTGAAAAAGCTAGTAAGTCGACTTTGAGTTAAATTGAAGTTACTATTTTCAAGGTCAAGAGTGAACTTTAATGCTTATTGTATATTACTTATTATAGATCTCAATATGATAGTGTATTTTAAAGCAGTTGTTGCCTGACACTGATAAGCTGTGTGATGTATTGTGCACCTCTGCTGTAAAACTTTTCAGAAAGCACTGTGGCCAAACTGTTTTTTAACTTCTTCTGCAATGATGGAAACAGCAGCAGGATGATCAAAAGATAATTCTTTGTCCTTAAACAGGCCATTTTCTCCCCCTCAGGCTGCATACTCGGCTGAACTTAGAAACCCAGAAGGTACCCTATACAAAGGACTTTATGGAATTACCCATTGTGGCCATGGGGGGTACACAGACATAAACATTTGTGGATGCAAAATATTATGTCTGCTACGTAACACCAGGAAAAACAAAACAAAAACCATGAACCTTTCCTTCAAAGTCAAGGATCCTTATTTTGACAGCTTGCCCAGTCTGTAGTGTTACATGGTAAACCACATGCTCTGTTACATCACACTGGTTTCCAACATCTAACACTGTGTTAACACTATGACTTCTCAACAGCTCCAGTATGTGACCTCTGGTATTCAGCTGGTGCATGAAATATTCTTATTTGTCATCTCTATCTATTTTACCTGAGGTCCAGGGAAGCCATCCAATCCTGGTCGTCCATCTGTTCCTGCAAGACCGTCCATGCCCTTCTGACCTGGTATACCAGGCAGCCCGGCTTTACCCTGAGGTACACCAGTAAAAAACAAATTCAGTCAAACACACACAAAAAAAAGTTACAACTGCATCGCCTCTTGTAATATAAAAAGTTTGCTTGCATTGTTTCCCCCCCGTTTCTGCTTCATTAAACAGGACAAGGACCCGATTTCCCCTCAGCAATCAATAATGCTGCAGCTTATTTTTCTCGACCTCAATGGTTTAGAAAACAAACAAGTGAAATGACAGTAGAGGAGAGTAGCAAGGAGAAGTCTACCGCCAATGACCAAACCTGAATGTTAAACAATCTAATTAAGGAGCTTGAGGATGTGCACCCTGCTATCACCTTAGAGACCTTGGTTCAGTCCTCAGTGGCAGTACCTCAGGCTTCTTTGTGTTTCAACTAATTACACATACTCAAATAAAGACCCCTTTTGATCCAATGGTAGAGAAACAATGTGAGATGGAGAAGAGGGCATGAGGCAAGATACTTACTGGAAGTCCGGGCAAGCCAGGAGGACCCTGAAAGCAAAATTAGCCTTGGTTATTTGCAAGTTCACGTATATCTTCCTTGACTACATTTACATGCACACTAATATTCCACTATTATTCTGAATATGACAAAATTCTGAATTTAGTATTGGTCATGTAAGCAGCATATTCTGTTTGGATATTCTGTATTAGGCTTTTTTCCAAATGTAGCATTTTCTGATAAGGACATGTTGGATATGCTGTTTTTATTTGGCATTTGTTGGACATGTATACAGTGCGTTCGAATATACGGTGTACACTAAGCAGTAGCCAGCAGTATGAAAAAAGCTGGGGTAGAGATTCATGCCCAAAAGAAAAGCCCACATTTCTGGTCAGAAGGAGAGGCACACACTTTTAAACATTAGGAAAGACTGGGACATCAGCAGGTTTTTGGATATGCATAAATATCGTGCACCGACCTTTTCAGGAGGAGGAGGTTAAAGGAATGAAAGACGGAGGCTGTGTTTACATGGTCAAACAGGTCCATTACCATTGTAAAACTTTGCATTTTGACACAGAATACAAAAAATTGTACTCTGACACAAAAAGCACAGTGGCAAAGCAGCTACAGCTGTTTTACTTTTCTATATTTTGACATGATAAATGGTAGGGCACATTAGATGGCCGTATGCACAGCTGCATGTAAATGGGAATATTACTGGAATATTTGATGGTTATGTAAAGAGCTTAATAGGATTATCATCTTTTTCAAAATAAGGGCAATGAATGAATGATGAATATTTTGTGCATGTAAACGCAGTCCTTGTGTATTTGCAACTTCCTGCTGGAAACTGTCGGTCCATTTCAATATTCACAGACATGTCAAATTTAAACATGTACAAAATGCATGTTGTTTTTATGACACTTAGTCACACATGTCAAATGTATGGCAGCTAGATCAAAAATCCCATATGATTAAGCTTCACACAAAACAGATTAAAACAAGTAAACAAATGGATTTGAAAAAAAGGTGCTAGCTTCACCTGTTTACCTGCTTGGTTTTTCAAGGTATGCAACTTTTTGTTAATGCTACCATGAATACTTTGCAGTCATTCATTTTCTGTAACCACTTATCCTGTAGAGGGTCGCGAGGGGGCTGGAGCCTATCCCAGCTGACATTGGGCAAGAGGTCGCCAGACCATCCATAGAGACAGACAACCATTCATGATCACACTCACACCTAAAGTAAGTCACCAATAACCTGCAAGTCTTTGCACTGTGGGAGGAAGCCGGAGTACCGGAGTAGTGAACCCTCTTGCTTTGAGACGGCAATGCTAATCACCGCACCACCGTACCAACTACTCAGGCAATCAGTTAGTCCTAATACTGGCCTCTGTTATAGTGGTGACTGTAACATCTGACAGCTACATCAAGATGCTTACTTCTGCAGACAGACTACACTAACATGGTTGATTGACAATTTTAATTTACATTTTCAGGTGAATTGTAAATAGAACATGAGTGTGAGGCCAGCTGTGGTAATAAACATTTATTTTACTGCTTCAGAATTTGTAACAGTGCTACCACAAGACTGCATTTACTATTGAGGAACAAAATGATGAAGACTAATCTTATTTTGAGACACCTGATCCTGTCCTATAGTGACAACAGGACCACGATTTGAAGTTGCCAATTGGATCTGAGATCATAACAGTTACTCTGGGTTGCGATATGGGGATTAAAAACAACAGTTTAAGAATTTTGGCACAGAGAGGAACTACTGCTTATTTTAAGCTTTGTAATGTGATGATTTGAGATCCTGAATATCGTCTGCCTCAGGATTTGAAGTGTTTCTTCAATACACAGTACTGACCTGTTTTCCTTCTGGTCCTCTGACACCAGGAACTCCATTGCTGAAACCTCCACCAGAGCCTTCCATGTCATCCTTCAAACACCAACAAAGATTTTTAACACAAACAGCCAAACAAAACTTATTGTTTATTTTTCCCTCTGTCCTGTTTCATTCATTTTTACATTGAATGCTTTCGGGTCACCTCACGTGATTTACCTCACTTAATCAAACCAATGTGTCTGCACAACGGCTGTCACTGGATATGATCTTTTCAATCTCCATGTATTTATTGATGAGATGTCCCTTGGTGAACTGTCCCAGTCAACCAAATTACACGAATAAAACTTAGCTTATTTTATCTTTTGCTGTGAGACTCTATGTCAAAGGTATCTTCACAAAAACCAACAGATAACTTACAAATCCAACACGATAACTTGGGCCAGGAGGTCCAGGAGGCCCAGGAGGTCCAATTGGTCCAATGGGTCCAGGTAGACCAGCCAGTCCGGGCTGTCCTGGAGCTCCAGGTAAACCAGAGTCTCCTCGAGATCCCTGTGGGATGGAATGACAGGCATAAAATCAGTGTTCAGAATAAATAAATACAAACTTAAGTGACAGAAAATCCGAGAATTTCATCTCAAGTGAAGTGTATCTAACCATTCATTCAGTTCATTGTCAGGAATCTCCTGCACAACACTACTAATGCTTGTGTCATGCAGCATTTAGTAAGAAAAAGTGTGGTTTAATGGTTTGTAGGATAATGTAACTGCACAAACACTCATGCTAATTGTTCTGGGGCCAATTTCAGACGTCACCAAATGTTAAACCAAACCATAGCCACAACTCAGATTAAACTTTAAATCAAGCCTGCAGCTGACATTATTTGACAAACATTTGCATATTGTTAGAAGACACAAATCCCCTTTGATGGCTGATGTGCTGGAGCCCAGTTACCTGCACATGGGAAGGCTTAGGAAAGTAGGAGGATAAATAGTGGGGCAGAAGATTGGTGAGAAAAGAAAAGTGGGAGCTTGGCTGGAGAAATGAAAGGGATGAGAACAGCTTTAGAAATAGTTGGATGAAAGTTAATATGTCATTCTAGTTATCGAATGGGTATTACATAGTTCTGGTATCCCAAAAAGCACGCTGCCAACTTACACTTCAATTCATGTACCTTCTTCTCAGGATTATGTCTTTTCTGATAGTGGTATCAACAATAAGGACACTTTGGTTTAAGTTGTGTTCTAGATTGTAGATTCAGCTGTAAACTGGCCACTACTTTGATGTAAAATGAAAAAAAAAAAAAAAGAAATGAAAAAAAAAAAGAAAACGATTATGGTCAGAAATCCTCACCTTCTCTCCAACTGCTCCTGGAAGACCCAGCTCACCTGAATCACCCTAGTGTAGCAAAAAGAGTCAGACAAACTATGTTAATAGAAATGCCAGTTTAGGTCAAACTGACATTTGAAATCTAATAATACTCTCTAATAATACTGTGGCTATTGTGCAGGTTCATATCGTTTTTCCAAAAAGGAACAAAATAAATGTTATTGAACATATTTGCGGAAACAGCATCTGAACCTCAAGTCACTAGGTGACTGGTTGCCATGGCAGTAGTTGACAGAAATCTCAGACCCTGCATTTTTTTGGTAAATGGACCTGCACTTGTATAGCGCCTTTCTAGTCATTCGACCACTCAAAGCGTTTTTTTTTCACTACGAGTCACATTCACCCATTCACACACACACACACACACACACACACATATTCATACACTGGTGGCCAAGGCTACCATACAAGGTGCCACCTGATACAACACACTCACACACCAGTGGAACAGCCATTGGGGGCAATTTGGGGTTCAGTATCTGCTCAAGGATACTTCGACATGGGGGAAAGCCGGGGATAAAACTGTCGATCTTCCGGTTGGTGGATCGGTGCGCTTTACCTCTGAGCCGCACATCTTAGCCCCTCATAGCCTACATATGTTGATACTAGCTGTTGTTTCACCTTTTTCAACCAGCTCATGCTGGTTATGCACAACAAGCAATGTAAAGTCTCCCTTTACAACAGCATTTGAGATAATGTTGAGGCCCCCCCAGTAAGTGAGGCAGACTTTAAACACAATTCAATCTAATGGCCAAACCATGTAACTACAACTTCCAGGTCTGTCACGTGATGCCATTGGGCCCAAAAAGACCTTTGCCAATCGTGTAGACTTAAACTGGGAAAGAGTGTCACAACCCCTGCAAAATTACTGGTTTTCTTATTGGGATTTGAGCCATTTGGTCGAATAACATTTGGAAAGTCTGGAAGAGCCACACAGTAAAATAATTTCATCCCCATTAAAGTTAGTGGAACACTAAAATGGACGTCAGCTCATTGGTCGGCGAGTTGCTAGTGCACTTGCTGTACGTGCCCAATGATGTAGATGATCCAGGTAAATTTGAACTTTCTCGGCTTCAAACCCACTGAGCAACTTTCTTAGGAATGAATAGGGCCCCGCCTCAAACACTGTAACCACTTCTCTTTTAACATTAATGGCATAGATGCATAATTATAACTAGATACTGGACCCGCTGGGCCATTGGCAGCTCCCACTTACTCAGGGTTGCCTTACAGAAAGGAGAGGGTTCTACCCAGTATAAGCTGTCTCTCTTTCATAGGTCTCATTATGGTGAAAGCAAACGACCAGATTGTCAAAACTCACAGCACCAGGTAGTCCCGTAAGCTAAACACTCCATTTATTACCCAGTGATTCAACTGCTAAGACATCCCAATACAATCCTCCAAGGCTGAGGAGTAACCACTATTGAGGAGCTTTGTGATTTAAGTGTGAGGATGCTTAAAATTACATTTTGTCAGTCTTTAAAGAGAAAACAATCATTGTCACGAGGTCACATTACCTTTTCTCCCTTTGGACCAGCAGCTCCTGGGAGGCCATCAGTACCTGGCAAACCAGGCAAGCCCTAGAGTCCGAAAGATTTGGTTCATGTATACAGCTGATGAGGTTAGATTCTATAGATATTTTAATAACAATTCAGAGGGTTTAGAGAATTATTTTGCAAGTGGAGTTGAGAGACAAACACATTGACACCTACAGGTTGACCGGGTGCCCCGTCCTTTCCTGGTGGTCCGAACGCCCCAGAACTCGTTGCTGCTCCTCCTGTAGAGGGACCAGGAGGACCAGGGAGACCTGGGGGACCTGGTGGGCCAGGTGGTCCCTACAACAACAAAACAAAAAAATACTTTTGCAAATGGCAGATGCACAATAATTTCTGATGTCTTTGCAATCAGAGATTTCTGGCTTCATGTCAGATGAAAGTATTCAGGCACAGAAATGTCTTAAACCATCAATTAATCGTCTTTGTGTTGACTTTGATTGTTATTTACAGATACTGGTTACAGTCTTATTGCAACAAAGATGACGTACTCCACTTCATAGTTTTTCATGGCTGAGTAGTATTCAAAATCTAAATTCTTCTCACCTGCACAGATTCCAGATCAGGGAACCCTGAGCCTTCCATGTCCACAAAAGTCTGAAACACATTCAACTAAGATTAGTTTTATTTATCAAATGAGTCACGAAGGCAGGCAGTTGTATGTCTAAACATTACACAGCATGTGACCAAGGCCAAGATTGACTCACAGATCTGAGTCCTGGTCCTGGGGGTCCCGGGGGTCCTGGGGGTCCCCTGGGGCCAGGTTGACCCTCTCCACGGTCTCCCTGTGTGCACGAGACTCATTAGGACAAGGTAGATTTCTTCAACAGATAGATCCATTCAAACTGACATGATTTTTTTAAATTGTACACATTACTAATGTACTTTGTTTTTTATTCTGTTGATCATCTAACCTTTTCTCCTTTAAGTCCTGGGTCACCAGGGGTTCCTGGGAAACCTGGAGGTCCTTCAGGACCCTGTGTAAGGAAACAATATTGTTATGGTACTACAGGTTGTCATGGTGTTAATACAAGGCAAAGCTAATTATAAAGGAGTATATATCTCTTTCAACTACCATCATTACACGACCTTTGGACAGTTCATATGATTTAAAGCCATTTATCAATGTTCTTGGTATTGTGCAGGAAAAACAACCACTTACAGTTTTTCCATCCTCACCAGGGTCGCCCTGTGAGAATGAAATAAAGAATTAAATGCACGTCCTTTTGTGATTTTGAAAAACTTATAACATACATGACCATTCTGATTTCCACATACATAAATGTTTTAACTTTATATTTAACCTTTTAAAAGAATGACATTTAAAATTTAGGAATGAAACTATTTTTTTCATTGTCTCTCAACAGAGCATGCAACAGAAAAAACGTGCTTTACATAGAGCTTGTCAAAAGTATTATATTTCAGTACTTTTTCAGTACCATGTTTTTTGAATGATACGATCTCCGTGAATAATGCGATAGTTTTGAAAGTACCAAAGCTATAAAAAAACTAGAATTGTCGCTTTATGGTTGTATGCCTCTGTGACGAAGTCAACTTGCGCTTACAGTTTACATCCATGTCTGTGAAAGCACGGATGCTTCACAAACGTCGTTCCCGGCAGCACAGAAGATCTATACCATCAGCACAATTTCAAGGCAGGCACCCAAGATTAATAATTCAGTATCTGACCAAATCTGATACATCTGTGACTGATGTCACAGTGAAGTTGACCTTTGACCTTTTGGATACAAAATGTCATCACATCCTCATTATCTCATATTAGACATTTGTGTGATATTTTGTCATAATAACCGTATGAATTCTTGAGTTATGACCCACAACATGTTTTGCAAGGTCACAGTGACTTTGACCCCTGACCACAAAATTCTGACCAGTTTATTCTTGAGTCCAAGTAGATATTTGTGCCAAATTTGAGGAAACTTCCTCAAGGCCTTTTTGAGATATCACATCCACAAGAATGAGATGGATGCAAGGCCACAGTGACCTTGACCTTTGATCATCAAAATCTAATCAGTTTGACGGTGAGTCCAAGTGAATGTTTGTACAAAATTTAAAAAAAATCCCTCCAGGTGTTCTTGAGATACTGTGTTCACAAAAATGAGACAGGCAAGGTCACAGTGATCTTGACCTTTGACCGATGAACCAAAATCTAATCAGTTCATTGTTAAGACCAAGTAGACAAATTTGAAGAAATTCCCTCAAAGCGTTCTTGAGGTATAGCGTTAAAAGAATGGGACTGACGTACAGACAGATGTACAGTCGGACAACCCGAAAACATAAAGCCTGGAGCCACAGCTATCGCTGGCGCAGACACATAAAAACAGATCTAGAATCAGATTTTCAACCCAAGGCCACACAGATGAAAGGGCGGGAAAAAAACAAAAACAAATGGTCCTCAACCTGTGGCTGTTACGGCATTTTCTCTGGCAATAAACCCACCACCTGACTGGAGGTCTGGAGGCCTGTGTTCAGTAACTGTTTCTGTATCAGCACTATGTGTAGGTTGTTAATAAAAGGAAAAAAAAGCAAATTGCTACTTTTTGTGTTTAAGACTTTGTTTCTGCTGGTCAAGGTATCCAGTAACGTTCTTTAAAAAACAAACAAAAAAAAAAAACTAGTATTGAAGTTTAAAACGTTGGTATTGTGACACCATCACTTTACAGTTTAACAAAAACAACCACACGCTGTGACATGAGATCTTGGTTCAGACACTGTGCTTATTTTCATGCAAAAAATTCAACTATAGTCTACTAACTGGCTCTCCATCAGTTCCTGGTGGTCCCTGGGGGCCCGGGGCACCTTTTGGCCCAGCTGGTCCTCGGGGTCCGGGGACTCTGGAGGCGACTGAGCCGTCACTGCCGACTGAAAACTCGGTTGCGGGCCCTGGAGGGCCAGGGGGACCGGCAGGCCCAGGTGGGCCGGTGTCTCCCTTCTTTCCTTGGTAGCCAAAGCCTGCACTGCCCTGGAAATAAAGACGCATCAGTGTTAGCTGAGGTTGTGACTAAGGCTTTTTCAGTCTGTCAGTTCAAGGTGGGCCTGTGCTATTTTACAGTGATTACTGTCAACTTTACTAGAAATCCAAACAAAGAAATTAACTGAATTTCCCTTTTTTAATATTGTAGCACTCCTCATCTGGGGAGGGATCATAATGTATCATGTACAGCGTTATCCTGTTCGTACAAGACACCTGTTCCATCATCAATTGTAACTTTACTTCTTGGTGACTTAAACCAAAGAGGCAAAAGTCTCCCAAAAATGACAGCATCTCCAACTTACCTTTGCTCCCTTTTCCCCTGGTTCTCCCTGAAAATGAAAACAAGAAACAGAGTCACGTCAGTGCCAACAGTCTTTGTTGGCTGTCTCATTTGACTATGTGTGACTAAACTGCACTGACATGAGTATCCACTTGTTCAAGAACTTGATCTAAAGCACTTCAAATTGAGTGTATACACTTTCATAAGGGGTGGCATCAATGGAAATGTCACTCTGCTGAGTAACAGAACTCCACGCTCAGATATCTGTTTTTAAATCTTAAGGAAAAATAAAACTTAGAACCAATCCCTGTTTAAGTAAAACCAATCCATAAAACAATACACTTTAGCCTAATCATAACAGAAATGTAACTTCTGTTGTTGACAAAAAAAGTTAGGTGCATGATACCTGCTATTTATAGTTTGATTTTTTTTTTTTTTGTCTTTGTGTGTCTGTATCCCCTGCTGGATTAAATCTATGTGTTTTAATTTTCTTTTTTTCCTTGTTTGGTGTATATTTTTAGTATTGTGTAAATGTTTTAAGACAGAAGAATATCAAATCAATGTCAACGACGTTGTCCTTATTTAGACATTTTCCCATCATTGTGACAGCATTTGGGCATTATAAGACATTTTACAAGTTGTCTACAGGTATCAGACACTTCAATTTAACTTTTCAATATTTGTTTAAATTTAATTAATTTTTTTGGATAAGTCATCTATTTACTGTTGAAGTATTTGAAGGGAACTTTAAAGACAAGTATGTGTGTGGTCCAGTGCAGTCAGGTTTCATGCAGGAACACAGGATAACTGGAGTGTGTTAGGATTATCTACTTTTTGCCAGGTAAGTGTAAGTATTAAGTAAAAAGACTGTATTAAGTTAAGGGTTAAGTTGTTTTTTATTTTTTATTTTATGTATTTATTTTTATTTTACCCATAGTGTATTTCAAGTGTGTCACTGTTGGTGGTTATTGTTTATTGTCTTTTGCTGTTTTTATGTGTATTAGCCCAGAGATCGCAGTATTTTGTTATATTGCTGTGCAATGACTATAAAGGCATTGAATTGAATTGAACTGAACTGAACTGAATTAAAGATTTGTAACATCAGAAATGGGACTTTCACACAGAAGAGCTTGACTCATTTTGAGAAATTAAAAACTGGATATATTAGACAAAATGTTTGTCAATTAAGACTTCACAAATTCAAGTTTAAGACAATTTAATGACTTTTAAGGCCTTATATTTATAAAACTGAATTTAAGACTTCTTAAGGACTGGCAGACAGTATACAGTATGCTTGCATAAAATCAGGACTAGCGGCTCCCTCTTGTGTTGTTTTGGGAAATTTCACTAAGGCTTATATCACTGCTGTTAATACTCCTGCTCTCATTTTTGCTTATAACTTATACTTTACTCAGCTGCCCACTGCACCCTTCACAAGGACAAACTAGGTTAAAAAAAAAAAGTTTTGTGGCATAATATCAGTGCATCCCACCCCTCACACCGCATGACAAAGATCCAAGTATTCCATCCACTATCACAGTAGATCCTATATAAAGGTCCAAACCTTCTCTCCACGGGCTCCACCCCGTGAGCTGGAGCCAGAGCCAGCCTCTCCCTTCGGCCCAATTGGACCCCTGTCTCCTTTCATTCCTGTATCCCCTCGGTCACCCTTTTCTCCTTTCGCCCCAGCTGCCCCTGAAAACAACGGCAAAAGGACAGAGTCATTAATGCCCTCATGAAAAGACCTTTCAAAAATGATTAACGATTGTATCCCACATCCCAAACAATAAACAGGACCCAAAAGAAGAGGAGAAAAGAGGAAAAGAAAATGACTTTTTGCTTGACGGAGCGAGAATCCCAGTGTGTGTGGCTGTGATTTAAAGGCCATGTGGAGGTTTTAAGGTGGTAACTGAATGCACCTTCCCACACCTGCATGCACCACCATCCTGATATTTCTATTCTGGTGTGAGCTGTATTGACCTTAAACTCTATAGCCACAGTGTCACTTTCAGCTGAGCTTGTATCAAATGCAACCCACTTTCACAGTTGCATAGAAGTCGCACATCTCCAACGCTGCTGACATGCACAGCAACATGATGTCCGCTTCAAGCAGGCTTTTTCAGTGTTCCAGTTCAGGGGTTAGCAATGGAAAAATGGATCCCATTACTCTGAACGGATACATTAGCATGGAATATTCACTGAAAAAACTAATACCTCATATCATAGCATAAGCAGCATAAACCAATCTGCAATATTTTCCAATCCTTTTTATTTTTAAGAAATAAATATCTCTGAAGTGCTACAAAAATTGCCAAAATTATTTCTTCACTCCCTCTTCCTTTCCCTCTCCCTCTCCCTCTCCCTCTCATGAACTCGTCTATTTTCTCTTTGTGTACATTTTTTCAGAGGATTACAGCCTGAACGGCCCAATTTCCATCCTCCTGCTGGCTTATATACCAACATGTCCACCACCCTGCATGAATTCAAAAGCATAAAGTAGATCGATCATGCATTCCTATGACTGTGTGCTTTTGAAATCCATGTGAGGTCCTGCATGAGGAGTACACATGAAGTAGGCAAACCAAACTAGAGAGTAAAACACAGATGATCTGGATGCTCGTCTCTGTGTTTTTCACTACCCTTGACCCACCTGGTGACCCAGGAAGTCCGGGCCTGGACTCCTCAGAAAGTGATATGTGCTGGGAGTCACTTGCTGAACACAACGCAAAAGACAGTGTTAAATCAAGTTTCCAGATTAACATTATTTCAAGTCAGTTACATGGGTGCTCCAGGACGTGGGGTAAGGTATGATAGTCTTGTTGAGAGGGGTCTGTCATTCTGTATGCCCAACAAGGGACTTGACTTTGTAAGCATTTTTCATGGATTTACTGTACATGAGTCTGAAGTACATCATAGACCTTTGTCTTCTTCTACCCAGTTTGTAGATAGTTTTTTTCACAGTGAAAGTCAGAGTGTTTGGAATTTCCTCTACAGGACTTCGTCTCTATCATGAACAGACATCTATGGAACATCTTTACCAATCTGACAACACGTACAACATTTAGAAAACGCACTGCAAGAAGCTCACAAAACGATGGCAACTGTTTCCATGGGACACTAAAAAGTGATGCACACGGCTGGGACATGCTTGTTGTTCCCACAGTTTTTGGTTTATGACGTTATACGAGTCACCAGTTTGCTTAAAAACAGCAAAAGGCTATTGCTGGCTTAACAGCAGATATCTGCAATAATATCTCAATCAGGTGAATGTTAAAAAAAAGCCAAAAAAAGTAGATTTTAGGTGATTTTCCAACAGCACTGATGGATAGCCGACTTCAGTAACTTCATAAGCCATAAATCGTGGCAACAAGTATGTCCCAGCTTCACTTTTTAGTGTCCCCTGAAAACAGTTTCTGTTGTGTTGTGAGCTTCCTGCAGTGTTTTTTTCTAAATGCTGTGCATGTATGGTAAAATTGGTGAAGATATGTTCTCAGTTTGCTTGTGTTGAATCTATGTGCATGTGTTTTCTTAATTTGCAGTGCACTGAGCTTTTTGGGGCAACCGCAGACAGCGGCATCTCATGATGACTACTGAGTTCCATAGAGTCCTACATCAAAGACCTACATCTTTATATTTAGCAATAGTGTGGATGCTTCATTAAAGGGGAAGTACATCTGTTTTCAAAATTCATACATGTTGTCCCTATGGTCTAAGACAGTCCAAAAATATGAGTGAACATGAAAAACTATAAAGTCTGGAGCTGCTCCATAGACAGTGAATTGGGAAAGAAGTTCTAGATAACACTGTGATCACCCAGGGAAATGTTTTGAGTATACGGGTACATTTTCAATTTCAGAACTGAGGACACGACAAAAGAACAAACCTCATTTGGGTCCAGAAAAAAAGTAAATTCTGTGCATCCACAAAATTAGCCTCCAATTCAGTGACTCATGTTCATAAATATTGACTGAAATTTCCTAGAGCATGGAAATAACATATCAGAAATCTTAATTTAGTTGGCATTCCCCTTTAAAGTCATATGTAATATTGGTATATTCAATATGTGTACTTGATATTACTGACAATGCAATTATCAGGTTCCAAACAAAAAGCGTAGTGCCTCAGAAGATAAAATTAAGATGGCAATGTCACTCATGTGACTACCACTAGATGGTGTCAGTGTAAGACATTTTAAAATCCTACACTATGGCTTTAAAGCTACAGTTGGTAACTTTAATCAAACTGGTAACTGTACATCATATTTGCTCAAATTTTGACAATATTCCGAAAGAAGTACAAGACAGATAGTCTGCTCCTCTTCTTCCTACTGCCTCTAATGGCATTTGCTACAGTAGAATCTACCACCACTCAACAAAAACAACAGATCAGAGCTGAGGAGTCTCTATCGCAGCTGTCAATCATATCAATCACTCTGTAAACTGCAGTCAGCCATCAGACTAGGCAGTGCTAGTCAAATATGAATCAAGAGTCTCTTACTGCATTGCCAATTTCTCACTGTAAATGTGTTCAGAAATATATTTTAGTGTACTATTTAGCTGTAAGATGAGACACTGTGTGTTCCAATACCTATGCTACCATACTACATAGATTGCCAGAAGAAGATTTATTATGTTCCAATACACAGTATGTCAAATGCAGTATGCCAAAAATCCCAGGATGTTCTACTACATCCAGTCCAATTTTGCAGTATGCAAGCCAGCATGCTTTTCTGACCCACAATCCTCTGCGCAGTGGACAATACATCACATTGACGGAACCACAAACAGATGGCATCTTGCCATCTCATTAACAACTGTTTGACAGCTAATTGACAGCTGTCAGAAGTCGCAATGATGGATGACAGTGCATTCAAGTAATAGTTTTGCTTTATATCCAAGGTAAAAGATATAAAAGCAAGAGGGTCAGAGTTCAGGGTGTAATATTATGAGAAAGTAGTATGTCCTGATTGTGTGCATACTGCTTGCCACAATACGTACTTTTTAAGGGCAGCTGCAGTACCTACTAAAATTAAAAAGAAAAAGTATGTGATTCAGAACACATCCAAAGTTTGGGTCCCAGCCACCATGTTGGAAATAGTCGACCAGGTTACTGAGCACCACCCGCCAGCCGCACCAGCTGTCTCATGTTACTGCTAAACAGTACACTAATATATGGAAAGTAAATAAGCAATGCGGCAAGATATTCTTGATTCATATTTGATCAGTGCTGCCTAGTTTTACAGTTTACTGCAGTTCATGAGCATTGATTGACATGAATGACAGCAGCAATGAAGACTCCTCGACTCTGATTTGTCGTTATTGTGTATCGTTCATGTGTTATTAAGCCATTAGAAGTGCTACGAGGCATTAGAGTAGGCAGAGGAATTATTGTTTTTTTCACAGATTATCTGTCTCATTAAGTGCTGTGTGAATAAGTGAAAGTTTCAAAAAATATTAAAAAAGTTTTTTTTTTTAAAAAAAAGTTACAGACTACAGGTTTAAGGGTCTTTTCATGACAGTTTGACAATGGAAGACCTTGAACGATACATAATATAGAAAATGAAGTACATGGCAGACAAAAATCTGTTTCACATTTTCTGTGGATGGGGGTAATTTAAAAGTAAAAAAGCGGCAGCAAAAAATATTTTTTTAATATAATTCACACAGAAAGTAATACCCACACTGACGCTCCAATGCCCATCCCAAATGAGACTTTCAACTTCTATATTGCATGAATCCTTATGTCCACCAGATGGAGACATGTGTCAGTAAATATGTTTGTTGCAAGCTCTGACTAGCTCAGCTATGCATGTTCAAGGAATATGAACTCTGCAACACCACGTGCAGTCATGAACATTCCTCTTCATGCCCAACAGGTGAGCTAAGTCACATGTCAGCATCTGGAAGAACATCTATTTTCCATCTTTAAAAGCAAAATTTTAAATTTATGAAAGGGAGTGACACGGTAGAACTGCAAGGGGCAGATCAAAACGGATCTGTAAAAACACTCTGAAGAGGGCTGGCATAAAGAAAGTACGCTAATCTTTTTGACTTCTGTCCAGTGTGAAAATAATACAGAAACATAAGCAATGTGGCATCTCAAGTTAGTGTTGAGTGATCTTCAAATAAAAAAAAAGGGAAAAAAAAGAAGTCTTATCTGTTTCCACGTAAACTCACCTGTTTCTCTTGCAATTAACAGCTCATCTTTCCTGGTCAGTGGTGGCTGCTGAATGGGCCTGGAAGATGGAGGAGTCGTCTGCAAGGGAGTAATCATGCAACAGAGAGAGATACATATTTAAAAAGGGCAATGGATGACATTTGCTGGAAGCAACACAAAGCCTGCTCTACATTTTATGGCTCCGGATCTGCCGGTATCCCCCCTGCCTTGAAGAAACAACACAAGAGTCATGTGCATTGCATGGGAAAAAGTAGGCATTGTGTTAACATTCAATCGCACTAATGTTTACAGTTTGTGCAGCCAAAGCTCTCATCCTAACTAACAAGCTTGTTTCCCAGGTCTACATGGAGCCTTTTAAACAGGGTAAACATGATTAAGTCAACATGTGCATTAAAAAACAATAACAGAACTAAACCTTTTTCTTTATTTTCTTTTTTTGGCAAATGGTTATTGTTTTCAGTAATTGCAGTTTATGTGTTAATCGCTGTCAGACATCTCATGCCTGGGCTGGGTTGCAAAACTGCTCTTTATGTGATCATTATGAAGGCTGTAGGAGAAACACAGTTCCCAGTCTATCACACTGATCTAGACCTCTGTTGCAAAATATCATTACCCCAGAGTTAAAAGGACACCCAGAGTACAATAACTGAGTTCGTTTGCAATACAAATGACATACGCCAACCTTCATTACTAGTCACTTTTGTGTATTTGTGTGTGCTGCCACTTTAAACCTCATTGGTAAGCTGCACAGCTAAACTAGAAAAAAAAACATGATCAAATAAAAGGGGTTGACCTTAGCAAAGGATAGGGTTTGTGTGTATGTGTGTGTGTATTCCTGTACAAGCTACATAGTGAGGACCAACAAAATGTATTTACACAACAGTTATAAGAACATTTTTGGAAAGTGAAGACATTTTGGCTGCTCCCAATTTTTCCAAGGCCTGTTTGAGGATTAAGATTTGGTCTAAAGGTTGAAGTTACAATTAATTTTCGGTTTGGGTTAGGGATAGGCATTTAGCTGTGACGGCTAAGGTTAGGGTAAAGGGCTAGGGAATGCATTATGTAAATCAGGGTCCCCACAAAGCTACAAGTACAAAAATGTGTGTGTATGTGTTTGTGCCTCCTTGTCAGATAGCTACCCAACTTTTTTTTGTTTTTACTGCCTTTTATGACTGTATTAATGACTCAAATTCATTGTATCATCTAAATGACTAAATATACAGTACTCAGAAATAATACTTTTTAGGTTTTTGCGTGCCCTATTTAGTACAGTGTATTTGTAGATATAAACATAGATTTTGGGGGATGATGCATGTCCCTGTCAGTATTTAGAGCATGTGCATTTTTCACCCCCAATGAAAACGTTAAAGTAGCAGAGGACTTTTATTTTGACAAAATTTAAGAGATTTGCGCTATAAAATATTGATAAAATAAAAAAAAAAAATCATCAGAATGCAGGATAGTAATGGTCTGAAACTTAAAATTTTCTGGCGGAGAATCCCCAAACCCCCTCTTTCATATCTGAATTCATCTTGCCCAGTTCTTGAAACAAAACCTATACCCTTGTTTGCGGACTAACGGAAGACAGATCAGTCTCCAGTCTACCAACAATCCTCTGTCACTAAAAACACAGCTGAACTGAGAGAGGCAACATAAGTTATTGAAGGTCGGGGGAGGTGGGATCACTCCTGCTCTCAAACTGCCTTTGGGTAAAAAGTTTAGAGGGAGAGGAAACAATGCAAATACCCTCCCTCGTCTGTAACTCATTCTTCACCGGTGACACACCTTGAATTGTCACCTGTGGAATTCAGAGAGGAGTGGGATAGAGAATGTAGACGAGGGGGCAACTGAGGGGGCAACGTGAAGCCACTGTTGATAATTAACCAGTTTCCTTTCTGAGGAATTCTTCCTGCTGTGTTGCACGGCACTGGCTATGCTAAGAATTTGGCCCGACCACTATTGACTGTTCTAAGTTGATATATGTATTAATGAGATAAAGAATACCCTGTTTGTTCACTCCTTCACTTATCCATCATAGCTGGAGGTTGACGGGTGGGAGGCTCCGATCTTAAAAACATAGTGTTGATAGATTTGAACCACACAACCCCCTGAATCTAAGAGCAGGTATGCAGCTCCCTCCCTAATGGACATATTCCAACTCTGCAGTAGTGTGTTCATTTTGTTTTTGTTTTTCAGTACATGCACTATAAAGTATCACAGAAGAAACTTAGTAGCCTTTAGGATGAAATAAAACTGTTTATAAAATGCAGCAACCAAAGTTTGAGTCTCACATGTTTGACTCTTATTGGCTCCTGCATTATAAAGTAGAACCAGGCTTCAAAAAAAGAAATTACTTGAACAGAAACAATAACGTCTATTCCCCAAATAGTGCTGTATTTCATTAAGACTTAAATGCATACTAAATGGAAAAATTGCTCCTTAGCCAACCAGTTAGCGCCTTGGTATTTTGAAATGAAAGAAATACAGGCGTAGCTCCCTCAGCACCCAGCTTAACTTTGCAAATTTGATCAGCTTTTGCACATATCACATATCACAGCAACAATCTTAAATGTTGTTAAATGTTAACAGCCCGTTAGTACAAACCTGGTCAAAATATCTGTGTTATTTGGCAGAGATGCAACGGATCCAACATTTTATTTCAAACAGGGCGAGAAGCTCATAGAATTATTTTCTAATATTGAGTAAAATAAACAGGTGAAAATGATGAATAATGATCCTAAATATTTAACAACAACGAAAGGGAGCTCTTTTAATAACTAAAAGCAGGAACTAGCACATAAATAAATGATTTGTGCATCTGCATAATTTTCATGGCTGCAGGGAGGAAAATAGGCAATATGGTAAAGAAGAGAGAAACTGTTCAGACACTCATTTATGTGTATTTATATTATAATGAAAGGCTAATTTCTTTAATCTGAATTAAGATGTTTTTTCCATTTTGTTTTAGTGCCAGCAGCTACAAATTAAAGGGACATTTCACCCCAAAATCAAAAATACATATCTGTCCTCTTACCTGTAGTGCAGTTTATCAGTCTAGATTGTTTCGGTGTGAGTTGCCAAGAGTTGGAGATATCGGCTGTAGAGATGTCCGCCTCCAATGTAATAAAACTATATGGCACTCAGCTTGTGGTGCTCAGGGTGCCAAAAAATACACTTAAAAACTCAACAGCAATGCCTCTTCCCTGAAATCATGACACAGTTACTCAAGATAATCCACAGACCTTGTTGTGAGCAGTTTCATGTAGGAACTATTTTCTTTCTACCGAACTGCACTGTAGTGATACACAACTGTATCACCATGCATAAGGAACACCAACTAGCTCAAACCAAAGCAATCTAGATTAATAAATAGCACTGCAGATAAAAGGAAATCTATGTATTTTTGATTTTGGGGCTGAACTGTCCCTTTAAAGTGTGCATTAGATTATGGGGACATTGGATCCTGGTTATGTTATCAATCATTCAGGACAGTTTGGCAGGTCTCCAAAAGGTACAACAGTTTTCAATATTTATGGGTCACCAAGTCAAGTCTCCTCATCTTATTGCCTCCAAGTCTCAAGTCAAGTCGAATCTCCTAGCCAAGTTCTCATATTTGCAAATTTAAGTCCAAGTCTCAAGTGTACAGCTCCGTCTGTCATGACATGATGGACATTACAGACAACTGCTACTAATAGCTCAGAGGCTGTACTCTACCTGGAGCAATCAGCACATGCAGTCAGAATTAAGCTCTTGAAACATTTCCTCTTTGGGCTTCATGCTGAAGGAGACACTTGGACTGCAGCAGTGTCACTGCTAAGGGTGACTGACTAGCTCTGCCATCTATCACCATGAATTCCAGGATGACAAAATGGAAAGTTTCACTTGTACAACTCTCCCTGTTTAGCTCGTCCCTGCCCAGACTTGCCTTAATTGCACTGGTTGGACAATTGTGAAGAGTGTAGGTTCTTCTGTCTGTGAACAGACATCAGACGGAAAAAAACAGCAGCAGGTAGGCATTAGATGCCAGCTGTTGTCTTTTACATTACATAGCATATTACATGATGTTGATGAATACCTACTGAACAGATGGAAAAGCCCCTTATAAAAAGGTGCAGAGTATATGGCAGTAATGATGAAGAGACTTCCGACTGGAGGTGCCTGACCCTGCCCTCCCCTGTCTCCTTCTCTTACTTTCTTTCCACCTCTGTCAGTTCCTGTGCACCGCTGATTGAGAAACCAGCCAGAATAACAAAGCCTTGAGGCAGGGGGCCTCTGACTTGGATCAGATCAAGTCCAAATTGACATCTGGTTTTTCTAACTCTCCACTGTAATTGTGAGTGGGAGTGCACGCATGCACAGAGGTGGTGTTTGCAGGGTGGAGGCTGTGCTATATTTCAGTCTGTGTGGCTATCTTTGAGGGTGGGAGGATGTGAGTGGTGTCTGTGGAATCTGATTGTGTGTGAGTGTGAGAGAGACAGAAAGCAGAGAGAGGAGATAGAGGGACAAAGGGGGTTAGATAGAGAGAGTGACAAAAGCAGAGATGAAGGAAGACACCAAAAGATACAAGGACATGCAGTGATTTAGACAACTTGCATGGGTGAGTGCAAAAAGATAGAAGGTATAAAAGCAAACCCATGAAAGTGTGAGAGAACGGAACAGTGCATATGTGCATGGTGGGTTAGAGACTACCATCTGTCAGGGGTCTTGCGCCATCTGTTATGTTAGGCCATCATCCAGGTGATAAGTCTACATCTATCCATTGCATACAAACTTCACCTGACACCAGGTAAAGCCCCTGTTTAAGCATGCTCGGTTCATGCTGAATTCGTGCTAAAACTAACATTCAAAGCTTAAAGGGACAGCACAGATTTCTGAAAGTGGTGTTGTATGAGGCACCTAGTCAGTGTATTTCCAATTAGGGCATGGCAATATGAAGGCATTACATCGTTATCGAGATACGAGACAGTATATCGTCTTAGATTTTTAAAATTATTGTATCGTGGTATGGCATAAATGGTGTTTATTTCCCTCATTTTAAAGGCTGCATTACAATAAAATCATATAAATTCATCAACTTACCAGACTTAATTGTTTTAATGTTTGCCTTAATTGACTTAGTCGTTTTATACACATCATCATCATGATTACTGCTGAAAAATCTCATTGTGTTACTATTTTCTAAAAAAAATAAAATAAAAAAAGTCAGAAGGGTATTTGTTCAGTAATATAAATATCGAGATATATATGGTGTATCGAGATATAGCCTAGAAATATCATGATATGACTTATAGGACGTATCATCCAGCCCCACTACCAATACCCATTTTCTACAAAAACTCGCACTGATATGCATGTTTTTAAACAAACAGCCAATAGACTGCTTTCCTATTGCCAATAGACTAGGGCTGTGTACACACCTTTCTGTTTTTTTTTTTGTTGTTGTTTTTTTTTACAACTGTCTCACGTTCAATGTTATGGACAGGCTGGGAACCAGGTTAGTAAACAGTGGAAGGCAGCATGGAGGCCAGTGAAAATGTTATGGTGATGACTTCCTTGTAAGTCTTACTTATTCAGTCTCTCTTCCAAACTTGGCGCAGACTAATTTGCAATGATGTTTGAGTGCTGCTTGGGGCTGAAATTAGCCTGTTCACCAAGGTGTCATATGGCCCGGGTGTGAATGCAGATTGTTTTTTTGTGCACTGGGAAAGGGGCTCCACGGTAGATTTCAGTTGGCATGCTAACAGTTTGGAAGAGTATGCAGGAATAATTGCACAGACGCTAAGCAATGTATTGCTGTGGAAAGGGGCAGCAGCAAAACATGATTTAGCCACCTAAAAAAATCAGTATCAGTTTAAGTGTGTGCCATATTGACCATATTTTCACCACTTTACCTTGCTGTCAGACAGTGATTTCCAAGAGTGAACTGAGGCCGTTATCTATGCTCTCTTCAAAGCCACCAGACTCCTTCAACAAAACCAGAAATTTTTACCTTGCAACATACCGTAGTTGCTCGTCTACTACTGCCGCAATTGGTTGGTTTGTTTATGTTATGGTGTGACTTCTGTAAATCCAAACTAGCCCTTTTAAACACCAAAGTCCCACAATAACGTAAACAAACTTACCAATTCAGGTAGTGGAAGATCAGCAACTCCTGTGTGCTGTGAGTTAAAATTACCGTTTCTGTCAAAGGAGTTCGGTGGCTTTGAAGAGGGCATAGATAACAGCTTGAGTTCTCCATCAGAAAGGGTGGTCTGATGGCAAAGTAAAGCAGTGAAAATATTGTTAACATAGCACACACTTAAACTGATATTGATTTTTTTAGGTGGCTAAAATACATTTTGCTGCTGCTCCCATCCATAGCAGTACATTGCTTAACTTCCATGGTGGCACTCATGTCTGTTTCTCCAAAACTAGGGGCGTGCTGACCACAGTTTACTGTATGTGATACACTGACTATGAATAACTACCTTATACAGCCCCCAAAATGGGAACTATCCCTTCAACATTCCTTTTGTTGGCCTTACTTCAAATAAAATAGCAATAAAACCTCAGTATTAGTTATTAACTCCTAAAGTTTTGAAAGGCCCAGTTTTAACTCAACAAGGTCACTTCCTTTCTAGTCTGACAGGAGGAAACTTATAAACCCTCTTTGTTTCCAAATCTATAAGACAGAAGCAGCTCAATTTCCAGACATCAACTCAGCAGTTTTTAATCTCTCTTGAGGGATGAGTGTTCACTCACTTACAGCGAGTAACTTGAGACATCAGTGGTATATTATCTAACAGTGGGATGACTCAGTTTGCAGAGGCACGGCCTGCTGTTAATAATAATCTTCATCGGCCAGGTATACACATCTGATCAGTTGATTGAGTCCTCTTTAGGGAACAAAGCATTCTTTGATAGTTTTTTCTTTCACTCTCTTGTCTTTTGATTTACAATTTTACATCAAACACACTTTCCTGTGAGAAAATGGTAGACCAGCCCATAATGTTCAATACAATGGACTGAGGAGAATAAGGGTAACATAACTGCAAGGAACAGTACTGTTATTGATAAAACATCATTCAGTCCAGCAGGTGAATACTGCCCTACCTTTGTAATAAGTAAAAGAGCACAACTGTTAAAAAAAAAAAAAGAAGTTGTTCCATACCGTCCATCTGTGTCTCTCCATGTCTGGTTTTGGGGGTCTGGACTCCACATAGCCACTTCCTTCACCTGAAGCCTGAGGAGACCAATTAGACATTTTTTAGTTTAAAGTCAACAAGATGACTGTTTTTGTTTTATTGAGTTTTACTTAATTTTGTTTTATTTAGAGACCTGTAATATCTGAAAACATTCTTTAACTTTGTTTGTGTTTTTGCAACACATGTCATGTTTAGAAACTTCGTCAAATTCAAGTCAGTTATAAAAGAATCTTACATGTATTTTAATTACGTAAGCTTTACGCTGTTGACTTTATGCGAGAGGCAAACCTCCCTGCCCTTCCATGCGCCTACATGGGAAGCCTAAGGCAGGGAGAGCAGCAGCAAATACCCCCGGGAACAGAACAAAGCCAGCATCAATGACAAACACAGATGACATTGATAAGTCAGACACAGCATGAAAAGGAGGAGCTGGGGTGGAGGAGGGTTGCAAAGCTGCTTGCAGAGGAAGCAGCCACAGTAGGTTGGCCAAAGCAGTTTAAATAGGGCACCCTGAATGAGATTTGCCAATTGGTTGCATAGAAAGGAACCATGTGATCTATCAGCTGACTCCTGTCCATTAATCAGCTGATCCATCAGTTGATTGGGCTGTTTGAGATCAGCTGATGTAGCTGGAATGTGAGCTGGGCTTGACATTGTGTCCTGCTTGAACTAACGCTATGCTCAATTTGACTGTGTTGTCTTTATTGCTATACATGTGTTTTTTAAGCCACCTTCTGGGCCAGGTCCCTCTTGAAACAGACTGATCTCAATGAGCATTTTACTGGGTTAAATTAAGGTGTTATTTAATACTGAACTTTCTAAATTGTCACTGCTCATTGTCTCTGTATTCAATCAATCAATCAATTAAATTTTATTTGCATTATATCATTAAGTCAAATGTTTGTATATTGTTGTATCAGACAATTTACCACACAGTAAATAGTTCTCATATACTCCCCTTAGATTCAAAGCATTTTAGTATATTCAATACAGAGACTGTGTTCTCTAAACTACACAGTTGTTTGTGTGTGAGGCGTTTGAGGTTTAAGACACATGCTGAAATCAGAAACCTGTCATTTCCACTTGGAATGTGATTCTCTCATCTGATCCAAACATCTAAAGGTTTGATGACAACAAGCAGTAAAATCTTGAACCATCTTCTGTCAGTAAGGATGAGGTTTGGTGGTCTCAGCGAGCAGAGCAGCTGCGAAAGGCAATGTTTTACTAAACAACAGTAAAGGCTGCTGGTGGGCCGCAGCGAGGCACCTGTGTTTGTGTGTGGGTGGTCAGGGTCAGCTGTGAAAAGGCTGCTCTCAGATTCTTATCTGTCACACATGTATAATGGCTGATACATGATGTTGCATGCCGGAATAAATCAACAAAGTCCAGTCAAATATCATTACATCCCCAGACTAAATTACAAATGCAAGTTGGTTTGGAATCTCTCCTCATTTTTGATTTCCAAGGGGTGTTATCAACGGCTGTAGATTAAAATGCCTCTGGACGCTATTGGATAAACCCACAACCAATCAAAGCAATAAAACATATAATGAAGTGCTATAAAACAGACTACAGAGTATGAAACAGACCACAGCATGCAGAGATGAGCTGTGATGGCATAGCATCGATGTCTGTGAACCAGTGTTGCTGCTTTTGCTGTCAGAATTTGAAAACAGGAATTCAGCAGAAAGTTTAACATTTGCAGCCATCTTGATTGTTTTTGCAAAGACGTAGCCGTGCTTGCAGATACTAGACGTATTTGCAAGCACAAGTGTTTGTTTAATATGAGGCGTTGCCAGGATACTACTTTCAAGCATCTCAGCCCTAATTAATCTATTAATTGAAGGATCAGTTCGAACTTTCAGCAACTTTTTTTTTTTTTTTTCCTTGTCAAATTATTAGAATTAGGGCCCCCAATATCAGGAAAACATTTGAAATGTGATAATGTCGTTGAATACTGCAACGAGAACATGACTCACATTAAAAAAACAAATATTGATGTATACAGTTTTAATGTCTTTCTGCTTTAGGTTCACACTGCTAACATAGACCCCAGACAATGAATGGCCTATGCACACTGAACAAAAAAAAAAAAAAAAAAAAAAGAAAGAAATGCAGTGATGTTGATAGGTTTTAAACGTAGTGAGTCCCCGGGAAAAAAATTAAATAATTTACTGTATAAATTCAATAGTTTGACATTTGAGAAATATGCCTACTGGTCTTGTGCAAGATATATGATATGTGCGGTAAGAAAATGGCGGCCATCAGTGAGAATGCTTTTTCAACAGGGTGCTTTCTCTCAACAGTAAAACATCATTGGGTTCATCATCGACATGAGTCAATACAGTATCGATCAGAAGCACAATTATCACAACAAACCATTATTAGGGGAAGAACACGTCGTGTCCCCTGGATGGTACAGCACAGTCGTCACTAACATGAGTCAATACAGCATCTGCTGTCACAGCAGACATTGCGACGTAAGATAACAGGAATGTCTGTAGTAATATTCTACATATTTGTGGATCAGGGTGTATTTTATGAAGCTTAAAATACAAGATTATTAATTTACCAGGAAGCTTTCGCGCACCGAGTTTCAGAGAGTGGATGATGAGAGGGATGAGAACAGATGGGCTAGCAGACAGGTGTCAGTTCTATGCAGTGCACCCAAACAAAAACACAGACACATCACAGACAGGATGATAATGACGGTTTCTGGGACATGAGAAATATTTTCAAAAGCCTAGGCCTAAGCTTCAACACAGATTGTCTGTTCACAACTCCCTCTCATATACTGATCGCAGTTCAAGCCTCCTTATGTGATACCTTTATCATACATGTTGATATCGTGATAAAGGTACATATTCAATATATTGTGCAGCCCTAATCATAATGAAGAATAAATTTGGATTTGAACTACTATGTAAATCTACCTTGGCCCCCTTAGTTACTGTTGCTATGCCTATCAAGCTCTCCATTCTCACATGGCACATATGTAGTTTACAATGGTATCAGCGACAGATCCGCCAGTGTCTGTTAGTATTTTCGTCTGAAATAATCCAGCTGTCAGATTTTATTAGCTGCAGCTATTTAGCCAATAAAACTAATGTTAGCTCCATGAGTTGGAAGAAAACCTTGTTTCCAGCTGACTTTTTTAATGTTTCCAGCTGACTGTTTGAAATCTTTGCTAACTATGCTAACTATGCACATGGTGGCGGAAATACTGAGGCTAACGCTGCATGTCCCAGACAAAAGAAATCGGCATCATCAGTTGATGATCCCTCTGGAAGACAGAAAAAAGGCATTGTTTTTGTAACGTAGAGCTGGTTAGTCTTAGTTTAATTGGTATAATAAGGAAAAATTTGATTTCATTCTAAAATAACCCTGTGCGGCTGCTTAGCTGCTTCACATTTTCTTATAGTTTGTAATAAGAGAAAAAGGTTTCTGTGATCAGGACTAACTGACGTGTTTGGCAGATGAGTTCGGCTGGGATTTCTGGAGTGTAAAATTCCCAATATCCAATAAGGAGCAGGGCGGGCCCGCTAACATTGGCCTAAACTTTAACAGCAACCAGGACCGGCTTCCCCACAGTGGGGAAATATTACACTGTGAAAGTCCTAGTCATGAAACAGGTCTTTTTTATGCATATACAACTGGAACAGCTGGAGCTTAATTGTCATGTGTTTCCAATCACATGTCGTCAGTTATCTTCAAAATGTAATTAGACGTGATTTACCATGTCTGAGTCATCTTCATCCTCTTCACAGTGCCTTTCAGCAGCACGGGGGTCTCCCACCACCCTCAGCTCACCGATCACCCCCTGTTCAAAACAAGGACATGGTGTTTTGATGTTAATGATACATGTAATAATGTCAGAACAGAGCTTATTCTCTCCCACACACACACACACACACACACACACACACACACCATGCTTATCTCTGAACTTGCTGCTCAGATTTTGGTAATCTTTTCAGGGAATTTCCCCTTTCTGCAAAATCAGAGGAGCTATTGATGTCTCCAGTTTTAGCCTCTGCCTGTGAAGTGCCACTATCTCTGTCCCACACACATGATCTGATACATGTTCCCACACAGGATACTTGCACAGATAGCATTCATGCTATCTGACTGCCTATCAAAGGGCCATTAGCTCTGAATGAAGAGGTGGTTTCGCTGCAGCCGAGTTATTTGAAGTTGACTCTTCAGGACACATTTATATCCTGAGAGGAAAAAGTCAAATGGATTTTTTAAGAGAACTTTGAAGATAAACAGCAAAGGCCTTTTGACATTTAAACCCTGTCTCCCTGTCTGGCTTTTATTGGTCGTGCTGGTAGTCTTTTTTTGTAACTTGTACAATGTTTAGTCAACGTGTCATGGTCTTTTCCTGACAAACTGCTTTAGATCTTTGCAGTAAATCTCAGATCCTTTGCACAACAAGGACTAAACTGTCACTGCAGCATGTTTTTACTAGTGATGGATAATAAGAGGCGAGATATCCACTAAACAAATCCTGTTTCAGAATGGAATGTCCATTTTATAAATACATAATGTAAATATTTAAATACCAAAGTAGCTCAACGGATACTTGATTTGATTAGAGAAATTAAATTCACAAGACCTCTGTAAGCTTAGGGCCATGCTAGGGTCAATAAATAGCACATGGCCAACATGTCCTGTAGGAAGAAACAGGGTTAGGTTCCTTTTCTTCCAAAATAAGCAGTTTATAATAATCTTTCTGACAAAATATCTGACTACAGGGAAAGACCTTAGATAGTCTTGTGTAAAAAAAAAAACAACAACTGTGTAGCAGAGTGACTAAGTGCTTTACAACAAAATAAGCAGCTGTCTTCAAACACAGTAATAAAAAAGATTAAAACAAGTTTAACAGCTGAGAGAGAAGGCCAGTGATAATGTTTCAACTGAGCAAACAATGAAGCCAGATGGGAAGTACTTCAGTGGAATTCTGACACATTTAGTAGTGCAAATATCTCTGTCTTATGAATATATTAAAAAAATACTCTTTAGCAGTGGATGGAGGGGATGGCCACCCTTTTTTTGGCTCGCTGCGAGTTTATCAAAAGTGCTTCTGCCTTTATGGTTTAAATGCCTCAACTGAGTCTCATTAGCAGAACAGGGAGGTCATTGATGTCCATATAAGCAGCAAGACGCCATGCTCGGCGACACCAAACAGTTAAGACAGCAAATAAAAGCATTACTGTAGAGGTGAAGTGTAACTCAAACAGAAAGAGACAACAAGGTCAGGTTGGATGTAGTGAAAATAAGTCCACTGAATGTCTATAAAAGCCAGCCATCTAATAAAAGCGACTGAAGAGCTTTGATAAAAGTCTCCTAAACATGTTATTTTCTAAGATAAATAGAGCAGATTTCCATGAATTAGAGATATCTCCTCACCCCAAGGGACCTGGGTTGTATTTTCAGGTGTCACCTCAAACGGAATGAAGTATTGATCTACCTTTTACATCTGGGATTACAATTGTCCAACTACTACTACAACTAAGTCAAAAAAGTCAGTTCTCCCCTGATTCTAAGTTGAGTTATAAGGATATCAATCAGTCAAGTCTGATTGTTTAACTGGTTGTAAAATGCTCTCAAGTATTTATGTACATCACTTGAGCAATCAAGTGTCATTGGCAGAATGACTGAGAAACATTACCAGAGAAAAAAAGGCAACACCATCAGTGAAGACCCAAAATAACCCAACAAGGTGCTGCATAGGCCGATCAAATAAACCATTGCACAATTTGGTTGATAACTTTGTCACTCCTACTGTTTCCTTGTGATGGTTGCCATCACATCCTGTTTGACAGAGACAAACTGCAGTGCAGCGTTCCTTTAAATTCATGGATCTATTATTTTTATATTTTATATCAAAGTGCTGTTTTTGGTGTTGATGCCCAGTTACTTGCTTAAACAACATCCCATAAACTTTTTCTCTTTGCCTCAATCTACCCTTTGACCTGAGATTCAACTCTTTAGCTCCGCTATCCCAATGACTTCTCACACTGCTCCCCCATCCCACCTCACCCTCAGTCCTATGCTTTCAACATGCAGTTGCATATTTCATCCGTGCAGGTAGCCATGGGTGAACCACTATAACCCTTTAACAGCTAAGGTCAGCAGTTGTTGCGGTCAACTACTGGTATTCTTAGCAGGCAAATGACTGAAGTTAATTAAATCCCAACTGTGAGGTCTTCCAATTATTTGCAGACTACTCTCAAGAAGATGGTGAGGTGATGCAGACATTTATGTTGTGGTTTAGAGCAGGCCAATTTGAGCAATCAAATCATACAAGAGTTATTCAGCCAAGACGTTTCACATGATTGATTATGGAAAGTCAAAACACTATACTGCACTTCACACAGCTGGAGTCCTGTCTCATTGTAGTTTGTGTTGGTTAGAGGAAGAAGTCGTTTGGACATGTGAGATGTGCAGACTTTGGACTCCAACACAACAATTAGTCTGACTAATTCAGTGCAGAGGTGTCATGCAAATATTTCTTTATCTAGTATGAAAACTATTAAAATAAATACAGTATATCTTTCAATGTCATTTCCTGATTTCATGAATATTGTTTTGTCCAGATGGAGCCTGTGTACACACCAGAAACTTCTCTGTATCAGCTCCTCCAGCTTGCCCGACAAAGACCCCAGCACCAGACTCCAGCTCCATCTCGTCCGGGGACCTCTCGATGCGCATCACCTGAGGGTCTATGTCACAGTTGAGGTAGAACATCACTTTGTCATCCCTCACAGCAATAGCAAAACGAGTCCAGGTATCCCTCATGGAGGGCACAGGGAACCTGGCCGCCTCATACGACTGCTGCGAGTCGGGCTCAGTGTAGTACAGGATGACATTCTGGTTGCTGCCCTGCACAGCGGACAGTTTAACACCCACATACATGATCTGCTGAGCAGCATCTGTGATGGAGAAGATGACACCACCCCTGTCCGTGGTGGGTTTCAGGTTGAAGATGAGGGCGAAGTCTCGGTAGAATGGGCTCGGCAGGTGGGCACGTGCCAGCTGGCCCGTGTTGGCATCAGGACCAAAGACATAGCCAGGGCTGTTGTCTGACCCAAAGACCTGGGTGACTGTGTTTGGAGGAGGATCCCCAATCAGCTGTAGCAGGGAGACTCCACTGTCTTCTACAAGGGGAGAGAAAAAGAATGTGAGGATACAATATGCATGAAATCTATTGGAGGTTAGAAGGGAGGGCTGCATGGCAGGATGTAGTGTTAGACCAGGCTGCTGAGGACTGACTTAGAGTGAATGTGCCTGATGAATGCAGGAACAATTGCTTTTACTTGCACATGATGGTGGTATTTTGAATCTTTGTTGTACTAGAAAAAAAAATCAACAGCATGGCTGGTCAAAGGTTTTTCCCTTTAAAAGTAAGATAAAGAGCAATAAACGTCAGTGGAAAGTTACCACAACTTCCTCCAACCAAACAACATGAAGGCTATTTTCTGAGAAGCACAGTTCTACTCAGGGGACCGCAGACAAACAAACAAACCATTTTATAACTGCTTGACCAAAATATGGAAAAGGTTGACATCCCCCAAAAAGGCAACGGGATAAACCAGCTGAGACTAAGAAAAGCAGATCACTAAAGCAGACACTGCAAGGCCTGTATTCCAAAGACAAGACCAGCCAATGCCAAAACTTCCTAAACTTAAGGGGGATATAAAGACACAGTCCAGAAGATAGAGTACAAGAAGATGTGACTTGAGAGTTGAATAATTTAGCTCTTAGCAACTGAGTCAAAAACAACTTACACTTTATATTTCTGTTGTGCTGATTTGCCTTAAAAAGGTCCAGTGTGAATCATTTAGGGGCATCTACTGGCAGAAATGGTATGTAGTATTCATAACTACGTTTTCATTTGTTTATAATAACCTGAAAATAAGAATTGTTGTGTTTTCGTTACCTTAAATTGAGCTGTTTATATCTGCATACAAAATGGGTCCTCCCAGAAAGTCTGCCATGTTGTTCTACGGTGGCCCAGAACAGACAAATTAAACACTGGCTCTACATAGGGCCATTCACGGTACTGCATTGGCCACCATAGTTTCAGTTCTATAACCTCACTGTTTGATGCTACTAAATCCTACACGCTACACTAGGGATGTCAATGGTTAACGTTAACTGTTAATTAGCTAGTTAACCAGTGAGAACATGTTTCACCGGTTATGCATGTTGGTCTCTACATTTATTTTTCTACTCTTCAGTTTACCACACTGCGCACCAGTGGCGGTCAAGTGAGAAAACTAACGTTAGCTAGCTCATTCCACAATCACTACTTGTAACGCCGTCCCAACCCAAGAGTGTTGCTATGACAACACTGGGCCCACCGGAGATTGAAGCGTGGCCACCATATAGCCTACTGCAGCAACGCCATGCATTCACTGGGACGGTGTTGCCAGTGTTGATCACTGAATGAGCAGCGCGCTAGCTAACGTTAGCTCCCACCAGACCACCAGTGGTGTGCAGTGCAGAACGGACAAGGCAACGTTAGCTAAACAGTGGATACCAGAGAGTGGGCTGTGGGCACTATCTTTCTACATGTTACAACAGCTAGCTTGCTGTCTGTCAGCAAAGCTAACTGAAAATAAAATAAAAGGAAAAACATTTACAACATATAACATTAAAATGCCGCCCTCTCTGAATGGATCGTGCTTTGAAATGCAGTACTGAAGCTCACTGAGTCAGTGGAGTGCTGGACTAAAAGGAACAGCCTTTTGTACTTCACATCATTTGCCTTTTTTTCTCTTTTCTTAAATATTAACTTGTAGGTTACCTGTTAATGGCTATCAAAAGCAAAATTAACCAAAATGTATTCATGTAATTCATGTATTGATAGAAGAGTCAAAAAACAAAGTTGTCAAAAGACAAAAAAAATTAAAAGCAAAACTAAAACATGCAACAATAGCTTCCAGTGCTCTCTCTCTATGGCAGAAAATTGCATCAACAGACCAAATTTATTCAAACAGAAAAATTACACATTTAAAAACTTTTAAATTTCCTCTAATTGTGACCAGCGTGTGTGCAGAATGGGGTAAAGACAGATATTTATGCATCACATTCCTGAAGACACACACACACACAAAAAAAGCAAAAAGCTCTTCCGACTTGTGTGACATCTGCTAAATGTCACTGCTCCAGGGCACACAGGGACCAACAGCTGGGCCTCCTGCATATCTTTGCTCACTCTTCCATCACCCTGGGTGACTCTGGAGAGATCAGTGCATAATAATTGGAGGTGTTTAGGATGTACAAGAAACACAAAGAGCGATGTGTGTTCATTCACATAATAGTGGAGACAGTTTTTTTTTTTTTTTTTTACGAGGATCAAACTTGAGAGTAAACCTTTCTGCTTTGATCAAAAACAATGTTTTCCAATGTTAAAAGAAAAATCACTGTTTTGGGAGAGCACTTGACGTAGTTTCTGGTGCTTTGAAGAAATGCTTTGGTTTACCACCCGGTGACTAATGTGCGTGCTCTATTGCCCCGTTCAAAGCCTCCCCACTGCCCCAAGTGCTGGAGATCAGTGGGGTCTGCAATTGGCTTTGTTGAGAGCTTAAACACATGAGGTTTTTAGCTGAACCCAAGGTCCTGCTCTCTGTTGTACAACCATAAACACAAGTCTGAATTTTTCTGCACGCTGTGTAGAACTAAAGATGCTTTCATTTGAATTAGAGCTAACAGAGAACCCAGTCAAACTGTGACTGGACAGCAATAAAAATACTTTCCAGCATTCATTATGCAGTTCCCCTCTGCACCAATAATCAGAGAGAAAAATCTCAATAAACAGATTGTACATGTAGCCAGAATATATAAATGATGCACTGATAGTTTAAAGACGTGTCAAAAATACCACACAAATCTGGAAAAACAGTGAGATGCGCTACACAAGACTTGACTGTATGAATGATACTCATTGGGTCAATTTTAAAATAGCATCTTGGTGGAAACTTCATGAACACGCTATGTACAATATAGCAAGCTAGAGTCTTTTAAAAGAGGATCACTATCAGTCTACATTGTATCTCATAAAATACACTGCAAATGTTACTCTCACGTCACCTGATAAAACCTTAATAAACCTTCCTGAATTTTAAAATCCTGAAACAAACAAGACCTATTATGCTTTTCCATGTTTTTTGTCTTATAGGTGCTAAAGAGAGTGCTGTCAGACGGAGGGTGAATACACGTGCTCCAGCACAGACAGCATGGGGAAAATAAAGTGATGTTTGATCATTAATGCATGTGAACATGTTCTAGTAAAAACCTTTCATACAAGTATGAACCTGAAGATGAGCATATCAGGTCCTCTTTCTACATAAATTAATAAAAGCTAATTATGAAATGACAGATGCAGATGCACACACAAAGTCCAAAGGTCAGAGCAAGGTAGACTGTAAGTCCTTGACTGCTGCATGAATGGCAGCTAACAACTAACTTATTTGCACCCGGCCAACCAGATGTTTACTCTGAAAAAGTGAGGCTGAGAAACCTCGAGGGTCTCTTCAGTGGGCCTGTGCTCACATGTCTGAACCTGGCTCCCTCTTCTGAGCACAATCTCTGCCAGAGAATGCTTGAAAAAGGCAAAACTTTGCAGTAATTCAGTGGTTTAATCCATTACGTGGGAAAGCACACCATTTTAATGTAATCCTCCTGCTGCGGGTGCTAAAGCAGATATGTGAGCTATTTTTAAAGCAGAAACACTCCATGACCGAGCATGTGTCAGAACTCTTTTAGCTCTGAATGACGTCATTTGTACTGCAAAATGTCTCTACTAGCTGCAATTCACTTTGTTCAATAATATGCAAGAAACATGCAATTTCTAAGCAGCAAATTAGCAGCTGGTCATGAAAAATATTGGATTTGTATGCAGATTAAACTTCAAGGCCTGTAATAAGTTGGAATGTGAGGTCTCTAAAACAGAGTCTGGTTGTCCCTCTCAAACAGTATGAATAACCGTCTCCTATAACTCAAACATCTGACTTACTTATACATTTGCAAAACGAACAGCAGACATCCTCACACTTGCAGACAAGATCCAAGCTTCCAAAACCCCTCATTACTGCAGCAGCTCACCTATTATTAGCCATCACTCACACCGACCAGATGCGCACTTTTTTTGAACCGTGTTCAGAGAAGGCACATCCATGACACTTAATGCAAAAAATGATCACTATTTACATCAGATATAAAACAGAATCCTGATGTAGTTATACCACATAGCAGTATAGAAAAAGAGAGCTTGGAAGTGTAAATAAAGACAATTTAATTACCGGATCTAAAGCAGATGAAAAGGTTTGACCTGCTTTAGGCCTGCAAAGGAATGCTTTTGCTGAAGCCTGTTCAATGTGCCTGCATTGTCAGCAAAGGGCCAGCCAGTCATTCCTTCTCAGAGATCAAAAATTGTTGGGTATACAAAAGGTTCACCATTAGCATTTTAAGTGCAATCTCAATTCAGGTTTCCCATATAGCTTTTGTTAACCAATGACAGCTTCAAGGCCAATCTGGCTTAGAAAAGAACCACTGATGAATGGAGCAGAGCTGGGTTTATGGTGCTAGTTTGTCTTGTCAAAAAGGCAGCTTACTGACCAGGAACGCAGCTCTTTTTCACTTCCTAACATTCCAGGACGGGGTACCAGAGTTTGTGATACCCTGTTGATAAAGCTGTATATACAGCTTTGGGAAGTACAGGATCCTGTATAATCCACGAGAAAACATTTGAACATCTGGAGAGTCCCAGAAAATGTTGCGGTTTCACTGACTATGCTCCATCACCATTTCAAACATCCCTTGAGGCCTGCTGACAAGGGCAATGATCTCTCCCCTCAGTCTGAAAAAAAGCTAGTCAGTGGTCTGAGTAGAGTTCACTGCAGGAGACATAAAAATAACCTTCCAGTGATGTCTACAATGTTTATGCATGTGCAGCATAAACTATGTTTGACGTGTCCGTCAGCCAATTGATTTAAAAGTGAAGTAAATTAAATTTGGTGACATGATATGGTGTCTGTGTTTGCTTTCTGCTCATTTGATCCATGTTTGATCTTTGTTTCAATGTATGTCTGGCTGCTTCCAAGATTAAAGAGGGTCATTTGTAATGCTTCTAATGTTAAAGCAATGTCAAGTACATGGTGGAATCAATTTTATCTGGCAATATAAATGACTATATGAATTGTTTTCATATGATATCAAAACAACTTTCTTACAGTCATTTACATTTATTGGATCTATAAAAGCCAATTTTGTTGCTGAAGAGAAAAATAAGCACAATGCTATATTTGGTTGCACTATTCACACAGCAGTGGTTTAATAATTCTATCTTGTGCAAGCAGATATGGTGCCATGATTACTGAAACTTATATACCTCATAAACTATAACAACTTAATGTCTAGTGGCATGTTCATGTGTAACTATACTCTCTAATGACACCAGGTTCCACTACCATTTGTATGATCTGTCACTAAATTGAAAAATAAATGATCAACAGAAGTTTTAAATATCAAGGTAGACATCAACACCATGAATGAATAGTCCTTTCTTTCTGCAAAGGATATTCGGTAAACCTCTGGGGAAACTTTGCGGTATCTTTAACCTGATGATGCCGAATGCTTGGAAAAAGATATTAAACCAAAAACCCACATCACAGTCCAGGAAGGAGATTTCATGTTGGCTCACCCTTAAGACTTAGCTGTAATTCTCAAACCACAAAAAGGGAGATGGGCCTACCACAAGCTGGGCACTTTACTCTTTGGGGGAAAAAGTAATGTGATACTGTTTAAGTTCTCTACCTGTAAATGACGAACTTTCGAGGCAACATGCAGGGTGTACACAAACCCCTTGCCACCGCAAGCCTCATAAATAATGTCTTTTTTGAACTCTGGAAGAAAACAGTGCATATGATATTCACAGAGGCGGAGTGGAAATGCCTCAAAATAGGTTTAGAGCTCTCCAAAATACTGAGACTGCTCCGCTCTCCTCTAGAAAGTGTTAAGAGGGTCACAATTAGGCTGTTATCCAGCTCAAGACATCCCTGTGCTCCAGCACCGTTTTGCAACACTGCCTCATCAGTTCTCAGTTTGTACATGGTGCAACACAAACCAGAGGGGGCAATGAGTTTCTGGCAGCAAAGAAGTCGGACTACGCTGTGCCCATAATTGGAACCCTCCTGAGAGCCAACTCAAAATGATTCCCTGGCAAGCAGCGCACTGAAGAACTGGAGCCAGCTTCGGGCCTTCCTGTCATGAGATACAATATCAATCTCAGCTCAGTGAAACTACAGTGCAACAAATCAGTGTCAGACCACCAAAAGGGTGTACAAGCCACAAAACAAAGACTATATGTACACAGATACCACCAAAAGAGCGGTACAGAGGAAAACATACTTTAAGACCACCACAGAGGTGGCAAGGAACAGGAGTCACTCTAACCTAAACTGACTGAGAGTAATAGTCTCTCATAAAGGATATAGTTTTACCCTCAAGAGCTAACCAAAATAAATTGCGTTTGACCTCTAGACCCTGATATGAATGACTGCTCATCTTTCAAGCAGGAGGCTGGTAACCATGGAAAAACATCATTAAAAGCCCTATTGTGCCCTAACAATCCTGCCTTACCACAGGGGTAGCTCCCCTGCGGTAAAAGGCTCACATCTGACAGATTTCTTACAATGTTTCTATGCACACACTAATATCTCTGCAATCTTCCCACAGTAATCTCCCACATACGCACATCTATAGGCTACATACATTTATTTTCATATATAAATTGCTCCATTGTGTTTCTTCCCCTATGCCGACGGCCCTAAACTTTAACTCCATCTAGCTTAAAAAGATGTAAGTATAACATGAGACATTCTTTCATGACAGGTCATAGTTAAATGATGTAGGAGTGGAGTGGTATTAAGGGGAATATGAGTGCCCTCCTCCCACACATGAAGCAAGTGGAGCTGCAGATATTGAAAAAAGTCTGAAGCTTCTCAGAAACGGCATAGCAGGGGTTCTGATCAGTGAATTTAAGAGGTCAAAGGACTCGTAAGTGGGTGGACGCAGCAGAAAACAGCCCGAGATTAAGTTATTGGGCTAATAAACTGGGAATTCTGGGCTCTAGGGCACACATTTACAGAGCTGTGTAACACATTACCCTGGCTATTTAAGTGTGACCTCATTCAGCTTTAAGCCAAAGCCCACCAACCTGTTAACTACTTTTAAACATTTACCAGTATGATTACTGGCTGCTGCAGTAAGACAGTGGCGTATGCACGAGGTATTTTGTTAACTGAAGCCATGTGAATGCTCATAGGAAATGTCTAATTGACTTTGAGGTTTATCAGTTATCCTCAGGGGCAAAGAGACCTCACAGGGACAGTCACTGGTAATTTCTTACATCAGGTCTGTTCAGCCTCACTCAACCATCACTCCAACAATCAGTGTCCATTGGTGAATTTTAAGATCATTCTGTTTAAATGAGTGAGCCCAGATGGTTGCGACTGTGGTGGCTTTCTGTTTATCCAGGAATGAATTAGAGTGACTGAAGTGCTCCAGTGATACCTCGAGGCTGGTCTTAACAGGTGATACCCAACACGTTCGTCTTAGTGGTGAACCAGCTTCTGGATGGCCTATAAAAGCTGTCTTTGAGGTGTAAAGATGGCAACATAATCATACTTTTTCAAATGCCTGGGGTCGCAAATAGCAATGTCAGGTCTGCTTTGTGTAGAACTGCAAAATATATCTGTCTCGCTTTTTTTTTTTTTTAGCTTTCCCAGACACAAATATAAAGCAGATAAACACTCCTTACCCACACCTAACTTTACACTTGAATCAAACAAATTAAGTATAAAGCTATGCAGTAGGAGCCAGAAAAGCTAACATTTACTACAAGACAACATATGAACCTAACCTTTGCAGTAAACCACACCATAATCTTAGTGAAACAATTCAAACAAACGCAAAACTATTTGGGCCCAGATGCATAACTTTGTCCTGGAACTGAAGACATGTTGTCCACTCATGTCTGTCAATGAAGCAAGCTGTTGGGAAGATAGTGAATCTGGAAAAGGACACAGTCTTGGGAGGGCAGGGCAGTGGCTCAATGAAAGGAATAAGGCTTTAAAGATGTTCTTAATTTGAGGTGTACATGCTCACAGAAACACATTTTCTCATATTAGATTAATCACTCGCAGTATTAAACATCTGAGTCTTTTTTCCATCATTATTTAATCACCACAGCCATGCATTGTACTTATTATTCCTGGAGAAATTAATCAAATGCACAACGGTCCTATTAACAGTTTGCTGGAATTTCAAGCACCTTACTTAATTTCAAATATCTTCTCAGCTCTAAGTCAAGAGGCATTTCAAACAACAAATGAACTGCTCTGGTATTTGACATGCCATATTCATGGAATCTAAATGCATAGACCTGTTAAAATGATTAACATGAGTAAAGTAACTTTCCAGCTGTCATGAATACCTTCGCCTTGTACAGTTGTAAAAATTGACATCCCGCTGAAAACCTTTGGCGCAAGCATGACTGCTTCCCATGCATGACAACCTAATTTATCCATTACTGGACAGACAAATGCACACCGCGCTGCCTGCAAGTCACTCGCTGTCAAAAGAGACATGCAATTCTACATGCCAAATTGTTAACAGTGTTTCATGCACAAGTTCTTTGTAGTAGACAGACCTTTGTCTACAGCAGTTTCAGATGCATTAAGGCAAATAAGTACTAAAGTAGAAAAAAACTAATTACTACTTTCTACTACAAATTTCGTTGTATGCTACATGCAATGACAATAAAGGCATTCTATTCTATTCTTTATATATTTATATATATATTTTTTGACATTACTGTGTTTCCAGATGTTGCAACAATCTGCATTTAAGAACTCTGTAGTTCAATTTGAAGACGGAGGATCTTTCAATTCACATTTCATTTGCAGTGGCATGTCATGCTTGAGATTTGCTTAACACTAAGGACTGAATGTCCGTTAATGCTATGATTGCACTGTAGGGTACAATATCTGAAACCATTTAATGTCCATCTCAGCAAAATATTACCATTTGAATTAATAACCTATAGAGAAAATACACATCAGTTAGTTTGATAATGAACCATAAACTCTCTGTACTCTGTGTGCATGAGTGTGTTTATGTGTGTTATAATGACCTTTAAGTAGTAAGTCATACGCGATCCAAAGGACAAGGGAAACACTTACATGCAAAACTGTAAGGAGTGCTGGCACCATGCTTGTTAGGCTGTAGCCAGAACTTCCTTTTAACAACAGGACTAACAAACTTGAAGCATGCTTAGTATTATTCAATGTTAATTTTCTGTGCATAGGAACCAAGATATTGTTAATGTCTTTGGCTGTGCCAACAGGGATATATGTAAATTGTTTGATTGGGTATCGGTATCAGGTATTGGGTATTGGGTAGTGGGAAAAAACACCAGACAAACTGGGGAGTAGGGACACCAAAAAACTGGTTAAGATGAATCCCAAATCTAGGATTCATTTAAACCAGCGATTACCTTTCTGGTTACTAACTGACAAGCATTGATACCCATCATCCTCCTCGTCTGGTAGATTGTGGCACTCCAAGGGGAAGCGTCCCTCATCCAGAAGTGTCCAGCAACTGTCCCGCAAGACTTCGCAGAAACTCCGACAAGGCAACACCGGCAGCGGGGACTGAGAGCCACACTTAGGTACCAAGAGAAGGCAGAAAAACCACTCCAAACTATGATGGCAAGGTGATTTCAACAGCCATGCCCATTCGTTTAGGAGTGCCTCGACTTCCTCCACACTGCTTTGGTTTAGGTAATTGGGCACAACAAACCTTTCCCCAACCATGTAGGAGCAATAAGGGAGAGCAGTATCTATCAACAAGCACCGTGGGGATTCTACAACTAGCTCTGAGCTAGTCACCACTTTCTGGCTAGTTGCTGATGCTTGACTGGGTACTTGAGGTTGGGCCACTATGGGCATTGAGGTGGCTTCTGGTCTCTTGCTAGCTGGTGGTGGGGTCATTAACATTTTTGAGGTAGTTGTTGGTGTTTGGATTGAAGAAAGTGTCTGGCTAACAAATGAAGCTTGTTTAGTCTGTGACACTTGATTAGATAAGGCTTCCTGTTTAGCTGTTGATTCACCAGCTGGTAACAGAGTATCTTCCACAACTCCAAGAAGATTTTGCTCCGATTTTGTGATACCAAGATTATGGCCCTCATCTGTTCTGTTACTAATTACCCAGGTACTCTTTTCAAACTCCAGTTTCATCTCAGTTATTTGGGACTCTACACTGCCACCTCTATCAAACCCCCTATAATCAGTGGGCATTACTACTCCTTGTGTTTCAAAACCAGATCCCCAGCTAGTTTCAGCTCCTGATGCTAATCCAGAGCCAGACCAATGGCCTGACCCAGTGCCTGATGCCAATTCAGACTCAAGCCCAGATCCAAGTCCTGAAACATTTTCTGTAAAGCTTAAATAATCAGATTCTCCAGAACCCATACCCTCTAGAGAAGATGTGCCATTACCAGGTTTATGTATGCGTGATGAAATCCGTGCTGTCTCCGGTTGTGTTGTAGGTATTAGAGTGGTCTGTCGTGGTCCCTCAGTCTGCACAACCTTTGGGATCCCATGTCCCTCATCAATGATCTCCCCTCCAACCCTTGCAATATTCTCTGAGGGTGGTTCTCCACTACCTGCTGGACTGCCAGACCCCTCATGGTCCACTGTTGGGGGCAAAGTTGTAGTACCACTCCAGGCCCAGAACCAAGCATCAGAGTAGACCACCCATAGGGTCAACAAAAACAAAACTCCAAACTGGGTCCTCATTTTAGGCATAATACCAAGTCTTTACCACATCCACCAGCTTGATCAGGCTCCCAGAGTGAACTGTGACATGTCCACACTGCCACTATACTCCTCACACACACTTTCCAGCTCTGTCTCCACACACACTCCACTAGGCAGAGAGGAAAAGTGAAGAGGAGTGCCCCATTCAAAAGAGTAAAGGGGGAGAGCAGGAGGAGGTGTGCTCCGTATTGGCTGCCCTTGCAATATTTCCTCTCCTAACTCCTCCTTCCTCCTCCTTCTCCTTTTGTCACAGCAGTGAAAAGCGATCTCTCCTGCTGACTGATACCTTAGAATTACGGCAGCTTTGCCTTTCAGTGTACAATACTGATGCTTTCAGTGTTTTACAGAGAGGAGCAATTTGTTCCCCTTGGCTCGTTCTCTTTGTTAAAACACGATAATGGGAAAACTGCAGATATAGCTTTAAAAACTCTTAACTGTGTGAAACTGCATTGGGAGCAAAAGCTGTTGTCAAATGATTTGGTGATTTCAACAAAAAGAGCTGAATGCTGAATTCAGTCTAATGGATTAAATTAGTCCCATTCCATTGGAAATAATACAGCTCATTATACAGCAGAGCTGCTGTTGTTTAAATATTCTCCTATTATAGTAATTGTATTATTTCATGTGATTATGGGGTAATGTATCCAAACAACACAATTCAAAACCACTACATGTAAACTAAAGTAATTCAATCCACCTGTGCCAGTGAAAGTTTTTACAATTATTCCTTACATTTAGATCAATACAGTGTCAAATTCAAGCCATTAATTAATGTAAATGTATCATCTTCTATTCTTCCACTAGTTCCTGCATACATTGTTCCCTCTCTATATGGTGCCATTTACTGTTCAATCGGGTTAAGACCCCTGCTTTCAGTGCTCTGTGGTTACACAGTAATCCAGGACTCACTTTCTTGTCCAGACTGGTTTCTCATACTGCCTACCATGCTGTGATCAGTTGACAGAGACCCTCAACATCTGTTAATGGGGGATTAGTGATAAAGGGAACAGGAGGTTTGTGCAAATGTGTCTCTAATAGCACCTCTGTTCAAAATTAAGGCAGGGATGTTGTGCATGTAACCTTAGTTCCTGATGGGGAACTTGGGTCATTTGTGCACAGCAGGCAACTATCCCTATAAATGTTCCAGACGCTAATGTTGAGATGCACAAATGTCTTGACACGAGCTTGACAACTTTCTATCCTATGGCTTTCTGTCATGGCTTGTGGTCACTAATGGTCTAACTCATCCATGGCTGCAAGATTATGTTTGTTTGATCTAACACAGGGGGGAGGGTGAACACCAAAGACATTAAAAAAGGATGGAAAATACTGACACTAGCAAAAATGTGAATGCAATACATCCTTCATCAACATTTCATACATCTAATACAAACTACAAAGACTAGTGAACTGTGACCTATTAAAGAAAAGAACGCGGTATAGCTCACTTATGTATCACAAGGCTGAATTATTTTTCCACTTTTTGCCCTGATGACACTTTTAATGAAAGAAAAATATTGTGTGTAGTCATATGAAAAGTGGCTTCCTTTTGGGTAAACATGACTAAGGCACTTGTGGTTGTCTTGAACTGGTGTCTGTTTGACTTTTATTTACAAGAATATTTGTTCCTTTAAGGAACCAAAAAGCAAAAAAGTATACTTGCCACCACTAAAATATTTCATAACGAACGCTACTTTAAGAATGGAAGATGTAAGGTTTTCTATTCTCAGTTCAGCGGCAGAATTTTAAGAGGTTAGTTGTAGCATGATTTCATAAATGTAAATTACTAGATCCTCTGGGCAAGGAGGAGTTAACACTCTTAACCAAGCAATTGTTCACTCTAAACCTGTCAAAAGGAGACAATTTGATTATAGCGGTTCCTTGAAAAAAAAAAAAAGAAGAATGACAACTTTCTGTGGGAGACTCATGTTCACGTTGACTTTAGGCAATGCTCCTCAAGAAAGGGACCATTATGAAATGTTGCAGGTGACATTAAAAGTGAACACAAGCCACAAGCCCATTTTTCTGTGGTCAGACAAACTCAGTGACCAAAGTATTCTTTTGTAAGTCTGTAAACTAAAATAAACATGACGTTTATAGTCGAGACTTGGCTAATAAACCCTAGGGTAATAAACTCTGTCTTGTGATAGATAATGATTAGCCCTAGACATCAGTTCTACCCCTCTAATGGACTCTCTGGTTTATTGCATTATTGTATAGGTTTTTATTTCAGAACAAAAACAAAATAGCAGACACTTTCTTCAGCAAGAATTTCCACAGGTCATTCAAACCAGATCATTGTAACTTAATGACAGCAGAGGTGCCTTTACTATTCTACACTTCCCATGTCCTGTGGGGAGTCCCATCAGCATGATCTGCTCTTTTATCTTGTCCCTTTCTGTTCTCTTAACTACACAAGATGCCAACCCTAATCACTCACAGAATCCAGAGAGAAGGAATATGTTGTCTAAAAGAGTAAAATACTCCCATCAGTATTTCAAAAAATGACAATGAATTAGCCTGAAGATGTTTTGTATGACAACAAAAGATAAAAGATCTTACAAAGTTTGGAAATGTTCTGCTATACTTAACAGTAGGAAACTTGCCAAAAGACTTGGGTGGCCAGGCATATACTCTGTCACCTTAGAACTAGGAAACAATCCGCTTAGTGATGGAAAAACCTGACGAGGAAAAGACAAAATTCCATTTAATGAAGGTAGTACTTTTGTGCTTTTTAGTGACAGTTTTCTCAGCACAGGTAATCTGCAGATATCATAACATGCCTTGAACCTTGTCAAAAGTCCCTCTTTTCAACATCCCTTTCATGTTGACTGCTGCCGGAATAGAGTACAGGCTGCGTAATGTCAACATGGCCAGAAGATTTCCTGTTTTCAGGAGTAGCATTTGTAATTGGAACAGGTAATTACAGTAAGAATAGTTGGAAAGTCTGCATTGTGCTGTATGAACAAAGGAGCACATCCATGGTACTTTGCTGATGATACATCTTGTTTTTAGGGAACTCAAACTCAAACAGATCAAATAAGCCGTCCTTTTAATATGTGTTATTTGAGAAAGTGAAAAGAAATGTTTCTTGGTGGGACTAATAATTAGAACAACTGTCACGACTATGTTTAAAACGCTTGGTAAAAATGTGGTTCATATATATTTTATTCAACACACATGGCTGAGATAAGATATCTTATAAGATATCTAAGCTCAATAAATGAAGTGGTTCCTACTCTGGAGACCACTGTGCAGCTAAAGCATGTCTTTTACAAGGGTTTAAGAACTTCCCTTTGACACAGTTCACATGCTGGTCACTGCAGCCTGCTGACAGAGGACCATTATCTCAGCAGGGATCTGTAATCTAAAGGGTCAGTTCACCCAAATTACAAAAAAATGTTATGTTTCAGTGCTTCAGTGGCACCACTAATGAAATTCCATTCACTTTCATTGTATTTGAGTGGTGGCAGAAGTCTTAGCAGCAGATTAAACCAATGATTAAACCAAAAGTATCTCCATGGCTCAATACCAAGAGGAGTATTTGATGATTTTGGTGAAGTGACCCAGGAACTCATCAACAAGAGACACAGGTGTCACATGTTACACGGGTATAATGAAAACCCATTACATCTTCATTGGTAAAACAATGTAATAAACCTTTGGAAATGATGGAATCGAAATGACTGAAGGTTCTGTTGTCAACATTCAGAGCATTAATATTGCAACACACCAATATATGCTGCGTAAAGATAAAGTAATGGCAGCCTGAGCAGAGAATGAAGTCACGCTCCATCTGTGTGTGCTGTAATCCGAGCTCCTCTGTGGTTTGTTGTAGTGAGCTGGTGCGGCCAGGCATGCATGTTCATGTGTGTATACCACTAGCTAGCTCATTGCTGCCGCTTTGCACTGCATTTATGCGGCAGTTACAGCTTGGGATGGCGTCTTTGCAGAAGCGTAGCGCCCGCTCTCTGGTCCCCCCGATTGTTAGCTCTGTCAGCGCCATTGCTGTGCGCTGTTTATGGAGTTAGCATTGTTAGCTGCTTGCCACTGGCTCAGCCACCTCCATCTTGAGAACCATTTCCCGACAACGCCTACGCTTTGAATTTCACATAAAACCATACAGTGTGGAGTCAGACTTTAAAAACCACATGCTTTCACTGCTTTATTGTCTTGTCTTTAATTGACTCCTTGAGGTTTACCATGAATATTGTGTATGTCTCCACCTTTAAGAAAAGAAAACCTTTTATTATACACGTAGGTATAGCAAAGTGCCATTCCTTAAAAATGTCTTTAATGTCTGCGACCTGTGAAATCCTGAGATGTTTGAGCAGAGGATGAACTGAAATTCCAGCCCCCCCAGTGTCTGTCTTCACAATACAGAGACAAAAGCTTGAAACCTAAGACCAGGAATGAGTCTGAGTGCTGAGACCATGAATGGGAGGATAAATGATCAACTAATTACAACACCAACAAAACCCACTGAACATAATCCATGAGGGGCCAAAGGCCTCCAATTATCTGTCACTGCACAGCAGTACTTTATGCCAAACTGTCATTCAGCTTTTGAATTTCATATGCAGAGTGCCAATTTCATCAGTGCTAAATATAGCTTTTGTAAATAATTTAAGAACACAAGGACATGTGCAACGCAATCTCCTACACAACTGGCACTGGAAAGAGGGAAAGTATATGTTTCAAATGTAGTTTACAATAAACCTTCTCTATTAACCTAAATGTTAACTCAACACTTGAGCACTATACAGCAAGTCATTTTGACCTGAAGTGTAACTGCTGTATAAACAGAGAGGCACAAAACTAGACGCACGCTACACCACAGGTCGACAATACTAAAACGCAAGGGTGTATTCTCTGCAGTCCTTGGAGCAGCTAAAGGGCCTTTTGGCAGCCCTCCCTGCACCTTCACTGGTGTTATTTCAGCAAGTGGGGGTCGTTGACCTCTCGCTGTGAGTCATAGTGTAGTTGCCGTTTCAGCGGTTACACAAGCAATAAGCTCCTAGGCACTCAGAGCTGGGAGTTTTAAATGACACACACAAATTAGGATGTCCACACAGACACTCAAAACAAGCCCGCACATGGTTGAAATACATGCACACACACACACACACACACACACACACACGCACATGTACAAATAAACTTGGGCTGCAGTCGCACGGCATGTCACAGCTGAGCAGCAGTGTAAACGGACACAAACAGACACAAACTATAGCGAACATATGGCTGAAACACACACACACACACACACACACACACACACACACAAACAGTACTCCCCTGCCTCAGCTGCAGCCATACAGCAAGTCACAGCTGAGCAGCAGTGTAAACATATCTCAACTTAAATCCACCACAGAAATAAAAACACATGAGGAAATGCCTGTAATACCATCATCTGATAATTTTCAACACTGAGCATTCTCTCTACATGTTGTATTTGCAGGTTAGCAAAGACAAAACACCTCTCATCTGACCCTGTATCCCTGTGCAACAGGGTGGTGAATCACAGTACAGTACAGGGACCATTCAACAGCTTTCGAATTAAATTTAAAGCCTGCTGTGAATCTTAAAAAACAGAGTGCATTCATCTGTCTTATCCCCTCTTTTAAAGGCACAATCAGCAATTTGTGGTCATGTACCCTTGTTGTTTTCTAGTCTCATGTGTATGTATCAGAATGTAAACTTTACGTTCTATTGAGTCAAAGTTAGCCTTGCTGGATGGCATAGAAGAAGAACTGCAGAACTGCATAAATATGTGTATTATCAGGTTAAATTCAACTCAACAGCAGCAGACTGAGCTCTGAAACATGTAGTGCGTCTATACTGCCACTCTACACAGGACAAACTCCACGCCTGAATCAAAGACCCTAATTCAAATGACATCTCCTCTTACATCTCTAAGATCTCAGACCAGTGAATGTGTGTCACTGACTGTGTGAGACAGCCGGAGAATGGGAGGTGGGGGGTTGGCTAACAGAACAGAGGTCAGAAGGTCACAGCTATCAGATTAGGAGGGAAAGGGGTCCCGTTTCCCACAAATAGAGACTTATCACAGCCCTGGAATGGCCTGCAGGAGCAGGTTGGGAGTGAGTAACCCTGCCTGTAGTATAAAGGCCTCCCATTGAGATATGATAGCTACTGTGAACCCAAACTGTTTAAGATGTTTAAATTTATCATTGATTGAAGAGCTGCAGTCCAGCGTTAAAGTTTAGAAAAGTGCTAGAGTGCATTCACGCCACACTTGGGCAAACTACCCACAGGGTTGCATTGGTGTGGGCATGAAAAGAGGAAATATGAATCAGGAAGTCAGGTGTGATGATCTGTTTAAATGAAAAATGCTTAGTAGTACTACAGGCTCTGTTCTCCAGAAGGGGGTGATCTTTAAACTCACTGTCCGTCTGACCCATTGTTCTGCCCTGTTAACCATGACACCAAACCATCTGTAATGTGAGGAAGCATTTGGTTTCAACCCCATCAACGGAAAAATTGTGGATAAAGGTGAGGCTACATACAACTGCCTTTCTGTAACGTGATGCAGCAAAGGCACCGTCAATGAAATGAATATTACCTTGACATTGTAGTCAAGACCTTAAATTAATGTGAATGAATTAATTACCTGTCACTTCAAATTTGTTCAACGCTGACCTGAATTAAAGGGTAACTAAGTGGTGTTCCCCTTCAAAACGAAATGATCAATCATTTTTGACATTCTCTATCAGTGGCAAGTGGCAACGCTGATAGCATTCTCACAAAAGTTTCTAACTCTAACCTAAACTTAAAGTAACAATGAGTTTGACAACCAAAAACCCCATCACACTGCAAGCTAAACACTGAGCTGTCCAGTCAGCACTGATCCCAGCAGATCCTCAACATAAGGGCAACGTTTTCTTGAAAAGTAGTAAAACCTACTGGTTGCTTCAAAGACTGCTAGGCTGCATCTTTCAACTGAACAATCCAGTATCCTGTAGAAAGAGACAGCCGGGCAGACAGAGCCCTGCGGGGTTCCTCGCAGTCCTGCTCAGGCAAGCAGAAACAGCTTGGCTGTCACTCTGAATAAGACACATTCCATAACAACAGGAGAATATGTAGCCTGCGGGGCCTTAACAACAGTTACAGTATAGGAAAGAGGTACTGTATATGAGATCGAAGGGGGAGGGCAGCCATGTTTTACTGTCTTTAATGCATTGAAGAAATGTTAATTTTCCCAGTAAACACCATCACTTATCTAGAGGGGCAGATCAAAGCTAGACTGCTGTTCTGCACATAAATTGCACCCTGAGAATATGACAACTATATGTTCCACTTAGTTTGAAACACCATGAAATTCCCGGCTGACTAATGAGTGATCGGTTCCTTTGTTGTTTCTTTGGCTTGAGATTTAATCAAATCCCTTGAAAGATGTGTTTTGGGAACTGCTACTCATGCAGCAGCCAAACAGAGAAATTCTTTACATCAATGTATGTACATAAACTCTGCTATAATAACTCACAGCCGCACAACTATTAAGACTGACACATTCTTCAAATTGTATAAGTCAGTTACCAGGGAATTCCACCTCCACTCAGCTTCATCGTCTCTTCCAGGCCGGAATATTACACTGATTAAAGGAATTATCTTTCAAGGATAAAACATGCAACACAGCTTAAAAAGAGGTGTGGTGCGGGAACTGACCTACGGATTCAAACTGCCTTACTGTCATCCAAAAAAAATCCCTCTCTAAAAGAACTTCTTTCTATTACTGTAATGACTCCACTAATTAGTGCACTTTGAAGTCAGAGCATCCGGAAATGTCAGAACTGTAATCGGCCCACCATGCCTGGGAGGTGTTATCTCAGCTAATGACAGACACAGTATTGATTCTTCTGCCTCGAACAAAACTTCACAGAGGAGATGAGCTGAAACTACAGAGCACACTTTGACTTATTAAAGCTGTGTGGCTGGTTTAGATACGTTTTTCAGAGTTTACATAAAGTCATGGTATTATTATCGTCTCTACAGTTCAAGGAGGTGTTTTCTGGTGATGTTGGAAAGGAAGGATATTCCCACTGTTCTGCAGAGCCCTTAGGATGCACAATCTTTACCACACACTAAGGAGACGACTGCAGCTGCATCACAAATAACAAGCAGCAGGTTAGGAACATCTGATTGTGCTTGTATTTCTGCTTGGAGTATCACTTCACAGAGTAGTGAGGCTGTGTGGAAATAGCTCCCTCTACTGTCCACAATGTGAGCCACAACTAGATGTAGTAAAATAGGGCGACAGAGTTTCTCAATCACACAGCCTTGCATCAGATGTCTGTCAGAAACTGACTGAACTACATGTAAAATGCTACCACAACAGATTGAAAGCAGTCCATGTTTTTCCACCTCATGGAGCTGCCCAATAGAAAACGGTTTACTCTAAGTATAAATGGCTGCATTGTCTCATTAAGAATAAAACGATAACAGAAATTTCACAGTGATCAGTAAAAATCAAATGTCCTACATCCTCGCAGCTGCACACTGTGCCAAATGATGACAAAAAACAAACCTCTGAAGACAGGTGGTGCTCTCCTAACAAAAACACACCTGTGGAAAATCAAACACAACGTCCATACGGCTTGTCAACAGCAAACAGCACCTCATGGCAGATAAAGCATATGGTCAAGATGCTGTGGAAAAAACTTTTTTCTTTTCTAAGTGCCAGAAAGTGTGTAGCTGGAAAATAAGAGGGAATGACCGTGTTACACACTGTTTAATATGATGCTCGCTAAGATAACAATCTAATTAACAAGGTGTTTATTTTCATCAGCTACGTCAATGTGGTGGCCGAGCCTCTGGCAGAACTTTCAACACACCTGCACTGTTGATGTCACAGCACAAAGAAAAACCACAGACATGTGTTCACAGTTATTATGCTTCCTGAATGATGGGACTCCACGATTAAGTCCTTAAAGGCACCAGTTCTTTGACATTTAATAGCCCATGAGATGACTTGCAAGAGGATGTATGGATAGATTATGGAATTATCACCACTGCCAAAGTAATCCTCTTGTTCACTCAAGCAAATAACTCAAAACAGATTTTCATCTTTGTGCTGAAATTACAAAGAGAATATCTACATAATCTGTGTAATGTGCCTCAAAGACACGAGGAAGCATGCTGGTGCTGTTCACTGTTCTCATCAGCAGAGGGAGACTACATCACTGTCAGGTTTATGATGGGGTTCAATGGGACGCTGACCTCATTACAGTCCAAAGCACTTAGGTCAGAGGACCGTCATCAGCATGCACACACATGCACAAATGTCAAATGAGAGATGGGTGGGGCAGACTAACAGGATGACAAAGTCCATTCAGGTCATCACAGGAAACAGAGCCTAAATATTTAGTTACCCCAACCTGTGGCAGAGTGCCAGAATGCACACAGAAGTTTGGATGAGTAAGTTCCTCCAATCTCTTTTCAACAGCACTTCATCACTATGTGAGGTACTTTATATTTTATTTCTTCAACCAACGATATTTTTATTTAATAATGTCCATTTTCTTTTGTCTTTTTTAAAATGATAAACGTTCCTTGCTTGCCTGAGTACTGAGGACAAATCAAAGCTTGATTGTTTAGACTAGATTGTCTACACTAGATTTAGATTTAGACTAGATCGTTTAGAAGAATGACAAATAATTCAATTTCATAAAGTGAATAAAGTTGATTTCTGCAAGTAACACAATAAAGGAACACTTGTATTGACTTGTACAAGTAGTCTTAAATCAAAAATATACAAAGAGCTCAGCTCACCGAGACTTCTTATTAACTACTGGACACCATCAACATATTTGTACTTATTCTTAACAAACCTTGAATCGATACATTGGTTTTTTATCATGTGCATGTAAGAATAAATTCATTTTTCAAAGGACAGCCCAGTGGGACATTGGGTGAACTTCAAGCGAAGGGTCATCCCGCTCTGACAAATCATTTACCTGCTCTCTAGACCTGAAAAGAATGGAGAGGGACTCTCCCACACCTGGAATCCAGACACTCTGCTTGTCTTATATGGGCAGGGTTAGAGGGTCACAGAGTTAGAAATGTCACATTCAGGTTAGCTACATATTTACTTGAGAATATATGGGTCAGCAAATTTTAAGTAACAGCATTCTAATTCCTTGTTGTGAAAGGAAAAACATTAGATTTGGTATTATTAGTAATCTCTGTGTTGTGAAAAATGTAATTTCAACAAATTCAACAGGGTCTTTATTCTCTTTGTGGTGGAGAGTGGGGTCAGTTTCAGGCACCAGGTGGCTACAGGTCAGAGAATTGGGCCTGCTGGCTGAAAGGTTATAAGTTTTCCTCCTAAGACCAGCTGGGAAAATCGGGATTGGGGGTGTAAATGAGTGACAGTGTCATTTCCTTTCATGAACTGGCATGAAGAGGTCCCTCAGTAAGGTGCTTAACCTCCAATTGGAGCTTCTCACTGGCTAATGATAAATGACTGCAAATGTCATGTGTGAGCAGTTCAAGCACTTGACTGTAGTTCAATTTAATTTTATTAGTATTTTTATTTTTTATGTATTCTTGTACTTAACAGCTGTCTTTGGGAATGTGCAACCCTCCAGCAATCACACTGATGTGCAGGACACACTAATTGAGCAATGCTACATAAACAACGCTTACTTGCAGGCTAACGAAAGCCAGCCCATTCACATTTCCATTTCAAATCAACACAAAATTGTAGGTTTGTTAAGGAAATGAAAGAGGAAAATAGTTCATATCTCATTTTTCCATTGGTAACCACTAGTTAATGGGAGTCTGGAGGTGGAGAGGTTAGTGGAGGAATTGCACATACCAGCTGTTTCCCTGTGACTGCCTAACAGGACGGTGCACGGCAAGTCTGAACCTTTCCTTCGGCAAACATCTGACACACATGAAAGAGGCCAAGGGGTACAATTTGGGGCCAAATGCTGAAACATAATTTGTCAACTCATAAAAAACGAGGAATACAACCAATGCCATGTTTAGGAAAGTCAACTGAAGAAAAATACCGCAAGACTGAACAACAGATGCGTTTACAGCCACTACTTCTTAACGACTGGCTCGGAATCAGAAGGGTTACTAATTTCAGGTTCTGTAATACCAGCTCACCACCAATCAAAGGGAAATCCTGGTGGTTGCTACCTGATCAGCTACAGTGTTGTGTTTGGGCCAGCTGGTGATGACAACTCTGTCATTCTCACTTCCCACAAAGATGAAACAATGTGGAGATCGGAAGTCCGGCATTAGCAGTGTTGACTTTGGGGATTAGGATCCATAACCGGATGGGCAGAAAAAGAACAAATCATCCAGATACTTCTTTGAGAGGCATCTGTAAGTGACTGCAGGGAAACGGAAAACAGAAATGACATATTTTAAATAATCCTTGACCTTTTTGTTTTCTCTCAAAAAAGGCCATGTCTGTTACTCTGTGACATGTCTGTGCTAATATATACAGTACACTGTATTTGTCCCCCGAGGATTCGTTTGTGCACATATTTATTTTTGTTTGGGTTGTTGTTTTTATTATTATCCTTTCCCAGAAGAACAGGCACAATGACTGTGGGTTATGAGAATTTATGTAAACAGTGTAATCTCAGGGAAATGGAGTGTGGGGAGAAACTCTTGATCCTGGAGCAACAATACCAAGACAAGTCAAAACTAGAATTACCATGTCATGACTGTATGCCTCTGCCAACGATACACGTTGCAGTTTACAACCATGTCTGTCCAGACTCATATGTAGCCATGACATTGGACAATGCTTTAATTGTCGATGTTGCTGCAAAGAAGCAATGTATTCTAAAACATGGATGTTTAAATTTTCCACCCTGCAGCAGCGAAGATCTACACAATCAGAACAGTTCCAAGGTGAACACCCAAGATTAGTGTCACCAATTCAGTATCTGAAATGTCTCCCCTCTGTTCCTGAGTTACAGCCTTCAGTAATGGCCAGAAAAGGGTCTTTGCAGAACATTACGATGTCACACTGAAGTTGACCTCTGATCTTATGATGTCAAATGTCATTATTTCATTATCTTATCCTATCTGATACTTCAAGCATGAAACTTTATCATAAATAATATACAGATTCTTGAGTTGTGGCCAAAACATGTTTTGTGAGGTCACAGTGGCCTTGACGTTGTTGAGTCCAAGTGGACGTTTGTGCCAAATTTGAGATGTTGTTCAAGAGCATGTGACCAATGCAAGGTTACAATGACCTTGACCTTTGATCACCAAAATCTAATCAGTTCATTGTCGAGTCCAAGTAGAGGTTTGTTTGTGCCAAATTTGAAGAAATTCCTTCTGCATCTTCTTGAGATACCATGTTAATAAGAATGCAACAGACAAGGTCACAGTGACCTTTGACCACCAAATCCTTATCAGTTTGTCCTTGACTTTAAGTAGACATCTGTGCCAAATTTGAAAAAAAATCCTTAAGGTGCTCTTGAGATATCATGTTCAAGAGGATGAGACTTATGCATGGTCACTGTGACCTTGACCTTTGATCACTAAAATCTAATCAATTCATTATTGAGTCCAAGTGGCTGTTTGTGCCTCTAGGTGTTCTTGAGATATCACATTCACAATATGGGTCGTCAACTTCTCTAATGCTAATGGAGAATAAAACTCTGACACATTAACTCGTCACAGCAGTTTCATTGGTGGTTCTTACACGATGAATATGCTAATTCATTGCATCATCAAGTCTGGTTAGAGTTTTAAAAGAGAAACTGCAAAAATCTGTGTGTGCAAAACTTATACAGAACATAGTAACAACAGTAAAGAGTTAATTTTTATCTATTTATTTTGTTAACGTTGTCAGCTAAAACACTTACAAAAAGATTTAAGCCATCTGTACAAAGAGTATGACATGCTGCTGGCCAGAATAAAGATTTCTTTGTCTATTTATTGTTGTATTTTTTGACATTATTTTTGATTAATATTGTTTTATAATTGCCTCAGATTTATGAAATGTTCCACTGTCAAGTATCTGTAATGTTCTGACAATGAATAATAATTAAAACTATAGTTAACTTTCTGGTTTCTTCAACTTTCACTCCGGAACAAAAACAGCTTGAAACTTAAAAGAAATAATGACTTGACATTTATCCTGACAATTATTAATGTCAACGTGATACATTTTTTTGAATCATTATAACATCTTTGACCATATTGCTCAGCTCTAATTTGAAGTAAAATAGATGACACAGTGCTTCAGGGCATGGGTTGAGATTTCCAAGTTCCTGCCTGTTGTCAGCATTGTAGTAGTACATTAGAGCTTTATAGCAAACGGAAAAGGGCTATTTAAAGTTCCAGATTCTTAAAAGGTAAATTAAGCAAGATGCCTGACTGAAAGCCCCATCTGTGTTAGCAGAATAAAGCCTTGAGCGAATAGGAGAAAGATTGGATGTTCTTCTGGGTTTGCTTTGTTCCATTAACATGATAACCAAAAAAATCCCATTATTGTGGCCAAGTTCTCTTTTATGTGGGATCTGACTTCATGTTTGACTTTTGCGAAGAGATTCTACGAGAAACCAGTAATTGTGTTGTTTACCCACGTTATTTGAGAAATTCCCGTCACACACACTGAAAGACTTTGGCTGCTTTTTAATGGTGTCCTCTTTAATGTTTCTCCCCCGTGTAATAAAAGGCATGGCAGACAGGCTGGTAGACTTGGCTTCGGTGCAAACCAACCATCATCACTGTGGATTGTGATTGTGATCCGCTGAGACATGAATTTACAGGAGTGTTTCTTTTGCCATTCCTGATCTTAAGCATCATATGTGGCTATTTTTACTCACCCCACACTTTGTGCACACTACAAGAGTCAAGGCTCTTTTGTCTGATGTGTTCCTTATGAATAACATAAAACTAAACTACCACCACTATTCAGAGTAAAACAGGTTTATCCATAAAGCCCATGTTAAAGTTAAGAGTCATTTCACGTGTCACAGATTCTACAAAACAAAGCATTTTAGATTGACTACAGATGATAACTCAGTCTTAATGTCTCAGACAGTGTTTATTTCCGCTAACTGACTCATACCAAAATGAGTAAAATTTGTCCTGCTGCTAAAGCACATGAGTCACGATAAGCACGGGCAAATCGGAAATTTCTCCTGTTTGCTAACAGATGGAGGGGAAATCCAGACGCCTATATTATCAGACATTCAATAACAACTGGGACTAGCCTTTCATGCTAGAGGGATTTGCAAACATTTATGCTTTTCCAAACATTTATGTCATGTTCACAAAGATGCCTGCACTAGACAAGGCATTATCTGTCCAATCTGCTCAGCTTTTATGGATAGAGAAGATTTGGAGACATGAAACAATGATTTTATCCTGTAAAAGGCTTCCAATCCCTAAACCCAATAACATCTCATCTGCAGCTAGTTGCACAGTAGTTGTGCTGAGTGGGAACCACCCAGGTAGTGATTCTAGCTAACAAAGATGAAAAGCACAGAAGCGTATGTCTGGTTTTGATACTTTCAGGCACAGTATGTCTGTGTGTGTTAAGGTGTGACTGTACAGTTGATGTTAGAGGAGCAGGAATTAAGCCTTGGACTTTACAAATCATTGGGTAATTCCAGCAATGTCAACCAGGCCATTTCCTCAGCCTCTTAATCCCAAAATGAGTGAAGCATGTGTTTAAACATCAAAAGGTCCTGGGACTGTGGCCATTAGAGGAGCATTCTTCTGCGACCATGCCAGTGAATAGGAGTCGTTTCAAGAAGCTTTACTCAGCCGACCAAGCATTAAGTGCCCTCAACTGGTCTATTAGGAGGAAAAAATGAATAGAAAATAAATGAAAAACTTTTGGTGCAAGGCAGTGTCATCACCTTATTATGCTGAAATCATTAACTTTTGTGAATCTTCACATATCTGCTCATTTAACACACTCCCAAATAACTGTGTATTTGTAACCTATATTATTCTCTGTATAAAATAAAAAATAAGTATTCTAATATCACTGTAAAGATATATTAATTAGGAATACTTATTTTTTTGCATTGTTGGTGCACAAGTGTTGCCAGGTAAAACAATAAATAAATCAAAATAAGTGACGGAAAAACAGAAAAATGTAGCCTGCTTTATATCTAGACAGGGAAAACGCCTGTCACAAAAATACTGCTGAATCTTAACTTTAACAGTGGCACGTGGTAAATCACAAAGTTGTACAACTGTATAAAATGATCACAATCTATTGGGTTGTAATTGAATTATTGCCATCATCATCATCAGCTGAGATTTATTTGAAATGACTCCATTTGTCAATCAAAGACTTACTAGGCCATAAAATAAATCATATTCATCACGAGAGTTATGATGTGTGCAAACCAACACACTTACACACACTTACACGCACAAACACACACATTGCCTACAGACCTTTCCAGGGGTCATGTGATGATTAAGATGGCAGCTTCAGCCATATTTCAGCCAAAAAATGTTTGGAACGCACTGAGACAACAGAGGGGTAGGTTATGCTGCAAGGTAGGTTTGTAATGTTTCTAAGGATGCTCTGATAAACTGTGTTGTCACTAATGGAAACCACTTACTGTCAGAAATTCAAGTCGATCACTCTCTATGATGGATGAAACATTTTGCTGCCACTTTTCAGGTCTAGTGTTTGACGCTCGAAAATAGACTTTGGGTTGAAACTCACTCAGGATTATTGAACAGAACTACTACCACACCACAAAGCATTACTCACCCTACTTTGCCCCTCTCATGTAACATGTAGTGGCACAAGGGTTCAGCACAGAGCCCTGAGGTGCACACAGCATTCACCATACATATTCACAATTACACCAACGCATGAAGCACACATTTTCCATGCAAAGGATATCAACAAGGAATTGTTCCTTTAGTTCAGCAGATCTAAAGAGCGAGTTGTGGAGGAAGAACCGGGATAAAAATGAGGAAATGCTGAGGCTTTGCATGTTCAGTAGAACTTCATCTACATAATCTACAGTAAGCAAAGAAACTGTTTGCAGATGAAAGCTCTTGTGCAAGACAATACAAGCATGCAAAGGCAGTGGTAATAAAAAACCCAGAATACTGCTGACTCTTATCAGCATTCAGCAGACCATCCCAAGACACAAAGGCCAGGGTTAGGGATGAGCTCATAGCACCTCCAGAGCACTGAGCTGCTGTACCAAAAATTCTGACATTTTCGTTAAGGTTGGGCAAGTTAAGTGTGACCACCACAGAAATGCTTAAGAAAAAATACTCTGTGATTTGTGTATTCATAATTGTAATTCAACACTTTTTTCTTTGCTAGAATGATAATAGCTGTTGCAAGAGTGTATGTGTATGTTCGCCATACGTCTTGGGCTCATTTACGAATTCCAAACTACCTAATTTATTGTAATTTAATGGTATTTATTCACTGCATGAGAACCCACCTCTAATGCCTTGTAGACTGTAGGTAACTTTATATACTTAACATTTAGATTCAAATTCAAATAACATATTATTTCAGACATTTGGGGACACACATGGAGAACCAAGACATAAAATATACTTTACTTCCGCGCCTATGATTTGTGTTTTACTCTTTCAACTAATGTAGTCGCTTTCATTCCCTTTAGTTAAATTAAGACTCACCTTCCCTTAATCATACCCCAGTCAAGCCAGCAGACAAAACAAAGTCACCACAAGACACTGCCGTGAGCTGCGGGCTTCCTGTTCTGACAGGAAACAACACTTTGTTTATAACAGTTATTCATTTGTCATCATCAGGGTTATTTTCTTAAACTTGATGATGTTTCCACAAGCTAATGAGTAGTCAACATGTCTAATAAACTGACCTTTATGTGTACATTTGGGAGAGTGTTCTCTTTAATTGTAACTGAGTGTGATCATTTCACAATGGAAAGATTTGATCCCAAGAAAGGACAGAACTGTTTAGATGCTGTGTCACAGCTATGTAAACACTCAAGAGAAATGGCCCAATTCTATGATTTTAATGAAAGAAAAAGGCAATATGGACTAAATCAAACAACAAACTGAGAGAGACGGGCCATCCCTGCCCAAAAAAGGTCTTTCTGCAATGTCCATCGTTTCAATCTTCACTCCCAGCCCTAAACAGCCCCCCACCCCCAGCTCCAAACCCCAAAGTGAAAACATTCCTACTTAAATTATCCCATTAGAACAAAAGAGCCTCTCTACAAAAAAGGGGACAAAAGCGGTAAAACAAGCATTCCAATCATGTTGGTTCAGGCTTTGCAATACCAAAATACTGCATGTGAAAGCAGGATGGCAGGCAGGCACACCAAAAGTATCGCCCCGGGGCTGTGGTTTTGTGTGGTCAGTCAGAGAGGGTGGAGTTTTCTACCACCTACACACTCCCGGATACAAGACAGTCTGACTCAGTGCAATTGTCAGCCAGAAATCTATTTGTCCTCTCAACAAACAAGTCGATTTGTTTCTTTGACATAAATGGCTGAAAACAGTGTCACATCAACATTGTTATGGTCAGTGCTACAGCCTTTTGTACCACATCACTCCGACCTCACCAACTGCAGTCCGGGCCATGTCGCAAAGCACAAAATAAAAGTAGATTTAGACAAAAACTACATCCCAGCTCGTAAGATGAGAATATCAGAGAGCAACATTAGTCACTGCAAACGCCTCCTGTTTCCTTTAAGTAGGAAAACTGATGAAAATAATGAGTCTTTTTTTTTTTCTTTCAGTTGCACAAACTTACAAGCGGGGGAGTAGCAGACTCAAGTGTCTGTGATTGATAAAACACGTCTAAATGATTTGGGAGAAGGAAAACATGGAGGTGTTCTCAAACCACATGTGATTTACTTCACATCTGTAACACTTTCATGAAGCATTAGGAAAAATACAGCTGACAGTGTAGGAGGAGAAAGAGACAGGATAACAGAGGTTGAGGCAGACTTCATCATCTTTGAAACATATAACATAGCAACTGAATTACTATGGGCCTCGATCATTTAAACAGATGTACAGGGATTTCCTTCATCATTGCGTTGCATTAGTCATTTTGCTGAATGACTACAGATGGCTGCAGCAACATTTTTCACTGCAAGGACCTAAGAAAGGGATATTGCTGTAGTCTCAATTCAGATTCAGTTTATATACTTCCTACAGTGACAATATGCATATCTTCAATATTACCGTGATGTATTTTTTTTTTTTTTTAAGATTTTTTTTTTTTTGATCGATAGGAAAGCGGAGTGTGAAGTGGGGAGAGATGGGGGAGTGACATGCGTGGAATCGAACCCGGGCCGCTACTGACCTTCAGAGGTGTTTCACGTAGGGCTGTACCAAATAGCTAAAAGCTTCATTCATAACGCTGCCATTCAGAATCAACATTTGAATGCTCAGTATTTCTGATGCAGATGAACATTAGGCTACACTAATATTATTAGAATTATAGTATTTGTAGGATTTGACTCCAGTGGTGGCTGCGGGATTGTTTCCAACTCATGTCATCCAAACCTTTCCAATAACTCCACCACATTTTTATCAAGCAAATTCATTCATATCTGTTGCCATTCAGCCATTAAAAGAGAAAACAAAAATCACAGCAGTCAAAAAGCTGTTTGCCCTCCCACAAAGGGAGGCCACACCTGTATTAACAGGCCGGTCTAGCAGCAACCTATCAACACCATAAATGTAAACGTTGGTTTGAATCTAAAAAATAAATAAATAAATAAATAAATATATATATATATATATATATATATATATATATATATATATTAATCCAAAAAAATCACTTCATTCATATGGAGGATTTTGTTTGATTTTTTTTCCCTTGGGGTGATGATATCATAAAATCTAGCAATATTTGAAAACCCCAATAGAAGCTTTAAATGTTAAAACGTATGACATTCAGTACAGCCCTGGTTTCAGCATATTCACATTTATACTGAGTGAACAATGCAGCAAGAAAATGAAAGACACATAAAGATAAGGAAAGTAGCTTTTTCATTTTACCAAATGGTGAGTCCTCAGTTGGCCTCGACTGGTCAAGGTCAATCACCTGACCTCAGTCCAACTGAGCATGTGTTTTCTTTACAAAAGAACAGATGGAAAGCAAAAAGCCCCTGAAGCATTTCCACAAGCAGAGAAGCTGGCCAAAATCTAGGCCTGGCAGAGGATCGCCAGAGAACCTGAGCTGTACACTGCATGTGCAACCAAATATTTATAAAGTCTTTATTTTCACCAGACACAAATACAGAGAGTGCGCACACTTTAAATCTCATAGTCACTGTTTTATTTCTAATCAAATGAGCTGTAGTACAAAAGTCAACACGACAAAAAAATGTGTCACTGCCCCAATACTTTGACTACACCTTTTTAATATGCTGCAATACCACACCTTACAATTAAAGACTTGCTACCTAGTCTTCAAGGACAACTAAACATACAGCAAAACTGAATAGGACAGATCAAACATCCCCAAATCTTACGAGGCAGCAGTGGAAAAAAAACAGGAAGTGTCCTAAAGGATTGTGTCATCTAGACACAATGCTGCTACCTTTTAAAGTCTGGGTGGGGCGTACAAGTCCTGCCATCTGAATACCTGCTCTCTTTACTTGTCCCTCTTTCTGTGCCTTGCAAGTTAACTTTTATGACCTGGTCCAAGGAGAAATGCAAAGGGTGTGGAGGACACTTCCCTTGTCCCTGTAGACGAAAGACAAGATGGGAAGGCTTCATCCTTTCATCCCTGGACATCAAAGATCTGACAGAGCTGAATAGGCTAACCCTGACCCACAAGTACAGAGCTGGACAACTTAAACATTCCACGCCCTCATACATCAGTGTGTCCTTCAGCAGCAGTGGACCACCACAGACTGTCCCTTTACAAAGCACATAATGGTCTGTTGTCTTTCCACTGCAGTTGACATCATGCACTGTAACTTTCCAATGCTCTCATCCTAATATGTTTTTTACACCAATGTTTCAACTTTCTCTTTTTTGTGGTTGCATTCGGTACAAGTATCAATAGTGCCCAGCGGGTCCTATGACTCTGGTGATCCCCTCCTGACTTTTCTTCTAGTGCTACAATCACACCAAACTTTGTTGAACACTTCCCCATCATGTCCCCATCATCCTCAGCTGTATAGTGTTTGGTGCTAATTAGTGAATGCTATCATGCTAACATGCTAAATTAAGATGGTGATCAAGGTAAATGTTATCTGCTAAAAATCAGTCATTTTGAGCGTGTTAGCATGCTGATGTTAGCATTTGGCTCAAGAAACCTCTGAAGGATACGTAACAAAATACAGGGGTTACTGTACGATTCAATATTTCGCAATATATTGCGATACTCTAAGCAAGGCGATACATAATGACTTTTTAAATCTAATTTTAGAAAACTGTCACTGCTAGCCCTTTATGACTCTACTCATTTCATATGCCTATGTTCTTTGTGCTTACATTAGCATGTTTTTAAGTTTGAGTGGAAGAGTCAAACTGCCGAAGAAAGATTTTAACATTTTTATTAGTGATCAGGGGTTTAAACACAACACAAATCTTTGCATATCAAATATAACTTAAAAATTGACAATGTTTTTGAGATTCGACACAGTATCACAAGACATAATACTGCTATACTCGAGTATATCAGTATTTTCTTACACTCCTAGGTGCTAGCATGTCTGTAGACTGTCAATCGTGTGTCAAAATATCTGATACTGTAACTAGGAAACAAGATGCTCAAAAATAATGAGTCTGTCAGTAATAATGATGACAAAAGTTGCCTCAAACACTTTCAACTCTTCAATTTTCCCTGACTTGTTTTCCCTGCTCATATTATTCAGAAGACGTTTTGGTTTGCTCTTGGTCCAACTAGGGAAGTAATGATCCATCAGTCTGGATACATATAAATTGACTTGAATATTATCGAAGCAAAATGAAAACATCGATCCTTATCATCATCTTTAGGCTATGGCTTTATTTTGAAATTCTGTGTCACTATCAAACAGCAGCAGGCAGGTAATGGCAAGCAGCTGATAGAACGTTCTCAAGGATTACGGTATTTGCTCGAGGAAATTAACAGTTCACAAAAATATTCTTGATTTCAGACAAAATACGATTCAACAGAGAGAACATGCTGTATGTCAACAATGCTGTTACAAGATAAAACACAATGTACCTGCCTGGCTGAGCATCTCTATCCGCTAACTTCTTATGGCAACACAGCTAGCTGCTCTGTTTCAACGATGTTAGGGTGAAGCTGAATAAGTGGCATTTAGCTGTTTTCACAGGTTAAAAACAGCACATTGTACCTCGAAGTCAGACTGGGAGAGTTTGAGCACTTTGGGGAACACAGACTAGATCTCAGAGTCCTGCAGTGTTTCAGTCGGATGGTGGGAGAAGTAAGTATGAATACATGGCTATTGTCTGCCCTGAGGCATTCCCCACAAGCTGTGACTATTCACCAAGGCGACTCCACTGTGTGTGTGAGAGCCAGAGAAAGCATGCCGACCCCTCACTTCGACTTTAGCCACTGAGCTTATGGCTATTTGGACTCACTGAGGGGGAGAAGAGATAAAGTGAAGTCAGGACTTAAAGATGGGGTAAGGGAGGGGTAAAGGACCATTTCACTGTGACAGAAATCCTCAACCTAACGAACACGCACACACACCAGAATTCGTAGCTACACACACACACACGCGCAGCTTAGCGCCATGGCATTTCTGGCAGCGGAGGAAGGTGAACTCCAGTTGGGAGGAGAGGCGTGTTTGTGTGTGGCCTCGTTTTCTTCTTTCTGAAAAACAATGCACCATTCAACCGGAGAATAAATACAACAAACACTACAAAAGGTATGCCGCAGCAGCTACAAATTGTAACAGGAAGGACATTCAGGAAGGACATTCATGAAGCCACACAAAAGACAAATCCTTCTGTCAAAAGCTTGATGGAGCAGCAGGATGAGTCGTACTTCTCTTCTTCATTGATTCATTTTTCTTTGTCTCAAACTTAACATTTACTAGAGTGCGAGATGAAAATTATTGGCCAGAACTAACTACTTCAACAGTTGAAGACGAGTGGCAAACACATTTTCAACCTCCTCCTTCTGGAAGAAAAACAGAGGTATGATCCCACCTCCATAATAAAAGTCCAGGAAACTATCCGTCATGGCTTGTTAGTATGTGATGAGCGTTCATAAGCATTTAATAACCCGTGGGAGGAGGGCTCTGGCTCCTACTCAGTTCTATGATGTCTTGCACCTTCCTTGGATCAACCTTCATCTTTTGGGTTTTTCATTTGCAACGAAATCATACAGCTCTCTGGTTTCCTTGAAAACGACAATTTAAGCATATAATTTGCAGGTACAGTAGGTGAAAAGTTTTGGCTCTGCCATTTTTAACCTGCAAAATGAAAGAGGTGCAGACTTAATAAGGAAGCCAATCTTATAAGTATGCCGCTTTTGAGCCCAGATCAGACCTATTAGGTAACGCTGCAGTAACCCAATAGCGCTGCGTCGCTGTATGGGCTGAGCGGCGGTATGCACGGCCGGAATGTGTACAAATACCTCAGCGGTGGCAGGAAGAAAAAGGCATATGGAAGGTAAGGGGCAGGAAGTGGAGGCAAATGCACATCCCGTGTGAGCCAATGGCTTTTTCTCCTGACACAGTTCAAACACTATTAACACCCATGGATCCACATTGTCCTATATCCTTTGAAAAATTGTCTGCCATCAACTCCACTCTCCGCTGAGTTTATCAAGGAGTCATTTCTTGCCAGTGTACTTTTCACCCCATTGTGAATTTCCAGTGATGTATTTAACTCTTGGAAAGTGGCCAAACTCTTAAAGCAAGGCCCCATGGACCCCTGCCCCCCACCCACTCACACAGACACACCTCACCACTTTTTTGTCCTGGCCTGAGATACAGTCAGGAGCCTGAGGCAGAGTTTTAGAAGGTTGGAAGTGAGAGGTTTGACTTGCCCTCAGGGTGAGCATACTGCGGTGGTGAAGGGGGTGAAAAACCCATCCATCAGTGCACTGTTACAACACAACACTCCACATCACATTCTGCAGCTTTACAGGAGATACTGAGAACACATGTCTAAATGCTTAATTGATACTCCCTTTGTGGTTCATTGCACAATATTTCGCTTCAATTGGTATTTACTCTCAAACACAGTCAATTCTGGGCTGGATGCTTGTCAGTAAAACAGCTTTTACACACATTAATTGCTGTGAATGTGACAAAAACATAGATTACATCAAATCATCTTGTGGCTGGAGGGAGACTTAAAAGATGTACAGTTGCAGACCACAAACAGCAAAGCACTGCAGCACGCAGAAGACTCTCAGTGGCTTGGTGGGAACGAGTTGAAGCCTGTGAAATGACTGAGGTGTGATGTGTGCCTCTAAACTAACTCTGCATCAGTTCCTCTTGTTCTTCGTGCTGGGCCCATAACACTGGAATCTGATCTAGGTCAATCCAATATCAGAAGTTATTACTAGATTAGGCCTTTTGGCCACAGGCCTACATTATGAGGTTTAACAAAAAATAACTACAAGAAAGCACAAGAGGTCCACCATTTGCCTTACTTGAACTGAACTGATGGGAAATCTAATAAGCAGCTAACAAGCTTGTTACGTGGTTTTAACTTGGAGGGTTTGACCTCTCTTTTCATTGAAATGGGATATTTTACTTCATAGGTCACTTTTTTTCATGATAAGGTTTTTCAAAACATTAATTGTGAGCTAACCATACAAATACACGATCTCTAAAACATCCTTTCCAAATTTGAACAAACAGAAAGAGTAATATGGTACACTCATGGTGCTCACAGCTTAAAGCTACATGAATAGCCACATCTTGGCTATTGTGCTTACAAGTTAGAAGGCTAAGTATTTCAAAGTATGTACTAAATTTTCTAGGGCTTTCTGAAAGTCAAAAGACCCCAACACACCAAGCTGATGGTCAGCCATCTGTCAATGTTGGGCCATCAGTGAGCATCCAATGCCTTAGTCGGTGCAGCGTGTCCCACACCATTGCTCCTCGTCGGCCCCATCGGCTTTTTTTTTTTTTTTTTTTAAAAAAAGCTCATCAGTGAATTAAAATCACTCTGACTAGTCCATACCCATTGGTAGCTTTGTCACCTTCTACCTATGCCAATCCTCAATGCCTATGTGCAGTTTCACATAGATTGACCAGGTCAGTGAGTAGATAAACGTGGGACAGACAGAATGACTGACTGACAGAATGACACACTGACAGTTTCCGTGATTACATACAGCATACCATACCATGACTTAGTCATACCAAAAATTAGAAAAAACAAACAAACATTGGTCCACAGGGGGAGCCACAGCGATCGGTCGCATTTTAGCCATTTTTAAGCTGTTTTCTGTTGTTATAGCGCCACCCAGTTGCCGATTCGAGTTAAATTTCTCCAGCTACCTTGAGGCGTCCTGTTCGACGTATCTACCAAGTTTAGTAAAAATTGATATGGCGGTTGGGCATAGATAAGAAATTAGCTCTCTAGCGCCCCCATTTTGTTTGATGGGGTCAATAATGGAGGGGTCCCCTCAGATTATGTGTGGTCATATGCCTACAAAGTTGCGTAGTGATCGGTGAAACCCTTGAGATGTTATACACCTTTATGTGATGAGCCACGCCCTCTGCAATATTCATTGCCTTATAGAAGCTCAGTTTTAGTAAGTTTTCCAACTTTTGCCAAGAGGGAACTTTAGATATTGGCCCCTAGATTATGTTCACCGAGTTTCATGCAGATCGGTCAAACTTCCTAGGAAGTGATCGATTTTAAGTGTTTTTCAAAAAATTCAAAATGGCGGAAAATCTTTACAACTGGAAATTAATGAGTTCTTGAGGCAAATTTGTTCCTCATGAGGAGAGGCATCTCTGTGCAAAGTTTCATGTCTGTACGACATATAGGGCATGAGATATGCCCATTCAAAGTTTGCAATTTCAATCGGTTACTATAGCGCCCCCCTTTGGCCAATTGATGTAATATTGCTTCATTGGCATCCTCCCATGACCCTCTACCACTGTGCCAAATTTCACATGGACTGACCAAGTCAGTGAGGAGAAAAACGTGGAACAGAGACACAGACAAACAGAGTTTTCGTCATTATATAGTAAGGGGCCGTTTATAAGACAACGATTTCAGTAAAAACAGAAAAGTCTGTCCTTTGCGTTTTAAAAAACTTCTGCGTTTATATGACGACGTTATTGAAACGATCCCTGTTCACACGGAGCTGCAAAATCTACTGGAAACGCTGTAGTATGCATGCCAGGCCAATGGGTGGCAGTGTAAATTTGCAAAGCAACACCACGGCATGACGCCATGCGCCTGCGCTGAAGCACCTTTCTCTACAACGCTGTGATTACAAACCAAAACAAAGAAGACACAATGGCGAAAGCATGCACAGATAACTCTGGATGGACGACGAGGTGGAGTTGCTACAGTAACAGATCTACACTTCACTTCAAATCAACAGGGTGAGCAGCACAAACAGAGCTCGGCATTGTTGTTGTGACGGTCGGCATGCCTAGTAACTGGAACCGTAATGCGCATGTGCGAAAAGTCTGTTTTCAGAGGAACTGCATATTGCAAGTTTACATGACAACGGAGACGCTGCCATTTCCAAAACGTTGCACACTGGAACCCATTTTCAAATCGTTGTGTTTTCAGGCACCCAAAACGCTGTTGTCGTGTAAACGATCGGCCATTGTGTTGTTAACGTGCTAACTGGTTAACTAGCATCAGGACGGTCTTCCGGTTTCCCTTTCTGAATAGCCATCAAAGACTACCACTGCCTGCTGGGAGGAGAATTATTTCCTCTCACACAGGCACAGAATGTATGTGCTAGTTGGCTGATGACTGTAGTCTTTGAGGTGTGTTAATGTGCAACTTCTTGGCTGAGACATAGCTACGTCAGGTGATTCAACAGGGGGCCTTTGTCGTGGCTACTTGAATGAATCATCTGTTAAGGACCCCTCAGTTGACTGACATTATTAAGAGTCAAGCAGTTGTTTTTGTGTTTTCTGTTTTTTGTCAGTGTGCTGTGTACTTTTTAGTTAATTCGGCCTCCAGATTTAGCTGCAGAATGAGTGCTCCTTGCTTTCAGTGTTGCCAACTTAGCAACTTTGTCACTATATTTAGCGACTTTTCAGACCCCTCTAGCGACTCTTTTTCAAAAAAGCAACTAGTGACAAATCTAGCGACTTTTTCTCATGTTATTGAATACTTCTGGAGACTCTGTTGTAAGAGCACGTATCATTCTTATTCTTCTCAACGAGCAGCGGATGTTGCCGTGGGCCCTTCCCTCGCCCCACAGCACTCACAGACGGCCCAGTCCTCCCTCCCAGCAGCAGTCAGAGCAGGAGATGTTAACCCCTCCACGTCCAGACTGCAAGTGAATCGCGCATGCGCGGAACTGCTGCTGGCTGATCCCAACCTGGTTTACAGTCAGGGCGGGATGTAAATGTAAAATTTTCTTTGTCTAATATAAATCACTGAAAGAAGGTTCATTTGTAGTTCTAAACATATTCAGGGTGTTTTTTTACTCAGTTTTTGTCTCTCCCACGATGTTATTCCTCTCTCCTACAGCAGCCATTACAATTACATGCATATGGACAATTATGCAAATTAGGCGATGACGTCATTTAGCGAGTTCTAGCGACTTTTAGGACAGCCAATAGCTACTTCTCTTACTGAGGAGTTGGCAACAGTGTTTGCTTTCATGCTACTCTTAGGTATAGGCAGCTGACCCAGGGTGAGTCCGAGTGAGACGGAGGCAGCTGCCTTGAAGGAAGAGGGGCTTTGCCTGCATAGGCTCCGAGATAACGTTATCTACTGCCTTCTCCTTAGAAGTGGTGAATTTATAGCTCACAACACCTTGGTACAATACAGGCTCCGGTTTTTGTTTGATATCTAATGTTGGAAAAAATTATGTTGCACATTTCTGATTCCAATGTTAGCATACTTAGCATCTATTATCTCAGAAGGCTAACTTGGCTTATTTGCTATATTATATGACCGTGACTGTCACTCAGAATGTCTCGTTGAACCCTGCTTAAAGTCATATACTGCTTCCATAATCTGTTTTAACTAGCAGGCATCATTCAGTGAGATAAAGCAAAAGTTCCTTTCTGACTGCATCTATGCAATACCTAAGAGTCTGGATCATTTGACATCAGTGTCAACTCCAGCATGCCAGTTTAGCAGATTTCATCAGCTAAAACAACAAGCTTTAGAGATGAAACAAAGAGCTCAAGACAGCCTTTCTACAGCCGGTCCGAACTGTAACAAGTAATGGTAGAAGCACAACAGTGCATACTAACCAGAAAGTGCAGCTGTAAAATAAACCACTAAACAACGATGTAAACCACAGACCACTGGGCTCACACACTGTGTGCTTCAGCTCTCTAATATCACCACTTGACCCATATTTATGGCAGCCTTGTAAACCATTTCACTCAAACGGCAAACCACCAAGAACATGCCAAGAAAAATGCCCGCTTGATCCTGTTCATACAGGCTGAGATTTTGGTAAAGCAATAAAACGTAATACATTTTTACGCTATAGAATGAATGTCAATAAAAAAAAAAAAGTGATAATAATACATTTTAAAAAGGTCAGTGGCATAGTTCAACTTTCCACATTTAACTGTCACAACAGTACCTGATGGTTTTCGAGGAATAGAGAAAGACAAAAAAATGTGGAAGTTGATATCTTCAGCAGATTTAGGAACCCTCCCAATGAGTGACATTAGTTAGACATTTCTTCGGTTGGTTTAATGATTGTGGGAGGTTTTTCCCCAGAGGATAATGAGTGTTATCCAGCAACAGAGGAGCATTGAAAAAATGATGATTCAGATCAATTTTTTAACCTCAAATTAAAATCAAAGAAACCCAAGCCAAGTTTCCACAGGTGACTGCAAAGCCTCAATCTGACTCACTGATGTTTTGTCGGAATACATGCCCCTGAGCACAATTTACAACCTGACAGTGGGCACGCTGGAAAATGAGTTTACGTCATGTTGAGACATTACAAGATGCTTCAGTTGCACAGTAGAAGCCTTAATCAAATCTATTTCTGAAGTGGCTTTTCTCAGTTAAAGTGTACATCTGCACTAAATGTTATATGTAGGTAGTGGTTACTTGTCGTAAGTGGGTCACTTATGGCAGCATGATGTGTAAAATATCTGCTTTGTGGAAATTGAGTTATTACAATGTGCACAAAAAGATTTATGGATTAACTCTGAGAAGTGCTACATGCAACAATGGTATTTATTTGTTGAAAGTGAATACTCAAGGATCACACTGAATCAAAACTCCATTTTGGACTTGAATCAAACCAGCAGTGCCAATATTCAGCTCTATTTGCTTGAGGGATTTTATTGTGAAGCAGATGTATAAAGTGTTGAGTGTTGACTTCATACTGTCAATAAAGGCACCTGCTTTCTTGCAACATTATCGACTACAGGCACTGTTGTCTCCTTCCAGGCGGTGGGTAAGCCTACCAATAGCGATGTGGACAAATAAAATGGTGGATAGAGATGCTTATCCTCCATAGTGCATCTTACTCTGTGAATCAGGCACCATATCAAGAGGTGACCAGTCTAAATAGCAATAATCAAACAGCTTATTACAAATATGACAAAGAAACTATAAATTAGTATTTCTGACAAAAACTGGAAACTCAAAGGACTTGAGAACTCTACAACTTGCTGTAGCTTGTTGGCTCTATGAGTCAAAAGGTACATTATGGTCACATTCCAAGACATGCTCATATCTAATAAAATAGAGGCCCACCTCTTTGGCGTGCAGACTGTCCACTGACAAACTTCCCAGGCTATCAGCATTCTTAAGATTCTCCTGCCAGTCACACCAGACAATTTATTGACTGACCATCTAACAACCTTGATCCAATATTTCAACACAGAGATCTCAAAGTTTATACTTCCAAACATTTCACAATGATAATCACATCAATAAAGTGTGTTGCACAGTAACAACAGTCAACAACTCCACAACACCGACACTTCAGGGCTTTGGCTGAAATAGGTGAGTTTTCATCACCCTGAAAGACATAAGACAAGGACTCAAAGATCAAACGTATGAGGAAGAAGTCTGGATCATTAGCTACAAATTATAAAGCCCCGTGTCTAGGCATGTGCCGAGACATAGATTCCTCAAGCACTTTCCAAATGCTGTCCACCAAAGTCTGAGAAGCAGACAGTGGTTGCATGGTGAATTTTATCTTGTACTGAGTTTCATCAGCATCTGATGAAGACCTAGAATGCTTTGGCCTCATAGACTATAAATAATCAACAATGTTGATGACATTTTTAGTCAGGGTTCCTACAGCTTAAAGCAACTTCGGTTTAAGACCTTCTAAGAGTTTTTTTTTATTGCCACTCTGAATAAAATTTAAGACCATGTTTTTCAATGGTCAATTTTCATTGATTTGCACTTCCCAGTGTTGTCCTGGGTAAGGTGACAGCTAGCTAGCAGAGAGTAGAACCTTTGCTCTGAGCATCCCGACTGGAAACAAAATATTGTGTTGAGTGCTGTTGGTTCTGCTATCAAGATCTGCATGACATTAATAAGAGATGCATTCAGAGCATTGATAAAAAAAATAGATGTTACCAATTATTTGGGGATTTTTTGATGCAATGTCAGAAAAATAATCAATTGATAGAATTCTACTTCCCATGTCTGAACATTTTAAGACTTTTTAAAGATTGATTTAAGACATTTTTAATACCAATTAAAGACTTAGGTTGAGATCGATTAATTCAATGCCTTTTAAGACCTTTTAAGGATCCACAGGAACCCTGCCTGTTATACTAATTCTCTATGCAGCGCAGTGACAAGGTGCTGAACCAATGGATTTTACGCAGTATAAAAAATTAGAGAACAGATAATTAAACAAGTATATAAGTATATAAACAAGTATATAAGGTCAGCTGTATGATGTTAAAAGTCAAAATTAAAAGTGAAGTGAGTTAGCATTCCTGGGAAGCTGTCTGTAATTTTAAATCTCCTCTAATTTCCCCCCCTTTTTCATCATTTTGAGTTTTCTCAGATTAGAACCTTTCCTGAGCTACAACTCTGGTCCCCTCTACTTACAGTATGTTAAAAACATGTTGTTTGACATAATCTAGGTTAGATTCTACAGTCTGAAAGCTTTGAAAACCTTTGAAACTTTGAATTACAAGGAAACCTTTCCTGTGGGCTTCATAGATTTGATCCTTTCTGGAGATGGAAAGTAAATGCACAGATTATGCCATTCCAACTCCCTCACTCATCTATTTCTTTTCATGGCCCATCACATCCGCACATTCACCCTGAATGCACAAATTCTACCTGCCTACACAGGTCTGTAATTTACCAAGCAGCTAGAAACGCTGGCAAAGGTGCAAATGCATATGCCGCATATATCAGCATTCAGCATAAGCCAACATAAATTTCCTTCCATTCCTGTTGTTGCTCCTGAATGCATAAGTAAATAACATCCTCCAGCGTAGATGTGGAAAGAATGTGCATGCAGATCTCATTTGTGTGTTAGCCAGGTTGTGCAAGGAGCAGATTGTTAGATCAGTCTGTTGGCCAGTCCTGTCTCTTTGTCCTTTTGCAGGTTCTTTGAACCTGCTAGGCCTCACTCAAGTGTTGAGTTTCAGCTTTGCACAGCACTTCAAGAACATGTCAATGCAGATCAACACTTTGACAGTAAACCCAACCATGAAAGAGGTGTACAACACTTCTTTTTTGTCACAAAGCTTCCTCTTTGCATTGGAGGGAGTCATAGGCCCAAACACTTGACATTTGCAGCAGACTGATACAAATTCCACAGTGAGAACACCGCTACAACAAATGAAAGCAAAGCATGTGTGCTACCCCACTTGTCTACCCTACATCGCACAATTATATATGTAAATGTATTTTAAGTGGACGATCATTGAGTTGGGTGAATTGGTTCTCATAGTTATCACCATATTTGAAAGAAGCTCACCACTGACAGCCACTACCCATTTGTTCTGTCCTGATCCTTGTTACTTGGAGACTGAGTACAAATCATATCTAACTCCCACAGATTAATGAGAAGCATAGACAGTGACTTCCCCTGGGATGGTCCTCTCCAGACCCCAAAAGGCAGAGTCTTATCCTCTAAAGTAGGAAAGATGTTGACAGGGGGGACAAACTTTTAGCTTACGAGGCAAAACACCTTTAAACACCCCTCAGTGACTAACACTGGCTAGCTTATATTTCACCTTCAAGTGACACTTTAATCCCCTGTAATGAATGGTGACAATGGCTGGAAGGGAATGACGTTATGCCTATGGCTATATCAGAGGCCCGGGGGATACAGTAGATGAAGAGAAGTACGTGGGACAAAGAGGGCTTTCATCAACAAGACAATATCAGGGCCCTCAATTAGTACAGGCCAGACTGGGGTCCAGGGTGCCAGCGTTCATTGTTCCACCCGCTGGGCACTTTAGCACAAAAAGCCCACAGGTCATGCTCTTCCTCTGTTTCAGCTTAAGCCAGGCAAAGGCATGTTATAATCCACGTGATGGGGCTTTGGTGAGCTGGTACACCAACTTGATCTAAAACAAGTGAACTTAATGAACTGGCTGAAAAATATTTTGACCCTGCGGCTGAGACGCATGGATATATTGATTTTTATTTTAATTTAGAAAGGTATCTAAAAAAACGATAACCGACACAGGAGCTAGGACTAAGTAATCTTCAACCCAGCTGTCTCAGACAAGCAACAGGAAACATTTAGTTTCAGTGACACACAAAATGACTCAGAGATCAAAATATAAACTAAGGTTAGAGCTCTCATACAAACTACAACCTCTCCTTCTGAGCTGTTCTACGTATAGTGTGCCAAACCAGAAGACTGCTTATTCTCTCCCGAAGGCATTCATCGAGCAGTGACCTTATCATGCTTTCAGAGTTTCTCCGAGAGAGAAAGAGAAGAAGGGAGGAAACAAGAGACTGAGTGAAAACAAGCACAAAACCCGCCAAGGCCCGAGGCTATAGCGTGTGCCTATTTTGGGGTCCAGACTCTTCAAGCCAACAGTAGTCTGGCAGGTTCAGTTGGGTCATTTACTGAATTCCTACCCAAATACAGACTTCTTATTAGTTATTTCCTCTGAGCATCCTTCCTCATGTGCATTTCAGCAGCCAGTAGGCCTTATGCTGTCGTCTTGACAATGCATTCAGATTTCTTTCTTTTTTTAAATTTGAAACAGAGGTGCCCAAACTTTTTTGGTTAGAGGCCAGATTAGATCATGTGAAAAAACCTAAGGGACCAGCTGCTTCTCACATTATATGGGTTATTAAAAAAACAAATACCAAGACAAACTCATCAACTGTTTCATTCTCCATTAAAAAAGAATTGAACTTCCCATCGCTCCTGAAAGCGGTGACCCCTGCTGTCAACTTTACTCTTCTTTCTTTGTAAGTTTAATTGTTTATCGTCTGTTCATGAAAACTCAAAACTTCTGCCTGTGTGGTTCCTACTTGGTGCATGTCTACAAACTGTATGATTATCTTGCCATTGCAAGCTGAACAGAAAAATTAGAGACTGAACTTTCTTGATTAACAAAGCATTGTGAAGTGGGTCACTTATAGTATATTTTGAAAGACAAGCCAAAGCCATTTAAAATTTGTCCATGGACTTTGGACACGCCTGTCGCCTGTCTTAAACCTTTGTATAACAATAATAATTCTGTTACACTGGCAAAGAGCAATACAATCATTTCTCCGTTCATTCTAGCTGCTTATTCCCATACTCTGTGCTCCCAACAAGCTTATTCATATATTTGTAACTTTTCGTATTATGTGAATGGAAGGGCTTGTATACCGCAAAAATTAATAGCCTGGGCTTTTATTTGCTGTAATCACTAGTGAAGTAGATATTGCTAAATAGCTAGGTAGAAAGAGAGAGCGGTAGAGACACTCACGTTACGACACTCATTTAACGACACCTCTCTTGTGACCCAGCTGGTCACCGCTGTTAGACATTGATATTTTATTGAATTAAGGTCTTGACATCTGGTGACCAATGAAATTGAACCTATGGATGCAGCTGAATGTGAGCTTCGCACAGGGAAATGTTGAGAAAGCCTACCTGGCTGTGCACACAGTGACAGGGTAAACTGTTAGTATCACGTGACTTTTCATCAACCTGTTTACCAATGTAGTTGAGCTGTTTCGGTGTCAGAGTGACTTTGTCGGGACAGTTTAATGGCGTGTTGGATGTTAGCTGCTGCTGCAGCTGTGTGGCGCTTGCTTACCGATGTTGCAGATGTTGAACTGACTGTTTGCATTGGAGGATAGCCACTCTGGAGATGTCTGTAACAGAAAGTCTGCTGGTCCAGTGGGGAGACGTAATGGTCCTGGATCAGACCACCAGCGCAAAAAGGATCAATGCAGGTATCGTTTGACTGGAGATGTTTCGATACTACATGGTACCAAGTTATTTCAGTCAAAACCTTAAAGGCATCCAACCCTAGTAATGCCTGCGCAGATAATGATATCACGCTGTTCTCATGCACTGTTCATACATTTTCCTTTGAAAAATAATGCAACAAATTTCATACGTATCCCACGTAATCACAAGCCCCTAATTCATATATAACCCATGTCTTTTGGATGACCATAATCATGTCACCAATGCGCTGATGGGAGTAAAGAAGGAGGCAGACCTGAGCAGTCCCCTAAGGAGGAAGTTTAGGGTGTTTGATGGGTCACAAAACACTTTCTTCTGGAGAACAGGGTTCAGAACCATGTGAAACTAAGTGAACTTTGAGTTATTTTAACGTACATTCTCAGCAGGTTTCTTTTACTAAACCTAAGCACATTAACTTTACTTGCTTAAATCTCCATAATTTTATGTAAATTAACTAACTTTACATTAAGTACATAAAGTCATTCGTGGGACACTAATCCATAGGATACCATTTGAACCATTGTACGAGGATAGGTTGACTGAACTGATGACAGAAGCATATCTATTCTGTCAGAAGCGGAGAATCCGGAGATGGATGACTGAAGAAACGTTAGCTCCTGTGTAGACATGCCGATAGTTTAGAGAGAGCAGCACACATCAAATTGTGTGCAGAGATCTGAGAGGGAAACTGTCCACTACTGCACAGTGCAGCCTGGATGGGTAGGCCTACTGACACCTTTACTATTTTGCAATTATCCTCTTGCATTCTTACCTTCTATTCTGCTTTTGACTTGGGCTGACAGGAAACTCAAGGTTACAAAAACTTTACACAGGCAAGTCTATTACCGCACCCAAATAACAAGGTTATAAACTGGACTTGTGAAACCACAGGGTTCTGTTGAACATGACACTAACTGAGTTTCACAGCATGTTTCAGTGAGTCAAGTGGCCACCGCGGGAGGAATTTGACGGCAGACCTTTCAGCCAGTCTCCACGACTGACAGTGCCACTGTCTCAGCAGAGGAACGGCCCTGCAAATCTTTCACTGGACCTCTAAATATTTAACATCCCCATGGTTGGCCTATGTTCCTCCTCTCTCAACCTCTCAATGCATGGCACTGTGCCACCTGGCCCATAACAACCATCGAGTGAATAGAGGGCACCCTTTATTGTCTGCGAGCTCATGATTCACACAACAATTAGCAGCTTCCAAGTTACGAGCAACCGAGGCATTCACTTTGTAAAAATCCAGGCTCAGCACATGATCTGACAAGAGCTTTAGCCTTCTGCAGTGATGGAATGTAACTAAGTACTTTGACTCAATTACTGTACTATTTATGCTAATTGATACTTCTGCTCCACTACATTAGTTTGACAGCTTTAATTACTTACTTTCAGATTTAAATTTTACATTAAAAAACAGTACCAGCTTATAAAAAATAATATATTGTTAAAGATTAAACCAGTACTTGCCGACCAACTTGACTTGTGACCAAAAAAAAAAAGTCAGCTGGGGCTTCTTGTTGCATTTCAGATGTCTAAGGATTTGTTAGCACCAGACCGCCAAAAAGACATTCCCCTCTAAACCTCTCACATGATTTCATTTGAACAACTGTTAGGTTTGACTCCAAGACACCACATTATCCCACATTTAGAGAGTGAAGTGAAGAGTAAAGTTCAAAAATGAAAAGACATTTGTTCTTTGTTCTCACAACTGTGTTTTTTTTTTCTTCTTCCCTCCCCAAATAATTATCTCATGACTACCCAGATTTATCTTGTGACCCTGGAGCCCTCAGGTTGGGAACCAAAATTAGCTCCACCCTGACCTGCTACAATAGTAGAGTAATACTTACACACTAATGCATCACTATGTAACTTCAACAGAAATTGTTGTTTTCCTTTTTTTGTTTCTTTTCTCATCATTTTAGTCCTTAAAGCAATGCTTCGTCCACAAAATGACCATTTGTATCAATTACTCACCCTGTGTTACAATGAACTAATTAAGAGAACTTTGTTTTTCCTCACAAGCCTCTGTGGTGAATGAAGAATCAAAAAAAGTCAAAACATTTTTCATGAATTAAAGTGATCATTGTCCACATAGAGGAACAGCAAAACTATAGAGGCCCAGGCATCCTACTTGTCCTTGTACTGACATGTTTTAAATTGTGACGTTTTAGTGAAAATGCATGTTTGAGAAGTACTGAGCATATGACCGGATGAATAAGACTTGGATTACACTGCACAAGTTGTGTAAGAGTTTGGAAACCTAAGTTTTGATGTAGTTTTGCTGTTGTTTAACATGGACCCTGATTACTTCAGTTCATGAAGAATGATCTCCTTTTATGATTCCGCATTCTCCGTGGAGGCATGGAAGTAAAACAAAGTTTTCTTCATGAATTCAAGGTAACACACTGTAAGTAACAAATGGTATACAAATGGTTATTTGCAGGCGAAGTTTTCCTTTAAATATATGTCCACTACCTGAGATGACATCCAATAACGAGTGCACCTGGAAAGTCCACCTCTCAGTTTCTGACAGGTACAGTGAAGACAGGCCATGTCATCAAATCCCAAACCTTGCCCAAATTCCAACTTCCGGCAAGACCATACGAAAGTGGAGGACAGAGGTACAGGACTCTGCAAATCCCTCTTTTGTCACAGGAGCTCTAGGCCTGATGGTAATCTCTCCGTCCCATGGGATTCTCCTCAGTTCACACCCCCATGGTGTGAGATTTGTGAGGGGGTAAAAAGAGAAGTGCCTACAGACATGGCAGCTCTTGAGGGACGGGTGAATGAGTGGAATTCAAGGATGCCTTGAAAAGCGGCCTGCACATCATGAGAGTCAATCACAAGATAAGAAGACGTGGAGAGCAAAAAGAGGGATATAACCACAAAGTGAGGGTCGAATCGCACAATGGCATTCCCGAGAGGGGCCTCGTGAAATGCTGAATGGTCTATTCATTCATTAAAAAAACACATTGGGTGGTAGCTAGTGCTTGTATTAACAGTGTTCACAACTGACAGTTAAAATATGCTTATTTCAGGTCTGAATCTGTAAAGTGCCTTCGAAATAATGCCAAAGGATCACATCATAACTGCAGGCAGTCTATAAGGTGTCGGTCACTCTGAATCAGCCCTAGTTCTTAGTAGCTTGTGGTATAGATTTCTTAGGACAGGAGAATGTAAATGGGTGGGGGGGTGGGGGGGGTGGGGTTTGGGGGGGTGTCTCTAGTTTCATGCCTCCCTGTGTTCAGCAGGCTGTCAGTGAGGACAAGCGAACACTCCCTAAAGCTGGAGACAGGGACAAAGTGCCAGGTAGACAGATCTGGTTTCCTTTGCTACAGCCAAATACGGCTTTGTGGTGGAAAAATCTGCACCTGGTGGCCATGGAAACCAGTGTTCACCCAGGCTACAGCCTATAGTGCTGACAAGCAGACCACAAGAGTAGAAGTAAGCCTGAAATGTAATGGTCTCTAAATAGGCTAAATGCCCGTTGCCAGGGTAGTTTGTGTGGCTGAAAGGTCTGCAACAACATTACGTTTTTTATTTTACAGTACATTACTGCAAACCGCAGCTGTTTTCACCCATTGTGGGGGTTTTTTGCTGATAGAAGTACCTTGCTCCAGCATGCTGAGATCTATTTGTATCTCCTGCAGCAAAGTTAATGGAATCAAAATCTACATATTGAGAAGCCTTAGCTGTCTTGCCCATTTCATTTTGTTTAAATGTCTAGAAATGTACTCCCAAAGCAAATACACTTCTACAGTACCTTCAGGTATGCATTACAGTGGTTACAGAAATGGACATGACTCGGTTTTACTTTTGTTAGTATTACTTGAGCTTTTCTTGCTCTATGTTCAGATCTTTACAACAAAACCTGTATAAACTGTACAGTCCTGTCATTTGCAGAGCTTCACACCTTCCGCTAACTGTTAACCTCGATTGCGGCTGGGAAAGACAAGCAAATAAGTAAGGGTTTCACGGCAAACAGGAAAGAGGTGCTGAGAGGTAAGAGGGCACTCAGTGTGCCATTAGTGCTGAAGATGGTTGGGTGTAGAGAGCAAGTGGTCCTACAAATCCTCTTCTCTTGGAACTGAAGCAGTAATTATGGTGTCCCTCTGTATTTTGCCTCGGTCAACCCAGCATTTTGAAATCAGGGACAGCATGAGAGAACAGCCGAACGCACCTGAAACACTGAGTGGTGGGAGCACATAAAAATACAAATAACAGCTGTCAGCGACATTCAAAAGGATGCTCTCCCCTGGAAAGCAAGATGATAGGGGATCACAAATACGAAGCAAAGCCCTGCGAGTGCATTTCTTTACACATGGCAATGCTGACAAAACTAGGTTGTCAAACATACATAATCAAGTCAAGTCTGATCTATAACAACAGCTAATTTCAGTTAAGTCTCTGATGTATATGCAGTTCAACTTTAGAACTACAACAAAAGAAACACATAATTAGCAGTGTAAATCCTAAGTTTCATCCTTAGAGCGGATATTTTGATATACCCATGTTCCTACGCCTCTTAGTCTGCAAGGTGTCTCAGTTTTGACTTGTGTCCCCTTTCTTTTTAGTGAAGATCCAAAGTACTCACATGAGGCACGGAAAAACTTGAGCAAGGTTTATTTGAGATTGCGAAAAACATGGTAGGTAAAGTCCTTCTAAAATTACACTGGTCCACCACCGACTTTATGTCCTATCCTATACGTTTTCATATATAATTCATTAGTACACAATACAACACTGTGACATATCAGAACCTTTCTGATATGTCATATCGACACAGACATTTTTACCAAATATAAACATAGTCAGTGGCTCTTAAAATGATACTTAAAATAATATTATATCAGTTCTTTGGACAACAATACAATTTTTGCTGATATCACAAAGTCCGCAATGCTACAATTTCGAGCGGATTTCATTCAGGGGCAAGAGATCGATTTTGAGATGTTGTAAGTAAATACCCTCATTGTCTTTTTTATTATGGCACTAGGCAGCTAGCACTGTGTGAATGTTTAGTAAAGAGGTGGATATAAATGGTGACACAGACGTGCCATGGGGGTTTTCAAAATAAAGGCGTATCTTAAGATGACGATATGTATTGATGTCTTACCTTCGCATCTATACTACTGGATCACTGAACTGATATATCAATCCAGATTGATGTTTTGTTACACCTCTATTAATCATGAAAAGTTCTTATAGGTCATGTGCCAATAACAAACATGCATAATCCTCCTTTTCAATTATTCATACTGAGCATCAGCCAAACCGATGAATTTCAAATTAATACAGCAGGCAGAGGCTTAGATTCCTGTGATAAATCTGCCATTCATTCTCAGTGTTTTCATTCAATTTGATCAGGTGTCTGGCTGATACATGTTATCCTGGGAGTCTGGCCAACTTTACTTCCTCCCTCCTTTGATACATAACAAAACAATTATGAACTCAGTAGGTGCTGGATCAGATGGGTGTAGCTTTCAGTAAAGTTCAAATGCACAAGCAATAATAGGTAGCTGGTTTAAATTTTGTCGCATGTCATATTCCATTGTTACACGTGCATCAAACCTGACACATCCAGGTAGGTTTTTCTGGGTTGTGCATAAGGTTACCACATTGGTGGTGTCTGTGTGTGGCTGGGTGAAATACAATCTAATTTAAAGAATTAAAGATGATAAGATGTTTTGTATAAATGGTCTGAATGCACCTGAATTTTAGGAAATACAAAATATTTAATTGTTGGACAAAAATCGTAAAAAAAAAAAAATATGATAAACAAAGCAACAGACATTAACTGTATGCTTCCGATGTGTACATACACCGTAATTCAAACAGCGTGCTTTGTGACGCAGGGGTGACTCTCAAACTGGGCCATGTTTTTCAAATGTCCAGCTGAGATATACAACTTTTCAGATTCACTACAGGATCCAGATGGGTTGAATTAAGTAATCAAAGCAGGATGTGACCACCGTGGATTTCTTATAAAAACACATCCACAATGAAGTAAACTACACCATATCTACATTTCCTCCCCAGTCTCCTCAGAAAGCGCCTCTCATATAGAGACACTTTTTTTTGTCCCAGTCTTGGACAGCTGTGCTGCGTTAGAGTGTGGTCCTGTTACGCTGTATGAGTTTTAAGAGACAGACAGAAATGACCTTATAAACACTGTTGTGACAGCCTTTATGAAACAAAAAAACAGCTACATATGGGGTCCCTTGTGTTTTTACAGCAAAGCATCAAGTGGGATTTTAAAAGGCCAGTTCAGTCCATTACTGAAGCATCTGAAACCTCCAGCTCTAAGATCAGCAATGAGCTTGTATCTAACTGGTGTCTTGGTGAGTGACAGACAAAAGACAGTTGCCACACGGGCACAAGTAAGAGCAAAAATGCATAAAGGAAGTGTCAATCCCTAATGTCAAACTTTTAAAAAATGCTGAAAAAAGGAGTCAGAAAGCAAAGTACAGACACCCACTTGACATTTGGACTGACCCCCACCCACAACCTCACATACATGTAAACCAAAACTGACAGTCACAAGGCAAACCCGACACTCAAAGATATAAACCATTGTCCTAGCAAGGCTTTAATGACCTTTTAAATGCAGGCGGCTGACACAATACTACAAAACTACGCTAGATGGAACTTCCAGGCTTTGATATGAGGCACCTCCAGGGATGTCGATCATGAATAAGTAGGTTTAGTGACTAGAAAATCCAGGGATTAGACATCACAAGGTTCACTGAGTCAGCCGAATCTGTGCACAGTTGGTCCATTTATTTCATTTGAGAGTTACAATGATCCTAACAGAAGGGCCAATCTAATAGTCGTTCACCACGGACAACCAGACTTTTATTCTTTAAGGGGTCGACTTATAAATCACAGTACATACTGTGAGGTCGAGAGTTTACAACAGTTGCATCTTTTCAGAAATTCAGCGTTTGTCCATGTCTTCCATTGAGTATAATAAGTGAGTGCAGAATCACATGTATTTTACACATCACTGTTACCTTTTCTTGCATAAAGTCCTTAAATGCCCTTCCATTTGCATACATGAATAACAATAAGCCTGACGGAGGCATGTCAGTTCACATACATGGTATCTGGTGGGAAGGATATTCAGCATCCATTTTACAATTCCAAAAGCAAAAGACTTTTAGAAAGCCATAAGAACTTTGTCCATACAGAGTTTACTATGCAGTTTGTCCTTTACATATGCACTGTTGGATCTTGGATTTCTAAATCCATCAAAATGCATAGTTTTCAACTCTATTTTACAGTATTGTATTCATATTAGCAAAAACCACTCAGTATTATGGTACATTTTCTAATTCTTTATTCTGATACTTAGCTGTTATTTTCTGCCCAGAATTAATTGGTTTTACATTTTTATTTTGAAAACTTAATTGGCTGTTCTTCCCTTATCTTCCAGCTCTCTCCTTATGTCTTGACAGAGACGATGCTGACCTGGGATTATAAAATATAGTGTGTCATGCTTCAGTAAAATGCTGCTACTCATTGGGCTATCATTAAAACAATGCAGCACGGGTGGGGCATCCTGTTGGTACAGTGTGCCAAAGCACATCATGCACATATGACAACAGTGTTTCAAGTTTGTCCCTATTTGTCCATGAATTTCCTGTTAGTCTCTTTAAAGGCAACTTGCAATAAGAAGACTGCAAATAAATCTTAAAAATGCAGCTTCTTCATACTACAGTGCTTTTACTTATGCTGATAATCACGCATCATTCTTGCCTTCACTGACTACCACAGTGATCGTCACTGTTAAAACTTAAAGCAATACATTCACACAGAAAACTGAAATTTTCTGATAGATGTGGTATCATGAAATTCAGAAATTCCAAAAAGGCCAAGGAACTGAATTTAAAGTGAGTAATTATCAAATCAGGTTTTTGCAGCTGCAGATGGTAAACATGAATAAACATCAAAGTTCAGATCATCATCCTCAGGACACATCTAAGATACGGAAGCAGATGTTTTTCTGCAAATGCTGCAACTACACGAGACATGTCAACACATGTTTGTCAACCGGTGCTCTGCTTCAGACCTGCCATCCCATCATATATTATTACACCACGAGCACCACCAACGAGGGCTCAATAACCAGATGGAAGCATCAAAATCACTTCAAATAAAAGATCATCTAAATGCTTGCAAATAATCTTGGTAAAAATAGATACAATACTCAAATAAAGGTCATTCTATATGCTTTGGAGCAAATACAGTAATATCAAGACTGAGAAAAAGTTTGTCACCCTTTCCCAGCACACTGAAAGCCTGTCTCATTTACCACTTTTTCAAATGCTCAAACGGCTTCCTGTACCTCTGGCCATCGTGCCCCTGCACTGAAAGGGAGAATACCCCAAGCCAGCTGTGATTTTTAATGTGGCATCTAATTCAGCCATTAAATGGCACGGCGGGGTGTCCCCCTACAGCCGTTCCCCTCCCTCCGCCTCCCCCTGCTCCCCCCAAGGCAAATCCACGCTGGGTGCATGTCAAAGATCACATGACAATAGGGATTCCTGACCCAGCCAGGGACTGGGAATGAATCAGACCTAATTCAACCATGTCGCAGGCAGCCAAAGGCATTGCTCTTGAGACAGAGTGGCAGGCCTTTTCAACCTGGACACACACAGACGGGACAGCATTCCTGTGAAAATGTCACGTTGTTTGTGTTACTTAAAATGTTTTACCCGTTTCAAGTCTCTTTAACTGTTCTGATGATAAAGAATCATCAAGATCGGACATGTTAGTATAAAAGACAACAAAAAAGGATGACCAGCAGAAGGCAGATGAATGGCAAAATGCAAATAGTGATCAGACCTGTTCTTGTTCATAGATGGGTTGGGTTGGTTACAAAAGACAATGAGTACAGGAAGGGGTACAGTCAAAGTGTGTCTTCTTTTAAAGACCCTAAAATACTGCATCTAGCTGGTAGTGATCACATTCAATCAAATATTAATCAATGCCCTCTCAGTTTCCTCTCCGTATCATCTGACAGCGACACAGTTTTCCAACTGAACGTTTACTAAATTAAATGAAGGACATCAGTGAGGTTCAAGGATAAATTATTCACCAGCAGAAGAGAGTTCTTTCATTCACTGGCTCATATAGCCCTTTAACACTATGACCATTGTGCATGCAAAAGAACTGATCCTTTGTCATCTCCTCTTTGTTCAAATGCACTGATGTTACAACAGCTGGAAAGAAACAAGTACGAATTCTGCTTGTGCTAACAGGTCACCACACAGGAGGGAAAGGAGGAAAAAGCATCTTGCGGTGCTTAGATGCAGCCGCTACAAGCAACAGTCTCTGGTCAGACACAGAGCAGGACACAGGACTAACAAAGAAGGAATGTAGGGTTTCTGTGCAAGGCAGACTTTGGACTTGAGAAAACCTGTAAACAGCTCCCAAGCCACTTTGACCTTCTTAGAATGGACACACTGCTGTTTTATCACTGAATCATAACATTGTGTCATCGCAGCTTTGTAGCAAGGGTGCTATTCAGCCTGTTAGTGATACACAAAAGGGTACTGTAGACTCTTGTTTAAAGAGTAGACAAATGCAGCCAAGCCAAAGAAAAGACAGCAGCGAGCACCACAACTAAGTGTTGCTGCAACTTTCTCAAGTTTAGTGGTGTAAAACATCCAAGTACTTTAAGGGGACAAATACAGAAGCCTTCAGTATGACTATTTAAACTCTATTTGTTCATGGATTACAAAGAATGGTGCTAAATCGGGCACATAACTTGAAGCAGTCTCCCAAAAAGGTATCTCTCAGTGTAAGCCAGTGTTTTACTGTTTTAAACTTTTATTCTTAAGATGAAGATTTATTTACCAAATGATATTAACGATCCAAAAAAGCAATAAATGTTGCAAAGGTTACTTTTAAACATGCCACCCGAGCCACAGCAGTTTTATGTTTAATATTCGTCCTTACCTGGCCACTGCGCTGCAGCTGAGCTGACAAGAATCAGGACGCAGCAGAGAAGGCGCTCCAGCCATGAGGAACACCTGCAGAGGTGGCAATGAATCACATTCAGAACTTTATGGCTTTATTCAAAGCAGCAAAAAAAAAGTTGAGTAGCAGACGCAAAAAGTACCTCATCTTCATCTCTTCGTTCGCTGATATCGAATGGCACAGTTACATGGGCTGTTGGGGTGTAATAAGGGTGTTAAAGCGTTCACAGCTTCCCTGGTCCAGCACCGCTGCTGCACGCGGTTTGAACAGCTGATGGAGACGCAGGCTGCGCTTTGCTGGAGACAGAGGAGACGTGTGGAGAGGAAGAGAAGTGACCTGCAGGAGTTCACATCAGGGACTTCCGCCAGGTCCTAAAAGGGAACACATTCCACCGACTGTCATGTTACAGTCGTTTGTGTGACCACGAATTACAAAACAAAGAAAGAAAGAAAGAAAAGACTAGGGTACTATGATAATAATGATAATAATGATAATAATAACAATAATAATAATAATAATAATAATAATAATAATAATAATAATAAATGTGTTTTATTGTTTTGTGTGATGGTTTTACAAATACTCAAATCTATGTTAGTTCATATTTTGGAGGGGGTGCAAAATCTCTTTTGCCTTTTGTCCCTTGTTCTCACATTTCAACAGTGCTGAGAACAGACCCTGTGTCTCTGGTGACAGACCTGTCAGGTTGTGCCCCTCTGCTGAAATTAGCTGGAGTGGCTGTGAATAGGTGAAAAACTACAGCATGAGCTGTGTAAACTTAAAGTTTTCCACCGGAAAGTCTTGTGTCATTGAGGCAAAGTTTACACTGTCAGTACCTTCTCCAGCTGTAGTGGGCTCACAAGAACGGACTTGACAAGATAATGACCACATGCAGTTTCAGTGGAGGCTTATTTACTTTGGTTTATCTTGCTTAGAGGTAAGAGAGGTGAGACCTCCATGAGGGAGCGATTTTTTTTTCTGACTTTTTTTTTTTTTTTTTTTAGTAATGTTGAAAGGAATGCAATTTTACCCCCCTAATAAATCTGGAAGAAAAAAAATACTGAGTCAGTCCATTTAAAGGGGAACACCACCTAAATTAAGAATTCCAATGTTATTTCCATGGCCTAGGAAGATTGAATCAATATAAGTGAACATGAGCTACTCTCTCTCAAAGCCAGAAACCAGAGAAGGAAGTAACCTGTGTTGTCACAGGGTATAAAGTCTGGAGCTGCTGGAGCCTGAATTTGTGGATGCACAGAATGTTTGTTTCATTTTTTATACCCAAATGAGCTTTATTCTGTTGTAGTGTTCTCAGTTCTGATACAGAAAATGTGCCCATATACCCAGAACATTCCCCTGAGTGCTCACTTCCACCTACAACATTTGTCCCGATTCTAGAGAGCAGCTTCACACATTTGAGTTTAAGCACTATATTTTGGATTTAGGAGAGAGTTCATGTTTACTAATATTTTAGGACTGTCTTAAACCATAGAAACAACATGTATACATTTTGAAAAGAGATTTAGTTCCCCCTTTAAGACTTACCTTCTGTTTTATTGTAATGCATGTTCATAATGGCAACATAAGGTCAAAATCAAGCCTAGCCTTGCTAAACAACTAAATTGCTCCAGCTGAAGAACAGACAATATGTTAGCAAAAAAATGAATAGATGACTTGGGATACGCGTACGTGCAGAAGAACGCGGTTGCATATGTGAGAAGGGGTGGATCTATAAACACTACAGGCCATATTGCATGTAAGAATTCTCCTGAGGGTGATCTTCAGCCCAGAGCCAGTCTTACACATTAAACAATATAAGCACTTGCTTATATATAAGTTTTTTGTTTGACAATAACAAAATAAAATTGAACTTCCTCAACAAAAACTGACATTTTGTGCCTTTTTTGCCAACAACTACACACAACACACTGTAGATGTTTCAACCAGTCACTTGTCACTTCAAATGGTTGTAGAAGTTCTTCATAAGAAATCACAAGGAACAGCACAATTGTACTTTAAGCCATAGATTATGAATGGTCATTGTAATTATAATCAAATAAAGCAAATTTGACTGAAATAAAGTAGTGTCCCAAACTACCTGCCGAGTTACTCTTTTGGTTCCTATTGAAAAGTTCACATTTTACCTGTTACAAGAAATCTGCCTGTTTCTTATACCGTTTTCTAACATTTTATTGCAGCAGTGCTCCTTTTGTTTATCTTTCTTATTTGATCACTGTACTCGACTTTGCACAATATTATTACCTATTTGTAATAAATATATATTTTTCACCATTTGGTTTCCTTGTCCATCACGTCTTTTTGGTCGTGTAATATCCTTCATTCAGACATCTCACACACAGATACAGGTGAAACCCAGTTCTTTCAAGAAAACATAATAGTAAAATATGCATCAAACATTAACCAGATCAAGCAAAAGGTCCTGAGTAGTGGTAGTAATTTATTCAAAGATAGTGTTGCCGTTAACAGGTCCCACTTTTACATGCTTACATGCTTATTGTACATTATGTACAAATATGCAAACAAATATTACAATACACAAGTTGGTTCCATGCTATGTGAAGTGGCAACATATTACAATGGGGGGGGGTTGGGGGGGCAAAACCAAATTCTACTTAGGACCCCAAAAAGTCTGGGGACAGCACTGTGCCAGGTTCAGTTCTGATCAATGACAAAATAAAACAATCAAATCCAACTTCAATCTAGCCAGTCTTGGTATTTGCTCTGAAAAGCATGTGCACAAGCCGAGTTGTGGCATGCTGCACTTACACCAGATGACCACCAGAGGACGAAGTTGTTGTTTATTTCTGCAGAGAAATCATCTCATTCTGGTCTGCTGCAATTCATTATTGCACTGCTGTCCCCCTACAGTATACACTGTTCATTGTGTTTGCCTGGTTTTACCTTTCATTATGTGTCTCTGTGTTAGCTGTAAACACAGCTTGTTGAACTGAAGACACAACAGCAATCATGATGTACAAACTTTCCCCATTTATTGATGTGTGTCAGTGCAGCATCTCACAGCAGAAGTACAGGCGTGTACTCATGCATGTCTTGTTTTATTTAGGTATAATCAGACAGTTTTAGAACGTGTGTCAGAAAATGTGTTTTCATTAATGTTCCTTTACATGTACCAGCTATTAATGCCTTCTTTATGACTTCTTTTAGTATACGGTCAATTTGTTATCACAGATAAAGGCATTGGGTTTAGTCCTCTGGCACTATGAATTAGACTGCGCTGTATTAGGGGCTCTATCTAGAGGCCTCCAGACTACTGTCTGAACATGTCCACAGCTCTGTCAATGTCTGCTTTGCTCACATTCCAGTGTCAGAGAAAAGAAAGGCAAAATTGTCTGTTAACTGCTATGTTGCAGTGTAACCTTACAGACAGTAGGGAGGGACTCCTTCCACGAAGGTTAATTTATATAGCTCCTATTGCAGCTCTATAATCAAAACATTACTATGATTGTTATTGTCTGATGAGCAATGTGTCACAGCTGCACTCATGCTAATCATTTTGTCCTTTTTAAATACTGGAAGCAACAAAGGAAGACATGTACATGATCACAAGAAATCAAAAGTAAAATGGCAACTTTATTTTTTTTAATAGATTAACATAAAGTATCATATAATTCCAACTTTATTTGCAGTCTCACAGCAGCCCAAGTGGTCTTAATGCTAATTACAGGTTCAGTTTAAACTGTTTTCGTAGGTACTCAAACTTCTAACAGTTGCTCTATGGAAAAAAAACGCCTAAAACTTAACAATCCAGTGTGTAGGATTCAGAGTTGGGTATAACGCGTTACAAAGTAACGCGTTAGAGTTACAAAGTAACGCGTTAGAGTACTTTGATTACTTTTTGCAGTAACGAGTAACCTAACGCGTTAGTTTGCTGTTTGAGTAATCAAATTCATAAGTACATTTCCAAACAAGACATCAGTTACTTCCGTTACTTTTAGAACGCTGGTCCTTCAGCTCTGAAACAGCAACAGCTGTCGTTTGGTTCTAATAACGGAGGTGAAGTTAAACCTATCAGTCTGAAAGAAGCCACGGAGCTTGTGGCTCACTACGTGGTCGGAGAAATGCTGCCGTTGTCTATGGTGGAGCCTAAATAGGTGGAGTAGGACTCACTGACAGACATATTTCAGACTCAGGACTTGCATTATGCCTGGTACAAGCTACACACTGGTACTCACCAATTATCCCCGGTCGTCTTTCACAGCTCTGTGTGATGTCATCGGGTTATTCTTGTCCTATTTTTATTACTTTCACTATTATTTGAGTCACTGTGTGTCTGTTCATGTGCCAGCCGACATGTTGTTGTAGTCACCTAAAAGCGTCAGCAGATGGCAGGAGCTACATTTGAGGCGCCATATGTAAACTATCAAGCTACTGTATCTTCCACAGGAAGTTCTGACAAATGTTTCAGAATAAAAGCCTATTTAGAAAATGGAGGGATCCTCTAGCCGAGGTTATAAGGGGCTTTTAATTTGAAACAAGTGTTGAGTTTGAAATGACGGTGCGATATGTTAACTTTACAAAGACAACGGAGTGGATAAAAGTAAATATATAAACACACAGAGGGATTAATAAATAACAGACCGTCTATAATGTAGTTTGTTTCAAATGAAGCTGGGAGCCTCTGCAGTTGTGGTGAGTAAAAGCCCCGCCGCTATTTGTTAATGTTATTACTTTATGTCCAACCGTGAGGATGTACCATTGTTTGCTAGCTTGATGCTAATGACAGTAACGTTAACTGAGCGGGTTGACAAAGTGCCTCTGCTGTTTCACACCATCATTTCCCCCTTTTACTCTGTGTGGTAACATCCCTAGAGGAAATGTTAAAAACGCTGGGGTGTTGTTGTCATACAGTTGTCTACAGCAGCAGATCGTTCTGTGTTTCTACTGGTCAAAGTGACGGCTGTGATGGGAGAATTGGATCTCAGTGAAGGGCAAGTGGTCCATAACTTTAATTTTGGAGACAAAAAATGTAGGCTTAGCGCCCTGTGGTCCATTGGCCAATAGGAAATGTAGAATACTCAAAAATACTTTAAAAGTGCTTGAGTTACTTTTCTCAGGGAGTAACGTTGGAAGTACTTTTAAAGTAATTGAGTTACTTTACTCAGGGAGTAACGCAGTAAAGTAACTGGTAACTTTTTTTTAAAAAAAAGTAACGCAGTAACGTACTTTGATTACTTTTAAAGTAACCCTTACCCAACACTAGGATTTAGTGTCATTCAGCAGTGAGGTTGCAAGTCCACAACTGACTGAAACTCCTGTGTACCACACGTGCAGGAGAACTATGGTGGCCAGTGCAATAATTCAAATGGCCCTATTTAGAGCTGGTGTTTGGTTTGTTCTTTCTGGGCTACTGTAGAAACAACATGGCAAACTCTGTGGGAGCGGACCTGCTCCTTATGCAGGTACAGTACAGGCCAAAAGTTTGGACACACCTTCTCATTCAATGTGTTTTCTTTATTTTCATGACTATTTACATTGTAGATTCTCACTGAAGGCATCAAAACTATGAATGAACACATGTGGAGTTATGTACTTAACAAAAAAAGGTGAAATAACTGAAAACATGTTTTATATTCTAGTTTCTTCAAAATAGCCACCCTTTGCTCTGATTACTGCTTTGCACACTCTTGGCATTCTCTCCATGAGCTTCAAGAGGTAGTCACCTGAAATGGTTTTCCAACAGTCTTGAAGGAGTTCCCAGAGGTGTTTAGCACTTGTTGGCCCCTTTGCCTTCATTCTGCGGTCCAGCTCACCCCAAACCATCTCGATTGGGTTCAGGTCCGGTGACTGTGGAGGCCAGGTCATCTGCCGCAGCACTCCATCACTCTCCTTCTTGGTCAAATAGCCCTTACACAGCCTGGAGGTGTGTTTGGGGTCATTGTCCTGTTGAAAAATAAATGATCGTCCAACTAAACGCAAACCGGATGGGATGGCATGTCGCTGCAGGATGCTGTGGTAGCCATGCTGGTTCAGTGTGCCTTCAATTTTGAATAAATCCCCAACAGTGTCACCAGCAAAACACCCCCACACCATCACACCTCCTCCTCCATGCTTCACAGTGGGAACCAGGCATGTGGAATCCATCCGTTCACCTTTTCTGCGTCTCACAAAGACACGGCGGTTGGAACCAAAGATCTCAAATTTGGACTCATCAGACCAAAGCACAGATTTCCACTGGTCTAATGTCCATTCCTTGTGTTTCTTGGCCCAAACAAATCTCTTCTGCTTGTTGCCTCTCCTTAGCAGTGGTTTCCTAGCAGCTATTTGACCATGAAGGCCTGATTGGCGCAGTCTCCTCTTAACAGTTGTTCTAGAGATGGGTCTGCTGCTAGAACTCTGTGTGGCATTCATCTGGTCTCTGATCTGAGCTGCTGTTAACTTGCGATTTCTGAGGCTGGTGACTCGGATGAACTTATCCTCAGAAGCAGAGGTGACTCTTGGTCTTGCTTTCCTGGGTCGGTCCTCATGTGTGCCAGTTTCGTTGTAGCGCTTGATGGTTTTTGCGACTCCACTTGGGGACACATTTAAAGTTTTTGCAATTTTCCGGACTGACTGACCTTCATTTCTTAAAGTAATGATGGCCACTCGTTTTTCTTTAGTTAGCTGATTGGTTCTTGCCATAATATGAATTTTAACAGTTGTCCAATAGGGCTGTCGGCTGTGTATTAACCTGACTTCTGCACAACACAACTGATGGTCCCAACCCCATTGATAAAGCAAGAAATTCCACTAATTAACCCTGATAAGACACACCTGTGAAGTGGAAACCATTTCAGGTGACTACCTCTTGAAGCTCATGGAGAGAATGCCAAGAGTGTGCAAAGCAGTAATCAGAGCAAAGGGTGGCTATTTTGAAGAAACTAGAATATAAAACATGTTTTCAGTTATTTCACCTTTTTTTGTTAAGTACATAACTCCACATGTGTTCATTCATAGTTTTGATGCCTTCAGTGAGAATCTACAATGTAAATAGTCATGAAAATAAAGAAAACGCATTGAATGAGAAGGTGTGTCCAAACTTTTGGCCTGTACTGTATAAAGCTCTCACCCTCAGCTAATAAAAACACAGCAACACCTGTTTTCAGGCGCTTATACAGTAATGAACACATAGTTATTAATATTATATTACATTTCTGTCACACCCCCCCCCTGCATTCTACACACTGGACCTTTAAAACTCCTGCTATAAAGTTAAATCGGGTAACAAGATATGTTGTTTTATTGTTACACTAAACCATAAAATATTTTCCTGACCCAAGGACAATTTAAAGGTAATTTACCCATCAAGGTATCCATTATAAGTCTTGAATCCACATTGGAATCAGTTGCTTTATTGGATATCCCAAATGGTAGACATGGATTTTTAAATGCAAAATAACCCGATTGCCGCAATAAGTGTTGGCATTGTGCAATTCTGCAAACCACGGCTATGTCACATTTGTATGTTATTATGTAGCGGATATGTTGAAACTTGGTTATGGTTAGGATTATATGTTTTGGCTTAATCTACATGGTTTTGGTGCTAAAACCACAACTGGAAATGCCACAATGTCTCAGCGATGTCAACCAGTGTTGTTGTTTGGTGGTATCGTTGGTCTGCTACTTGGCAGCCCTTGTTTCGCCTCCTCCTCCTGCTGAGAAACTCAGCACATATACATGTAATCAGAAAATTAGAAACGTTGATATGATATGTATGAAACATACAAATGTAACGTATCAGTGGTTTGCAGAAACATACAATGCCAACATTTTCTTCTGGTGACTGGGCTGAAAATTTAGTTATTTGAGTTGATTTTTTAAAAAGATTTTACAGTGCCTCTGTCTCTGTCTGTGTTATGTCAGGGTTCAGATAAATACTTTGTAAACTAGTCTGTCATTTGGCAGGTTGTCCAATACATAATCTTATTTGTTTTATAGGCACACCAGTTGTCAAAAGTTGCTCAAAACATTTGAAGAAATCATTCCTCTGAGAATGGTTATGAGTGCAACATTCCAGTCCTGTTAACCCTTTACATTGCACAAAGAGTGAGTAACATGTCACTATGTATGCCAAATCACCTGACACCTAGGAGTGGTTTGTTTAGTAATCAATGGCCTTGACACACTTATTGATCTCTTCCATATTAGGTCATTTGCTACAATAGACTGTACAAATAAATGGTTCAGACTAACCCACTGTCCAGATCCTGATGGTCAACATCAACAAATTGTATTTTCTTGGCAGAGTCACTGTTGATGAAACAGTGATGGTAACCAGGTGGTCCTTCTGCTGATCCTGTCAGCACTGTTCAGATTTAAAAGCTTCACACATCTGTCTAGTCCAGTGATTTACTGGTCTTGTGACAGGTGACAGTTTGACCCAAGTTTGTTTTCCATTATACTTCACCCCAAGTTTTTTTTAAATTTGTTTATCAATTAACAGTTTTAATTTGAATGCGCTTCGTGGAACACAGACACGCTGAAAACATTCTCAGCATCCATGACTTTTGAAGCATTTAGCTAAAAGAGCAAACATCAAGAAAAACATGTCTGTGTTTGTGTAGAAGTGAAAGCATCAGATGCATTTTGAGACCTGGGACTGAGGAAATGGAGATATTTGATGGTATCTGAATGTATGGTGTTTGGAGAAGCCTGTTTGAAGGAAAAAGATTTGAAATCTGCCCTTAGAGCAATGACAAAAATTTTTTTTTTTCAGCAAAGTATGAAAACATTATGTTTTTCTTGGCATGGTAAAATCAAACCCCTTTGTGTTCTTACTCAATATAGCCCGAACACTTTTACTTAGATCTGATACAACATAAGGAAACACTATGCACTTGAATTTTGTTGTCAGTTCAGAACATGTAGCCTAAGTTCTGAAAACACAACAACCCTTTAAGTTGTTACTCAGTGGTAGGCACAAAGTGTTTCATAACCAGCTACAGAGGTCTGGGTTATATCAGATTACTCCCAACAGCTGAAATCAGGGAGGGGGGGAGTGTAGGGCTGTGGAGCCACTAAACAGCTGAAGGGACACTGCAGCCCACGCTGAGACTAGGCCTCACAAACACACAACAGTCTCACACACTGAAAAACCCAGGCCCACGTGCTGGCCCATCCCTCAAGGCATAGGATCAAACACTGCCTGCTGGCTCCTGTGAAAAAAAGAAATGTAAGGTCAAACTGTATCAACTGTTGGATAAAGTCGTATAAAAGCAATTTAGGTCCTATGACCCCACACAGTACATAGTGTAAATAAAATTATTGGTTGACTTAAAACGTAGTGGTTTACCAACTTGACTGCAGCTTACGAAGGAGACAAAATAGCGTAATGTTAGGAGGTCTAAAATATCTGACACCAACAAGGGAAAAGATTCAGCAGAGTTACAGTACTACCGTTCCAAAATCACCCGTGCTATTTCATTTTTATCTACCGTTTGGGTCAGACCTCCATCTTTGGCACTGAATCAATGATAGTATCACTACAGACACAGCTCTTAGGCGGATTCATACTTGCGCATCAGCTCTACGTTGTTGTGAGCATTCATACTTGTGTGGTGGTCTGTCTGTGTCACTCTGCAGTTACACCTCCAAAACACTAGTGGGCGATGGGGTTTCTGTGAAGGTCTGTAAAGTTTAGTTGATTCAAAACACAAATACTGCATGCTAATATTATTAGCATAGGCCTATGGCATTTTACATTATGAAAATTAGCCCAGTGGCTCGTGAACACCTCCTCTGCTGAAATGAAACCAGGGACAACAGCAACATTTAACAAACGTAAGTTAACGTTACAAATTTCGGGTCCATTACAGCTTACAAGTTCCACTGACAAACCAACTTATACTTATACTAAGCATGTTTTATGAACAAATACAACATGCTAACGTTATTAGCAGAAGCCTGTGGCATTTTACATTGTATTAAATAGGCTAGCTAGCAGAGATTTCCTCTTCTCATATGAAGCCAGGATAAATCGCTCACAAGACATAAAATGTTATTTTGTGGTGTGTTTATTGTCCTCACAATTTATTGTTTGTTATTTGTGAAATAAAAGTAAATAAAAGGTTTATTTCCACTGAGGGAAATGGTTTTCCACCTTACAAAATAGACAGGAGGTCTGTGTAGCTGTGATGTGTAGTTACATTTCTAAGGAGGTGCATGTCAGGCTACAGCGTAGGGTATGGCGTAGGCAGGGCATCGATTTGACCAGAGGAATAAATCCTGCTTTACACAGAGATGTTAATGATAAATAAAATGATTTGCACAGCATAGATACTGACTGTAAGTCAGTACATTTACTCAAGTACTGTTCTCGTAACTGAGGTACTTAACTTAAAGGTTCTGTATGGGATATGCATAAATATAGCAGCAAACCTTGCTGTGTAAAGATATCATGGAGTAATGGCGTCTGAGCAGAGACTGAAGTCATGCTACCTGTGTGTGTGTTGTAATCTGTGTTTCTCAGTCCAGCTGTGTGTGCATGTTAGGGCATATGTGTATCTCACTGGCTAGCTTATTGCCGCTGTTTTGCATTGTGCTCTTACAGCAATTATCGCTGATTATGGCTTATACTGGGATAGCATTGTCGCAGAAGCACAGCACCCATCCTCCCAACCCGGTCTCGCTCCCAAGTCGTCGAAATCTCGTGTTTGGTCATTGAGTTTCAGCTTCAGACACCGACGAAAAAAGCTGTCTGAAAGAGAGTCTGAGCAAACGAAACAAGACGTGTATCATTGAAGACATGGAAAGAAAAATGTTATAGTAGTTTAGCCTCCTGCTAACCGGCTCACAGCTTTTGCTTCAAATTCATGTTTTTGCAGCTACTGTTGGTTAATGTTAGAGCCTCAAATCACAGTGTGCCCTCCGCTTAACCCCTCGCTGCTGCAGATCACTTGGCTAGGAGGAAAGCCTGTAGCAGCTCCACAGACGGACCCCGGTCAGTGGCCACAGCAACCCAAATCCAGCCAGCACAAAGCCAAGCTATGGAGCTCCAGACAGCCCCAACTCCCCGCCAGATTTGCAAACTTTCTGTTGCTGCTGTTACACAGGTTAGATCCAGCTTTGCCGCTCCCTGCCACCCTGCTGTGACACCCAATGGTGAGGGATGATGAGCAAGCTGCTTCAGCCACTGATTGAAAGTCTATCTCCCTTTTGCTACTACTTTCCTCCTGAGGAAGTAGTTAACAGCGGTGGGGAGTAAGTTGGAGGGACCGTGGGTGGCTAGCTAGCTAGCTAATTCTTGTCTCATTTGTGGTCTGATAAACGGAGAGAAAGAATGGGTGGGGCAAAGGAGGGGCTGAGCAAATGTGCTGCATGCAGTTCCACAACTAAATAAGGTTTAATAATCAAAGTATGGGAGACATTTGGTTACCGTATGAAACTCGTGCATATGCTTATGGTCATCTGGTGGGAGGGGCTTATGACAGAGAGGGGAAAGAAGTGAGCTGTAGTAGGAGGGTGTATCTTAATTTTTTTTTTTTTTTACCTTTTCCAGATTACTTCCTACCCCAGCTTTAAAACATCAATAACTAGAGCACTCGAGAGCGCAGACCTCCACCAAGCAGCTCGGATTTCCCGCCATTTTATTATTTTATCCACTTCTCTTCAACTGATCACCACCAAAATTTTAGGAACCATCTGTTCCTTGTCCCATTATCAACCTTTCCTGAAAATTTCATCAAAATCCATTCAGAACTTTTTGAGTTATTTTGCAGACAAACAGACCAACGCCGGCGAAAACATAACCTCCTTGGCGGAGGTAATAATGATCCACTAATATAATAATATAATGCAGACAGGATAGTAGCCATTTTCCTGGATACTTTTACTCATGATATGTTAACCCATAACACCCTTGCCTAATCCTAATATTCAAAGATGAACTTGTGCTTAATGGTGGAAAACCATTAATAAAATAACAATAAATACATAAGTGAATATTAACATGTACAGCTAATACACATAAATAATATATATGTAAAATAGAATTTCAAAATGATAAATATATGCAATTATAAAATGACATCACAACATTGCTTGCCTCAAGCATCAACAGCAAACAATGTGTGTGAATCAGTAGAGTGAAGTGATAATGGTACAGGGAGGAGCAGCAGCAGCAGCAGCAGCAAAGGCTTCCCCCTCTTCTATCCCTTGTAATTAATAAATTATGTGAGGCTGGACTGTTTTCAGAATTGCACATGCTGATAAATATAGACCTGTTGAGGTTAACTGTTTATAAACAACATCAGCTCATAATTTCATGTTATTTTGTTTGATTTTTGTCATTATGTATTTAATATGTGCTGATATTTACTAGCCTGATGAGAATACACCATGAGATGGACATTTCTGAGCCATGACAATATCTGTAACAAGTCACACTGGCTTCTAGCACTGTGTCATAGTCACGGACTGTATGACTGGGGAACAACCTGTAAAACAAATGTTGGAGCTTTAATGAAGGTGAACTTTAAAATATTTGGAGACCAGAGGCTTGCTCTTCTCCTTAGATTTTTATTGCAAAGCCTCAAGTAAGCTAAGCAGTCTGACATGCACTGGCCACCTGAACTATCTTTAGCCCCTGCTGGCAAGTGAATGGAAGTGCCTGACTTATCTTGACTGCTGTCATCGAGGCAGCCAGTATTTTTAGGGGACAGCAGCAGCTGCAAAAGCATTTAACGGTATTCCACGAACAATGACACTTGGGGTGTCTCAGGCCTGAACGACACAGAGATTGGGGAACCACTCTGAAGTTGTTAAACAAGAAGCTGGTGTGGATACTGAAATTCTGTTTTCTATTCCTGACAAAAATCTATAAAGATGAACTGGAGTACAATTTGGGACCTCTGAGGAGAGCATGTGTCTGGATCTGAAGTCAACTTGGGACATTACTCAGCCTTCAGGAGACGGGTGGCATTGCTTCTTACCTCAAAGAGAGATTGCAAGTGCGGAATGTATGTTGACGGTCGTTCCCGGCGACTGAAGCGAGGTAGGTCATGTGAGGGGTACACAGCACAGCTTCACAAGGGGCAGAGGTCATTCCAATTAAATCAGACAAGTAAACACAGGGGTTAATCTCCTCTCTTTAAACCTCCGGAGGGAATATTTAAGACAATTTCAACGCAATGTCCAAACTCTGTCAATAAGACATCTTGCAAAACTGTTTTTATGCAACTTATAGAATGCATTCAAACACCTAATTATATCAAGTAATAGATTCAGGGATTATATAATAAATACAAAATAGATTTTATCACTATGCAGTTGTTTGATTGTTAAGCAATTAAAACTGTTAGATTAAACTTTCTCTTTTACATCAAAATTTAAATTTAATTCAAAAAACATTTTAAGGGTTGGCTGAAGTAATCAAAGAGAAGCTGTGTTTCTTTTTCAGTCTGCATGCGTTTCACATTAGGATTGATAATACCTTAAAAGGTGTTAAAGAATACAAGACTGTATTGTTCAGTTCTCCAGTATTTGACCATGGGTTGTTTTTGTGTTTGAATAACAATATTTTATTATGAATAGTATAATAATTATTATTAATCATTATATTTATATTGTTAGCAAATGTTTCAGTTAATGTGATCAACAACTAGGTGGCTTCAAAAACACTATCCTGAGATTACTTTCTTTGAGACCTGAAACTGTGTTTCATGCATCCAAGAAGGCTGAGTTACAACACTCTGTGGGAGCTGTCCCAAAACACATAAACTCAATTTACTGATAAATACGTTCTCTCAAGCTCAGAGGCTCCACAAGGAAAACTACAGGCAAAGAATGAGCTTACACAGATGTTAAAAAGGGGAGTATTGTGTTCAGTGGGAGAGAGTTACAAACTGTAGTATAAACAACATTTCTGTGATTGGCTAACTGATATTTACTTATGAATATGAGGACTGACAGAGCAGCCAACAAAGCATGTGATAGCAGCTCTTTCAGGAAAGTCTTACTTTGAATGTCACCGTGAAAATTATTTTCATTTTAACAGTGACATATGATCGGCATATTTTGACTGCAAGGTCTCATGGGTGGGCAGACTGTGATTTTCGGCGTGTGTTTGTGTGAGCACGCGGGTTTCAGAACCTTCTTTGTGATACCTGACACACACTCCCTCTCAGGTCTTTATTTAGGGCATACTATATTAAGCACTTTCCCATTGAAATACAGCACCAGCTGTACTGGCTATGTGTTGTGGCTGCTGTTGCAATAGGGCTAGGCTGTCCCCCCTCTCACTGCTAGCCTGTGTTTTTCTCTCATGCAGACAGATCTAATTCAATTAGCCCTAATAATCATACCATCCGTTTGTGCTGAAACACATGCATGTGAAGGAGGCAGAGGCTGAGTGAATGACAGAAGTTTTATTTTCCATTCCAAAATATGAGGGTTCTTTTCCATCTTACTACAAGGCTAAAAGTATAATTTTATCTCCTATACAGTTATTTCATTTAAGGTTGAATTATCTGGCGACAATGTAAGAAAAAATTACATTTTAGCTATTTCTATGCTCAATATTATCTCAATCTGAAGTGATTCAATATTAATCTGTTATATCTCTTTTAGAAATTTGCAGTTCAGAGGTCGGACTGTCTTCCCCCAGTGAGTAACCGCCACTTAGTACTCTCCTGGACTGCTGACGGTGAAGTGAGGCCGACAACAAAGCAGATATGGATGTGTTCGGTGGGGCACCACGTTTCTTGGCCTATCCAAGACCTGTGGTGGTACAAAGTGGAACTGACGCAGTCCTAAAGTGTCAAATTGGTGGTGATCCGAGGCCTGCAGTTATCTGGGAGCGAAACAATGAAAAGATTGATCCACAGGGACGATACCGGGTCTTTGAGGATGGAAATGTTTACAATCTTATCATTTCAGCTGTGACCACAGAGGATAGTGGCCAGTACATATGCAAAGCAAAGAACAGCATTGGTGAAACATATGCAGCTGCCACACTGAAGGTGGAAGGTGAAGCACAAGAGATGGAGTTACGAGAGGAAAATAAGCCACGATTCCTCATCAAGCCCCTCTCCACTCGCGCCGGTCGTGGGGATGATGCTGTCTTCTCTTGTAAGCTCTGGGGAAACCCGCGACCAGAGGTTGTCTGGGAAAAGGATGGCAGGAAACTCAATGAAATATTTGAAAGCACACATTTCAATGTGGGCTTCCAGGACGGTGGATGGTTCCAGCTCAAGATCTTTAAGACTCGTGCTCCAGACGGTGGTGTATATACATGCAAAGCCCGAAATGAGTTTGGGGAAGCGTTGGCAGGAGCTGTGTTGCTGGTTGATGCAGGCCCAGGACATGAGGAAGAAGGGAATCGTAACGGCTACACGAATGGCCACTGGAAAGGCCATCAAGGAAAACAGAGGAGTGGTAGGCAAATGCCAAACCGGCTCAGAGACGACACCATGACCAAGTCAACTAAAGTGAAAATGTTTGCAGTGACAGAGGGTAAACATGCCAAATTCCGCTGCTTTGTGACTGGGAAACCCAAACCAGAAATCATTTGGAGGAAAGATGGCAGGCTGATACTGTCTGGAAGGCGTTATTTGTTATATGAGGACAGAGAAGGATACTTCACACTTAAAGTTCTGTACTGTAAGCAGAAGGATAATGGAGTTTATGTTTGTGCTGCGTCAAATACTGCCGGACAAACCCTCAGTGCTGTACACCTCTCCGTAAAGGGTAAGTCAAGATCATTATCAGGGGCTTCAGCATTTCAGTTTTGTAAAATGTGAAGAAAAATCCATACACATAAAAGAGTAAAGGCAGACATGGTGGCAGCCTGTGAGGCTTTTTGCAGCGAGTAAAGGAGTGAGTGAGGGTGTGGAGTGTTCTTGGATCAGATTTCTATCCATTTGATGCTCGGATGATGTCAGTGAGATGTCTCCAAAGAGGTACTCTGAGATCATTTATTGGGGTAGGGCCAGACAGGGAAGGCGATATTAAACTTTAAAAAGTGTTATGGTGGAATGATGATGCTTTAAAATGCTAATATAATGTGCTTCAGTATGCATACATCTTACAAACATGTACACCATAAAGAAATAGTGTATTGATTATTGGTAAAAATCAATATAATAATAAAAATAATAATAAATTTTCTACCAAAAACCTAATTTAATTATCTAAGTACATACTTGAGTGGTACAATTAAGATTATTCTCTCAGTGTTTGAAGCAGATAGTAACAGAAATGAGCAATGCTGACCAAAGCAAATAACAGCACCAGCTGTATTCAATAGCATACTAATGCTTATTGTATGACACATGTTCCTGCTGACAAATGTCCACTTAAGAAACTCACTGACGTACAAGTCAAGTATATGGCTGTGTTTGATCAGTCAGTTGAATTCATTAAAGAGCAGGTGCATTAAAAGTCATTCAGTCCTGGTCCATTGGTGGATAAATGAAACATAATAATAGTCTGAAATTCAACCCAGGAGACATCTAAACAGGCAAAGTTCATCAGCTTGTGGTGGATTCCAACAGCAGTATGATGTCTGCAAAGTCACTTAGCTTGTGAAAGGTCTGGGGGGGCATCCATGTGATCGAAGTCTTTGGGTAGGGGATCATATTTCTCACATGGCCCAGAGAAGTCCAAACTCATGGCACCAACAGACAGCATTGTACTGTGTCATTCAGAGATAAAGAAAGTTATATTGGGGTGGGATTAATGGCCAGTGGTGTCTAGTGGCTGGATTTAAAGTCGACTTATTTGGAATATGGTAAATGTATTTCATCAGTTGTCTGTGTGTTTTACATAAATTGGAATTAAAACATTAGTGAGATAAGGAAATGAAGAGCTTTGCACACAGACTACTAAATACAGTCCACATTCTTTTGTTTACAACTGTCTGGTACTGTCTGATGGTGTCAGTTACAAACAGTTTATTTCCTATCTAACACCCTGATGTGTTAATGACCCCTCCATTCCTCAACTAAATGAGCCACTTGTCTCGTGATTTTGCTCATCTTGTTTGCTTCACTGGAATTTACTGCCAAATATATTTCAATTTGCACTGTTTACTACAAGGACACAGACGATGTGCTGTGTAAGACTTGCCTGAAGAGTTTAGACTGATCAAGTAACACTATTGCTTTTGATAACTTGTCGAGAGGAACATCTGAAGCTAGATTTTTAACTGCATTTCTTTATTAGGAAATGTTATAATGGCTTAATCAAACCGGTGTGCTTCCTCCTCTTTGGTGCCAGAGCCGCCTGTGCGGTTCAAGCAGCCTCTCATTGATCTAGAAGTATGGGAGCGAGATTTGGCGATTCTCGAGTGTGAAGTTCCAGAGGACTCTGTTCCCATCACATGGTATCTGGAGGACAGACGACTGCAGCCAGGGGCCAAATATGGAATGGAGGAGTGGGGAACAAAACGGCGACTAACTATCCGTGACATCGGAGTTGACGATGATGGGATTTACCTCTGCGAGATGCCTGATGGGGGCAGAAGCATTGCAGAGGTAGCTGTGAAAGGTAAATCAGGACGAAATAAAAAAGCACCATGAAAAATACAAAAGCACATGATAAAGCAACCAAATTATATTACTTTATTTTCAGACTGTGGTACCTTTACAGTATTTACAGTCGAATGTCTCAGTTTTTGTGAGGTAATTTGACTTTGGGAAAGCACTTTGTGTGATCTTACTTTTCATCTATGTTCTTTCAACCAGTGCCAATTGGGAAACACTATATGATTGTCCATTATGAGACTTTGCTTCTGAGCAAAACATAGTATCAGTCGTTCAGAAAATATAAGTGAGAAAGCCCTGTGGCAGAGTAGAGCAGGTGGAAGTGGTTGGACGTGTCAACAAAACATTTGAACTTTACCATGGGAGACAGCTCTTCAATTTGTGATATCTACCAACAGTCAACAGTTTCTTGTAACCGTGACCTCAACTATGCCCTAACCCTGACCAATTAATTATTTGTTCAACCTGGTCTCACTCTGCAGACGCCAAAATCCTGTGACTTCTGGCGTCAGACACAGTCTGCCCTTTCACGTTGGCATAATATTCGGCCGGCCCATCGGTGTCAGGGGGAAATGCGGGGTGAGAAAAGAACTAAAGTTAAGGCGGCGAAAGTGCGAATAGGGTGGGTGGGAAGGCTGGTGGATGGGTCCAACAACCAACAACTTTCATCTGGGAGGCCAGTGTTCAGTTCCAGTAAGATTGTACCAAACCCTGTTGTTTTTACCTACACCCAACCACGTGCTTTTGTTGCCTAACATAGCTACATGCGTTTGCTGTTGAGGGAAAAGAGACGTCAATTCGCCATGTTGTATCAACATAGTGCGTTTATTTTGACAGAGACTGTATGCAAACTGTACATTTCCTGTGAACACTGAAGTGTGTTTTGAAAAATGACAATGCATATAACAGGCAGATCTTGACATGCTGTTCCAGAACGTCAATAACCAATGCACCCAGGGTACCTTGCATGTCGTATCTAGACGTGGAAAGTCCGTGATCAAATGTGATAAAGTCGGAGTGAGACTGTGTTGATTTGTTTTGTTGTTGTTGTTGGGTTGTTGTTTTTTTGACAATGAAGGTCCACTAACCTTAACAATGTTATAATTTTAACTAAGACAGTGATCTCTTCCTTGAACTAATGAGGTCATTTTATTGCCTAAGCCCAACCAAACCATTACCGTAGCAGAGTCAGATCAGAAGAGGGTTTTATTTTTTCAATGCTAATTATATAAAATTGATTGTATATGTGATGCACTGATAGATTATTACAAATGACATATTGTCAAATTATTTGTGGGGTCCTTGTTTTCCATTAGATAATCAAAATCCAGCTAATGTGCTAAGGATTCACTCACTGTCAAAGTGTTTCTTTGCAGGGACAATTTTGCGGAAGCTTCCAAGAAAGGTGGATGTATTGGAAGGTGAAAATGCAGCCTTTTGTGTTGAAGTGGAGAAAGAGGAAATGGACATACATTGGTACAAAGATGCCATTGAGCTTCGTGAAACGCATCAGACCATCCTTAAGTCCTTTGGTCGAACTCACATCCTAGTTTTCGTCAATACAATGCCCCAAGACTCTGGCCTTGTAACTTTCCTTGTAGGCAGATCCAAGACTTCCTCTCAGCTAAGAGTGAAAGGTAGGGTCCCTCATCTGTAGATTGTAGCATTCCACAAAAATATATCAATAAAATATCAGTGTGTAACTTCTGAAAATTGATCAACATTTAGCGGATAATTCAATCTAAAGAGACATTGATAAATAAAGGGTTTCTCCTGTTTCAGCGGCCAGACATTGTCCTCCCAGTTGTCCAGTTGCTGTGCAGATCAACACAGAGCGTGCTAATGCAGCTCTTCTCTCATGGGTTCCTGCTCAGGACTCACGAAAGAACCCTCCATCTGGATATGTGCTTGAACGACAGGAAGTGGGCACTGGCTCACAGGAGTGGCTACAGTGCCTGACTACCGACTCTGCCACCTCTGTAGAGATTCTTGGTGACAGTGTACCATGTGAGGCTGATTATCGATTTCGCATCTGCAGTGTGAACAAGTATGGGAAGAGCAACAATGTTGAGTTCCCTAGAGCTGTTCACTTGGGTAAGTTCAGTTATACTAAAACAGCTGTGCTGAGTCAATTATCCCGTGTGGGTGGGTGTTTTTTTTTCTTTGTTTTGTTTTTGATTAATGAAATTTTTATATGGTTGAGGATATTGCTTGCTATATCATGGATAAACGGATTCTCTATTCCAGTTCCAGTTGCCAGAATACAAGCTCCCTTACAGGATGCCTTGGTGCCTGAAGGGCAAGATGCCCTCTTCTCTATTGAGCTCTCTGCTTCAGTTATTGGTACATGGTTCTTAAATGGTACTCAGCTTCAGGAAGATGAAAGATATTCCATGCGTCGGTCACGAACACACCAATCTCTTCGCATTCGAGGAGTACGGGATACAGACAATGGAGCTGAGATCACATTTATTGCCTATGGCATTCGGGATTCTGCAGCCCTGTACATTCAAGGTATGTATGGGTCACTGCCATAATTTGCTTAACTGTGTGTCCCAGTATGCCTAAGATGTATTGTGTTGTTTTTGTTTGTTTGTTTGTGTGTTTTGTTTTAATTGGAATTTGGACAAATTTGCAAATAATGTTTGGTACCAACAATGCATAATCACTCTTAATTACTGCAGCCTATACTTCATTATTGTGAATGACAAGACCAGCCCATTCTCATTCCAAAGTTGTCAAATATTGCTGCTTTGTCAGTGATTTACAGTGTAAGACTCCTGATGCCAAAGCCACCTTTCACTGTGGTATGATACTACGCTGGTCTGCCGGACAGCATCTGTCAAGGCAGTATGATACGTGGATGGGTGGTGTCAGTTCATAACGTAGCCAGACAGCACCTGTCACAGTGGTATGATATGCCACTGGATAGGGTTGGGTCAGTATGAGAAAAAAAAATAAATAAATAAATGGTCCGGTTTTTGTGAAAAAAAAAAAACGCATCAAGTCGGTAATACTGGATTTTCGCTACTTGGGGGCGCAGTTGACTCATTTAAAATAAAAAAGGCCATAGGACAACAGAGTGACAGTAACACGTTGTTTCTTTTATTCCTTACAAATAAATTTTGCAGCTTACTCAATCAGTGCAAACAAGGGTTGCCTCCTTCGTCTGGCTCAAAGCCAAAGTGTTGCCATAGTGGCGCATTCTTTGATTTCTTCAAGACTAAATTGTCCGCCATTATCAACTCCCCAGGCTACAGTAGAGGCTTCGGCGCTCTGCGTGCGTTCCGCCCGAGTATGCGGTCCGGTCGGTCTAAAAAACAAAAAACCCGGTCCAAGACGGAGTACCGAACCGAATTGGTATTACCGAGAACCTACCCAACCCTACCGCTGGACGACATCAGGTTGAAACGCTGCCAGTAACAACATATTTCTAGTAGCTGGAAAATCTCTATAGGGCAGATGGGAGGGATGGAGGATGGGTCCAACAAACGCCAGAGTTTCACCCAGAAACCTGATGTTTGCTTCCACAATGACTATAGAGCCAAACTGTGATGTTTTTTTGTAAGCCTAACCATGTGATTTTGTGACATCCTGGCATAGGTAGCGGTATCTTGGAACGTCAACAGCAGACGCAGAAGGATACCTAGGGCATAATACGTGTTGATGTGAAAGGCCAATGACAAAGCAGTGATATGTGACGACTTGGGATTAAAGCGTGTTGACAAGACTCTAACATGTAAAACGTTCTCCTTGTTTTTCTAAAATTTGCAGCTCCTCTCGTGAAGTTTTCACCAATGTCAGAAATGGATCGAAACAAATTTGTAGAAGTTGGGATCCCCATCGTGCTCTACTGTGAGCTGTCGGACCCTGCAGCTCCAGTGCACTGGTACAAAAATGGGGTGGAATTACAAACAATGGAGGGTCTGCATATCCAATCAGAGGGCACCATGAGGAGAATTGTCATCCAATCAGCAGAGTTCTCACATTCGGGAGTGTATTGCTGTGATGCCATTGATGACGTCATCCGGTTCAATGTGGAAGTCGAGGGTGAGTGGAGTGAGTTTCTAACAATACTGGTGTCCTTCACTAACCATTTTTATTGTCACCCCCCCACCCTTTTTTTCTTATTTAAAAATGCATTTAGTCTCCTCTTAAAGTCTAACTTATCAAAACATATAAGATTTACAATTTAACAATCCATGAAACTATCTAAATATCCATAGCCCCACCTCTGAGGTTTTCAGCAATTCCAGATGTTGAGAGGAACAAAACCATCGAACTCGGCTGCCCCATTGTTTTATGCTGTGAGCTCTCAGATCCCTCTGCCCAGGTGCACTGGTACAAAGATGGGTCAAAGCTCCATCCTCAAACTGGAGTAGATATTCTAACTGACGACTTGGCGAGAAAACTGATTGTCCATTCAGCAGAATTTTTCCACTCTGGGTTATACTGCTGCAAGACAAAGGGTGACGCCATCACATTCAGTGTGGACATAAAAGGTGATTGGTTTTACCTTTAGTGATGTGAAACATTAACAAGCTCCTCCTCAGCAAAGCAACTAACTCTGATGATACTTTTATATGTTGTCTGTTGCCTTTCTTCTTAGCACTCATAAGAAGTGCAGCTACTGTGTCACCTTTTCTTTGACTGCATTACAGCATGTTAGCAATTGAGTTGTCAGTAAATAGATTATTATGAATCATCTTAAAGGCTGGCATGAGGTTGATTTAAGGTTGACATAAGCTGTAAACATATCTGTAGCTCCACCTGTGAAGTTCTCAGCAATTCCTGAAGAAATGAGGACCAAGTCGATCGAAGCAGGCTGCCCTCTTGTACTCCAGTGTGTGGTGTCGGATCCTGAGGCCCACGTTTGCTGGTGCAAGGATGAAATGCAGCTCATTTCAAACACTGGATTAGAAATCCACTCAGAGGGCAACACAAGGACATTAGTTGTTCAGTCTGCCGAGCTGTGCCACTCTGGTGTGTACAGATGCACCACACAGGATGATACCATGGAGTTTCAAGTGGAGATCAAAGGTGACTTTATCCTTTTTACCTTGTGCGTTAATATTATAACCCCACCTCCTCTTTCTAGATGCCACTAATAATCCCTGCTTGTACTGTATGTGGTTTGAAGGACTGTTTCATGCATATAACCTTAAAGACCTGTTAATGCACTAGGCAGTTATTAGGTATAATAATTCAATTTGCAATTGCTGTGCCCTGAATTTAAAGCCTCGACAGCCTTTTAATTTTCTGCTCAGCAGTAATATTTCTGCAAGGTATCCATTTCCACAGCCTTGATTTTATTTAGCTGTCCTGAATTCCCATTGCTAGCTATACCAGTGACGTACTCGCCTATCTTTGATGTTGAGAGAACCAAGTCACTTGAAGCGGGCAAACTTTTGGAGCTGGAATGCGAGGTTGCAGACTCCACTGTGCCTGTCTGCTGGTATAAAGATGGTGTAAAGCTCTCCTCGCAGAATGATTGGGATATACAGAGTAAAGGCACGGTGAGGAGACTCATTATCCCATCTGCTGAGCTCCTGCACTCAGGGCTATACAGCTGTGAAACCTCTGATGACACTTTTCACTTCCCTGTGGATGTCAAAGGTGATTTTTATTTAAATTTGCTGAATCGTAGAGCAAATCCTAGAGCTTTCTGGTGACATGATGCAACTAACATTTACTATATGCATATCTGTCTGTCTGTGTTTTAGTGGTGTTTTGTGTGAAGTTATAACTATCTTAAGTCATGGTAAATAACCTCTACTGACAAAATGAAAATATCTATGTAACCCTTGAAAATGTGAGTTTTTCTCCTTGAATTTGATCTGAGATATTAAAAAAGATTGGTTCCCCATTTGGGAAAGCTGAACCTATAACCCCTTTCTTATTCAGAGTGTACATATGCACTGTTGAGTCCACAATTATAATATGAATCATCATCTTTAGCTCCAACGCTGCCGTTGTCGCCCTCGCCAGAGGTTGTGGAGACGCAGTCACTTGATGCAACCTGCCCAACTGAACCAACATGTGAAACCTCAGACCCTGCTTTCCAGGTGTCATGGCAGGAGGATAAAGAACATGATTCTAATAAAGAGCCTGACTTTGAAATGGAAGGCATCAAGAAGACCCTTGTTATTGAACCAACTCATCCTTCAAACTCTGGAGCATACTATTGTGCAACAGCAGATGATGTTGCCCAATTAATAGTAAACAATCAAGGTGATTTTGCAAATGTGTTTCCAATTTTAGTTAGGACTAACTATTTGTGTAGCTTTTAGTCTGTCTTCTTATTTGTTGTTACAGTGCAGAGCTAATATCTGTGATAGTTTTGACAGTATTTCTTTGAAGTCACTAACATCTAAGATGTACACTGAAATTATACCCCCAATGATTGTAGTGCCACCTCCGACATATCTGCTTGATCCTGATGTTGAGAAGACTGAGTCTGCTGAAGCGGACTGCCCAATTGTTCAGCAATTTGAGATTTCAGATCCCATTGCCAAAGCCTGTTGGTACAAAGATGGAACCCCGATCTATCCAAAATGGGAAGCAGACTGTGAATCACAGAGCAGCAGCCAAGCTGTGCTCCTCCAGTCATATGACTTGTCTGATGACGGGAGGTTTGGCTGTGAAACATCTGGTGATGCACAGTTAAATGTGGACATGAAAGGTGGTGTTCCACATTGTACCTGCACAAATAAGAATCAAGTATTTAGTTACATACATGAAGCCATCACCCAGCTCATTGTTTTCTCTTTGGCTTTGTCCAAACAGCAGAGCAGTGTCACTATGGTGACGAGATTGGTGAGATAGCTGATTCATCTGTCCAATACACTGTGGATGTCGAAGGTGATTTGATATATTTCAACATCAGTCATCCATCTTAACCCAGCACATAAATGCCACTAACAATAGTGGTGTTAGCTCAATCATCTGAGGCATCTGCATTATTTTTCCTTTTCAATATTGCTTTTTGTCATATTGAATCCTGGTCTCATGTCATTTCCTGCAGTGTTTGGCTCTTAATCAACATGTGGGTGTTAAGTAGCTGGGTAGCTGCTCCTTATACTAACATACATGTTGTGTTTGTTAATTAATTCTTCATTTTAACAGCCATCTTTGCTTGTAACAAGCAGCTTACCACTCTTTAAATCCATCTTATGTCTTATTCATCACCAGATCCTCTCATTCACATTGCTGCCCTGAACCTTTCACCGTTGCAATGACAACGAACTCTTTTCAAAGACAAGAAATTTATGTACTTTTTAGGTTTTTAGGGTGTTAGTGTACATACTGGTGGTACCCCAGTATTAGGAGTCAGTTGAATGGGGAATTATAGGAGCTCAATCTCAGACCAAACCTGGTCGATCTTCTTGTTTGTCTTTGCAATGAATTATCCCATAACTCCATGCTAACCCACACTGATGTAAAATTCTGTTATGAGAAGAAGTATTGAGACCATCAACCACTGAAAACCTTTCTCTGTGTACATCACAATGCTTATAGCTACATCGCCAAGGCTCTCTTCTGACCAAGAAAAGAAGTCCACTGAAGAGGCTTATGCTGCTGAAGTTGACTGCATGTCCTCAAAATGCAATTCTGGCACCTTCTGTGACAAGAGAGGAGATACTCAGACAGATGAAGAACATTCCAGGCAAATGCCAACTTCTCAGTCGACATATGAACATATAACTGACTGGATTACGACTAAACAGCCAAAGAAGCTCTCCGACAGTCAACGAACTACAAATGCCCAATCTCCAGTTTACTGTAACTCTGAAAAGCCAACAATAATGCAATCTGACACACACCATCACATGAATAAGCCCACAGAATCACAAGGTGAGGAGTTCATTTACTACCTACAGCATGCAGAAGCCCCATCTGAAGAGCCTGATAATTCTCTGCAGACAGCTGTCCAGACAGATGAGATCTGTCATATTCTACAAACTGCAGCTGTTGAATCAGAGGAATCCACTCTCAAGACTCTAACTGTCCAATCAGAAGAGTTGCATAGTTCAAAACAGATGCGGACTGTCCAGTCAGAGCTAGGTAACCCCCTGCAGACTTTACCTGCCCAGTCAGAGCACTTTACTAACCACTTACAGATTTCAACAGTCAAATCAGACAAGTTCTGTGATTCCTTAAAAGCTGCAACTCTGCAGTCAGAGGAGTCCTTTAACTCCTCACACACTGGAACTGTCCAATTAGAGGAGTCCTTTAACTCCTCACACACTGCAACTGTCCAATTAGAGGAGTCCTTTAACTCCTCACACACTGGAACTGTCCAATTAGAGGAGTCCTTTAACTCCTCACACACTGCAACTGTCCAATCGGAGGAGTCCTTTAAATCCTCATACACTGGAACTGTTCAATCAGAGAAGCCATTTAAATCTTCACACACCTCAACTGTCCATGTAGAGGAGCCTTTTAAATCTGTACACACTGCAAGTGTCCAATCAGAGAGGCCCTTAAAATCTGTACGGACTGCAATGGTCCAATCAGTGGAGCCCTTTAAATCTGTACAGACTGCAACTGTCCAATCAGAGGAGTGCTTAAAATCTGTATGGACTGCAACGGTCCAATCAGAGGAGGCCTTAAAATCTGTACAGACTGCAACTGTCCAATCACAGGAGCCTTTAAAATCTGTACAGACTGAAATGGTCCAGTCAGAGGAGTGCTTAAAATCTGTACAGACTGCAATGGTCCAATCAGAGGAGCCTTTTAAAGCTGTACAGTCTGCTATGGTCCAATCAGAGGAGCCTTTTGAATCTGTACAGACTGCTATGGTCCAATCAGAGGAGCCTTTAAAATCTGTACAGACTGCTATGGTCCAATCAGAGGAGCCTTTTAAAGCTGTACAGACTGCAATTATCCAATCAGAAGAGCCTTTTAAATCTGTACAGACTGAAATGGTACAATCAGAGGAGCCTTTTGAATCTGTACAGACTGCTATGGTCCAATCAGAGGAGCCTTTAAAATCTGTACAGACTGCTATGGTCCAATCAGAGGAGCCTTTTAAAGCTGTACAGACTGCAATTATCCAATCAGAAGAGCCTTTTAAATCTGTACAGACTGAAATGGTCCAACCAGAGGAGCCTTTTAAATCTTTACAAACTACGATTATCCAATCAGAGGAGCACTGTAGCTCTATACAGATGCCAGCTGTCCTGTCAAAGAACCTTCTTAATTGCTTACAAACTGAACCAGTCCATTCAGAGGGGTCCTGTAACTCCTTATGGACTACAACTGACCAATCAGGGGAGTTAAATAGACCTCTACAGGCATCAACTGTCCAGTCAGAGAAGCTCAGTGACTTCCTTAACACTGTATCCCTTCAGTCGTTGGACTTGTATAACTCTAAGGAGGCAGAAACGGTCCAACCAAGGGAGCATTACAACTTGCTACATGCCAGATTGGATGACCTCTATCACACAGGGCAAGCAGTACCTAATATTTCAGAGGTGCTGTATCAGTCCATGCAGGCCTCAACGGTCCAAGCAGAGTGTCATCACACCATGAAGGCATCAAAAGACCAAGTGAACAGGACAGTTGGCTCTGGGCAAAGGTCATCTTCCCAGTTTGCAGAGCCTCGTTATATCAAGCAGGCATCCACTGTCCAATCAGAAGAAATCTATCTGTCAAGGACATGTGACAGTCACTGGAGTGACAGTGTCACTGCAAATAAGGTGGCTGTTGAAGGTGATTTAAATGGTTAGCATTATCAAAAAAAAAATAAAAAATGGACGGGCACAATGTTGACATTGTGTAAAATGAAGAGATTGCTTTTTGCAATCCTTGGCATTTTGACAATTTCTACATTTACGTACTTGATTTTGTACATACTAAAACTACTTAAGTAGTCGATGTAAAACTTTGAGCTTGGGTGGTCTGTGAGGAATATTAAAGATAGGAAAAAGAGTAATTACATTAGCTTCAAATTCTAACTTGAATGCCTAGTTATCTCAAGTCTAACCAGAGATACCTCTTGTTAGATTACTAACATAAAGACATATCTTTTATTATGACTTACTTTAACTCTTTAGATTTATTGGCATGACTAATCTTGATTTGAGATTTTGCTCTTGTTGTTTGAAAGCATCATTTCTGTTGTAGTCAGTAATAGTGATGCAATTTTCTCTTGATGTTACCTCAAACATCCCCAGCTCCGCCTGTGAAAATTACCACACTTTGTGAGGCTGAGAGGAACAAGTCTGTTGAAGTTGATGAACCCATAGTGCTGCAGTGTGAGATATCAGATCCTAATGCCAAAGTTAACTGGTACAAGGACGGAATAAATCTACACGAAGCAGCTGGGCAAGACATGCTGGCAGAGGGTTCCATAAGAACACTGGCTTTCCAGTCAGCGCGGCTGTCTGATGCAGGGACTTACAGCTGCAAGACAACAGATGATGCAATGCAGTTTCATGTGGATGTTAAAGGTGACAAAAGCTGTTTTCATCTGTTCTGCAAATAGATTTTAGTCAGGGTAAAGTGCATCCAAAATGTTTTTGCCTCTCATTTTATTGCTTTGAGAAAATACAATCAACTTCTGTCAAGAACCAGAACACCTTTTGGTAGTATGTAAAAGATGACAGAATCTCTGCTCTCTAGCTCCATTCTATCTATAAACCAAAATAACCCTTAGATACAGCTAAAACCTACCTACTCACAATGACATTCTTAATTAAGCGAATCTCTTAGCCTTACCTCAAATCATGCAGTTCCTTCTGCTTCTCTGCCTAAATGTCTGAGAGTAGCTGGTTCGGTAGTTCGCAATGTTTGTCATTTGCATAAAAAGGTGAGCTCACACTCACACAATGCAAAGTTCTTACTCACATATTTAGTTACAAAGCTCTGAATGTTTGCTGTCTTTTTAGGAAGGTGTTAAAGTCCTATAATATTACGGGCTGAACTAAATTCAGACAAATATAAGTAATGGACACGAACACTAACTTTACACCAGTTTACCTGATGCTAATCTCTATAAACAGATATCTCCATATATACTCAGAATTTGTAGGCAGCAGGACAAGATTTTGGTATAAGAAACATTCTGGTTTCCTTTTATAGTCAAAGTAGTATCGACCAATTATGTTTGAGTAGCAGGTAAAACAGTCCATGTGGAAAAGCAGAATGCAGTGACTGAAATGCAAGTTTGGAACTTATCGGCTACCCTTTGACAACAACTTAGCTTTATATTATTATACTATAAAATTAATCTGTGTCCATATATGGATATCTGTTTTTGGCACAAGGTAAAGGAAATCTTGACCGAAATATCAAATTACTTCACCAGATCTCGGGAAATATTGGCTGTTGCCGGTAGCTGATAGCTGATGGGTTCTATGATTGAGTTAATGGTAATGTCACTCAGTACGTTTACATGCACGGTCACATCTAGGGTTATAGCTCCGCTAGGCCATTTGATTGGACTGCCTTCCTTCTCCCAGTAAATAGGCACGGGAGGGGAATCGCTTCATTGACCGAAGTATGCCCGACTCCACTACGATAGGTGACGATATGTTTCCTTTCAGCTTGTTACTGTTGGACCTTTTACCAGTTGACCTATTATGTCACAGACCAAAAAAATCAAGCATCAACCAGCTGTTCTGCCACTTTTTTGAACAGGTCTCTGTTCCCTGTTTTCCTCCCATCCATGTATTTTAAAATATTTAACTCTCTCAGCTGACACAGCATGAACTGTGTCTCCTCCTCTGTCCAAAAATGCATGGCTCCAGATGTAGATTTTACCATGTAGTTATCGTCTTCCTCTTCCATTATGCATTTAATGCTATTTGACTTCCAGGGCAGAAACTGTGGAGCATGCGCAAAGCACCTATGCCAGTTTGGGTCCGATTGACTGTATACATACAGGAGTATGTATACAGTCCCAATTGTATTATCTGGGTGTATTAGTCTGACTTTGAGAAATTTGATTTAGTAGAATTTCAGGCATGACCACAGAGCTCATGACCATAGGTGACCTATGACCAGGTGACCATAGGTCACCTATGGTCATGAGCTCTGGGTAGTGACCAAATGAATGAGATTGCGGATACAAGCAACTGAAATGAGTTTCCTCCGTCGGGTGGCTGGGCTCAGCCTTAGAGATAGGGTAAGGATCTTGGACATCCAGAGGAAGCTCGGCGTAGAGTCACTGCTCCTTTGCGTTGAAAGGGGTCAGTTGAGGTGGTTCGGACATCTGATCAGGATGCGTCCTTGGCACCAATTGCCAGAGGTGTTTGGGGCATGTCCCACTGGTAGGAGGCCCCTGGGCAGACCCAGAACATGCTGGAGTGATTACTTATCTCATCTGGCTTGGGAACGCCTTGGGGTCCCCCAGGGAAAGCGTCTGGGATGCTTTGCTTGGCCTGCTGCCTCCACGACCCGGCCCTGGATAAGCGGATTAAAATGTTTACATCTATTTTAAAAGTCCAGTTTTAGTCAGACTAACACAATAAATCTGTTTTCTCCAATGTCATGTAATCGCACTGAGTAGCAGTGATGATAAAGTCACTTTGGAACATTATTTATAAACATCTGACTAAGAAGCCAGACCCCTTTTCCTGATCCTGAGCAACATTGGAGGTCAAGGGTGTTCTTTAAATGTTTACACTGTTTCTTAAACACCACTGCAGAGGCTGGGAGTGTGTTTAGAATACCGAGGTGCCCAATTTTTTCTTCCTAGTACTGTAGTATACGCCCATTAAATCTTTGAGAACTTGTTTTAGTCTTTCAGAAAGCCTGACAAAAAAAAAAAATCTTCTCAAAGCAAATACATTCTTTGGCAGAGACTATGCAGGACAGACTGTAGCCTATGAAATAATAACATATAACATCCCCTAAAGATAAGGCTTAATAAGTTTTTTTTAAACCCCTTCCAGATCAGACAGTAGAAACAAACATTTTTGGTGCTATTTTTACCCTAACTTCTTGGAAGCTGTCAGTCACATCAAAAGAAAAACAGCGGCCAGGGTTTCATTAGTCCCTCTCATGTTATTCTCTACCAGGTTAGACACTGGAGTGCCTCCAACTTTGCAAATGCTCTGTGCAGAATCATCCCATAAGCATCATTACTGGGGGAAAAGGCTCAAGACTACATAAAACTAATTAAAATTAATTCAAATAATGAAATTCATTACTTCAAGTATCATTTCCCCATAAAAGTCAGTTATTTTTTGTAACTTTTACTTTAGGTCTAACAAGGTTTTCAATGTTTATTTACTGTACAAGATATATATATATATATATATATATATATACACACATATATATAATATATATATCATTCTTTTTTAAAAAACATTTTGCTATAAATACTGAAACAAAAGAGTAGTATAAAAGGTTTTTATTTATTTTTAATGGCTGAATATGCTGCTGAAGCCTTTAGTTTAATGATTGTGCTTTGCTTCATTTGGTTAATAACAGTATCCATTTTGTTGACCAGTTCTATTTTACATTCAATCCTGTAGCTCCACTTCCTGTAGAACCACTTCTGACGTTTTCAGCTTTATCTGAGGGTGACCAGAAAAAGACAGTCATGGCGGGCTCTCCCATTGCTCTACAATGTGAGCTGTCAAACCCCACTGGACAAGTCAGTTGGTACAAGGATGGAACACAGCTCCTACCTCAAAATGGAGTAGAGATCCAGTCAGAGGGAAATTTGAGGAGTCTAGTTGTCCCATCAGCAGAGCGGGCTCACACTGGGGTATACCGCTGTGAGTCAAAAGATGATGATATCCAGTTTGCTGTGGAAGTAAAAGGTGATGCCCAGTAACTCAGCAGCGCTTTCGCTGTCTTGCACGGCCAACTAACTGTAACAGCAGGTGATAAGGCACATTTGTCTGATCATCTTAGAGAAAATGGTTCATTTTTCTGTGCCCCCGAATTGGTCGTCTACTTCTCTAAAAATCTAGAGCAAAAGGTTTCCTCTGAAATAATTTCATCAAAATTTCTTATGTTAATTTGGTATCACATGATATGTGAGTCTGAAGAAAAATAACTATCTCATCTAATCATGGTGCCCATTTTTTTAACTAAATGGGTAACATAGGACATCGTATATCCAAATATCTTATTTAAATGTGCAGCTCCACAATGCAGCTTCTTATTATGCATGTCCAATATCTTCAGGAAGCTAACGAGAAAGCTAAAGCTTCATGGGTTTTTTTATTAAAGACACTAACCAAATACTTTAACATGGGCAAACACTGTCACTTTCTCGTTTATGTCTTACCCGTGCATTTTGTCTGTGCTTGTTATCACTGTGGATAACTTTGAAGTTTCAGTACTTGATTCTTACTCTTTTATCCCTTTGAATAACTTTTTGTTTCAATCATTGTCCCTCTTAAGCAGGTTGTGTTTATGTTGTGTGTTATGTTGTTGTGTCTTGAAATTATTTGTAATTGAATATACACTAGGTTGCATATTTAATTACTTCAAGAATCTATATTAACAAAGTTTATTAAAACACTCTTTTTGCAATATCTGAAACCTATAGCACTACCTGTGAAGTTCTCAGAGCTTCAAGAGAGTGACAGAAGCAAGTCCGTCCAAGAAGGTTCTCCCATTGTCCTCAGCTGTGAACTGTCTCATGATTCTTCTGCTCATGTCGACTGGTACAAGGATGGGATGGAACTCCTCCCACAAAACAATATGGAAATACAGTCAGATGGTCTAACGAGGACACTGCTCATCCACTCAGCTGAAAACATACATAGTGGCACCTATGAATGTTCAACATCAGATGACACCATCACGTTTAAAGTGGACGTAGAAGGTGATTTACTTCCACCCTTACTATCTTCTTATCATACACACCACGTCCATCTTACTCTATTGCGTGAGTGGTGAACAAAATTTCCTTTGTTTTGAATGTTTATTAGAATGTGGTGTGACTGGCTGGACAGTGTGTTTTGTCCACTGTTAGTGAAATCATCTCTTATTCAAAACCCTTGTTATTCCCCTCTCTTAGGCCGATCGCCACAGATCTTGCCAATCCCACTGTCAGAAAAATACAAGATGATTGCAGTTGGTTGTCCAATTATGCTCCAGTGTGAGGTCTCAGACCCTGTCGCCCAGGTTTCCTGGTTTAAGGATGAGGTGGAGCTTTTTTGCAGAACTGGCCTTGATATGAAAAGAGATGGCAGCCTGAGAAAATTAATCATTCATTCTGCTAAAGTCTCCGATTCTGGCCTCTACAGTTGTAGCCTTGCTGATGATGTGGTGACATACCATGTGGACGTTGAAGGTGAATTTCTTGTATTAGTTAATGAGCTTCCAGGTGTGAGATGCATTTAGCATTTCCATTTCCTTCATTACCCATAGCTGTAAACGTTTTTGCCCAATTACATATACACTTACTTGGAGTATTTTGTAACACTGTCTGAAACACAGATCTTTACACGCTTTATATTCTAAAATAACCAAACTAAAAAGTTTGATGATGAACACTACTTGTTAAATGGTGTTGTGGCAGCTTAACAACAGTGCTCTGCAAATCTTATAATACCCTCCAGCCGCTCCTGTGAGGTTTGCAGCACTTCCAGATGTTGCAAGAAACAAATTTGTTGAAGCAGGCTGCTCAATTAAGCTGCAGTGTGAAGTCTCAGAGCCAACTGCCCAAGTCTATTGGCACAAGGATGGAGAACAACTACTTCCAAAGAGTGAATATGAAATTGAAACAAAAGAACAACTGAGAGCATTGGTTATTGCATCTGCAGAAGTCAGACACTCTGGGGTGTACAGCTGTGAGGCCGCAGATGACCATATAGAATTCAAGGTGGATGTTGCAGGTGATCTAAGTATTTTGAGCTTTGTCAGAATCACTAACATCTTTCAGTGAATGCTTGGCTACTAGATCAACTTGTTTTTATTGTAAAATATTCTACGACAAAGTGTGCTGATTCTTAATCATGTACTCTCTATGATTTTAGAAATGCAATGTTGTAACATCTTACTTAAATTTGACCATGGATAAGTGCATAAAGGATCAGACATTATTCAATATTGCTAATTTCTTTTTATGCAGTGGCAGTAATGTGCAGCTCAATGTTATTCTTGCCCTAAGAAGCAAATATTCAAAGGCCCTTTCAGACTGGACTTTTTTAAAAAGAGCATTGTTGTAAACTCATCTTTAAACTGCACAAATCAAAATTTCATGTAAACAGTGGATCAAATTCCTAGGTATAAAGTAACAAGGGGTGCTCATAGTAACAAACCATATTGGGTTACCATCTCTCTGGAGTTACCATTAGCTCCAGAGAATGTTTTAGCACATTGGATTTACAGCCAGCAACTTGACTGTTCAGTCTCATGCCTCAATAACTCTGTTTCCAGGTTGCAATAGGCTACTGTTGTTTTTTTAGCCCCCAAATCTCTGATAGACTGTGTGCTGTTTGCCTAGCATGTGTGATGACAAAGTTAGCAACTAGCTGGTGAACACATTGGAGCATTTAGCAGCTAAAGAACCAGCTGTTTTCCCCAGGAGTTGGTGGGGACCTAAACAGAGCAGTTTTGGATATTCTCCAAGATTATAAAGTCACAAATTTTCAAGAAAAAAATGCCCTCCAGGCTTTTTGCCAAAAGTCAGGTAAAGCAGTATAAAGAGCAACAACATCCACATATGGATGAAGTTGTGGTGGATGATTGAGTCAAGCACAGGACTTTCACCCAGGAGATTGCAGGCTGTTTCCCATGTGAGTCAACGTTGGCTTATTACTTTTAGCACTTTACTGACTTATTATTTACTGTTTTTTGGATTTATAAAGCTGCTGCACACTGTTTACATAAATTTTAGCTAAATAGCTGAATAGGCCCATTCATGTTAACGTCATATTCCAACTCTGCTAGGACACCAGAGAATATCCATGTCTTTTCTTGTAAATCTATGACTTTAATCTCTGAAGTTTTTTCTCAGAGTATAATCCCCCTCCCCCAGCTTTTTTCCCCCTACAATGACTGCAATACACCATTGTACATTTGTTCTGTGTCTGCTGGGTGTCAAAACAGGCAGATGTTTGCCACAAATTTGTAAGGAGTTACTGGGTGAAAGAGTTCATGGTCATTTAACTGCTCAGTCCAGTGGTAACTGTAGTGGCCCATGGGACTCCCAATTTCTGACAGTGTCAAAATTTCACTAGTTGAATGCAAAGCACACTGTTGTCCTTGCCACTGTGTGCCTCTGCAGGGTTTATGAAGGATGAGTTGCAGATGGTGTAGACCTCCTGGTCTGAAAGGGCACTAAGGCTGTACATGTTCTGTATAAACAACTGTGACTGAATAGACAAATAGACAGATAGAGAAAAATAAATGAACTAATTTTCTTCTGGCTCACTGATTACATGTGAGTGGGCCCGTCATTCAAATTATTTTTAAGTAACTGAGGGATCTCACTGTCAACTTGTGTAGGTGAAAACTTTATCATACCAAACAATTTTAACATAGCATAGCAAATCTGATAATTATCTGGTTACTGTTCAATGAATTGAAATTCCTATAGCACCAATTTGATTCTCAGCTGTTCCAGAGGCTGAGGAGAGCAAATCTGTTGAAGCAGGCAGCCCAGTCAGACTGCAGTATGAGATCTCAGACCCCACAAGCCAGACCTGCTGGTATGAGGATGGAATAAAACGCTCGCCAAAATCGGGAATAAACATCGATTCAGAGGGCAATAAGAGGACACTGGTTATGAAGTCGACCACGTCTTCATGCTCTGGAGTATACAGTTGTAAAACTGATGATGATGATGATTCAGATTTCAACGATTTCTGTGTGGAGGTGAAAGGTGATATGCTGAGCTTTTTCTTGGCAAGATGTTGTCATGGTAGAATCTCATACACCTTCATGATCTCTAATATCTAAGGAGTAAGCAGAACCTGATCATCATCTGATTCATCTTAGCTGATTTCCTTCTAAATATCCTAATTTCATTAAACATGCTTTTCATATACGTGCTTCACACTTAATAGCATGTATTTTGATGAGTCATACTCTTTTTTCACACACCTATGGATTGCATTAAATCAATGCACTGCTTCATTTTTTCCACTTTGGTCCAAAAGTGGATTAACACCCAATGATTATAATCATGTGTAGGAGCTGTCATCTAGAAAGGCTTGAGATCAGCATGTCTTAGCTGTTTAAATCTGGCCTTAATACTACTGCATGCTTGAGCATTGACAACGAATGCTACGTTCTTACTTCTTTTGTGTATTGTCTTCTGCAGCACCACCGGTAACGTTTGCTGATATCCCAGAGGAAGACCTTTTCAAGAGTGTTGTGGAACAAGAACAGCTTGTTCTGTCATGTGAAGTATCAAGGACTGATGGTGTTGTCCAGTGGTATAAAGATGGAATTGAAATGCAACCAAGCAACAATATCACAATGCAAGCAGAGGGCACCAGAAGGAATTTGACAGTACATTCAACCCAACTGTCTGACACAGGCACATACACATGCCGTGCTGGAGACAACATTCTAATGTACAAGGTTACCATACGAGGTAATAAGATAGCTCATGAAAACTTCTCTAAAAATATGTTGCATAAAATCTGCTCCCCCACTCACAGTTATCAATTTCATGTATTCTTCTTCCAAAGAACCTCCGGTGTTGATAATCTACCCCAAGGAGGATGTCCACCTGGACCGTCATGTCCCTGAGGAAATTATTCTGAGCTGTGAATTGTCTCGTCCAAATGGTGTTGTCAGCTGGTACAAAGACGGCCAAAAGCTGCAGGAGAGTGAGAACATCAAGCTCAAGGTTGAGGGCCCTTATCGACGGCTGAAGATTGTTTCTAGTGGAGTCGAAGATTCTGGAGAATACGTCTGTGATACAGCTGACGCTTCAATTTTCTTTCACCTTAGTATTACAGGTAAAATCCCTGATAATACATACAGCGTATTGCACATTTTTATATATGTTGGTATCTTGGTGCCATGCCATAGTACCAAAAGGCTAATCATTTCAAAAACCATGACAGTCAGAAAAATGTCCCACTGGACTGAAAGCCTGATATCCCAAAAACAAACGGACATTGCTCTGGTTGCCCAGTTCTCTGAAGATACATACTCCCAGCAGTTAGAAAGATTCACAGCCTCTAATAAGTAGGCCCTGTCTCCTAATATTAACCACTGCCTTTCACCGGTTGATTGGGTGCATCAGTGTAGGCCTAAATATATATAGCTGTTGGAACTGACATCTGGTAACTTACCAACTACACCACATGGCAGCAACAAACAAAAGACCTCCATTCTGACAAACACTTACCCATGTATGTCCATGAAGACACATGATTTGCTTGTTTTTAAGGGATTAAGCCCTTACTACAATTTTAGTATCACTACTGCATAGAATGGTACATAATGCCAACCAGAGAAGGTTTTTTTTTTAATTAAACATCTGTCTGTAAGATCTGACAGCCTAGCTTCTTCAATATATATATTTTTTTTAATGGTCAAGGCATGACCTGCCCTGCTCTGCCTCTGATTGGCTTACCCTGATATTCTTACCCTAACCCATGTCACTCTGCATGCCTAAACCTAACCAACCTAACCAACAAAGGCAACAAGCAAGTACTAGCCAGTCAGAGGCAGATTAGGAGGTATGATGCCTTTGGTAGGAAGGTCTGATGGCGTCATTCTGCATAATAATTAGCCACGTGTTTCTGTTTGAGGAAGTGGGCAATACTGTTTTCGATGGAACTGGTTTGACACAATGTGCATTTGTTTTTAGGATACCAGGCTGTCGAACAAGTGGGCCTTTGGTCTACTGGGACATTTTTCGGACTGCTGGGGATTCGGGATTAGTCGTCAGAACAATGGGCAGTCTCAGAATTGGAACATCATAAAGCAGGAGTAGATCTAAGGCATCAGTGTGCTTCAAACCAACAATTTTGTCCAGTGTGTTGTCTAAACATGTCTAATGGCAAAAGTGTTTATCCTTGTTCTGAATGGCCACAGTCAAAGGTTCACTGAAAAGCCAAGCATCATAAAAAGGGACGAGACATTATGAATTGTGCAAATGGGGATAATGGCACACACTTTCACACAGTCTCTCAATGGCATTTGTGATGTTTCATTTAGTTGTAGACACAAAAACAAACTAATAGTTATATGAAGACTGAAAAAAGAGAGCTTGGGTGACACATTCTAATAAAGTTCAGATCTTGCTAGTTGCCTACCCCCACACACCTGGCTAATTGCTATGTGAAGTGGGCATGCTTGTTAAGTATTGAAAAGTTTGGAAAGAAAATTGTCGACGCAGCCCAATCAATTCTGATGTTCAAAAGGGGGAGGATGTTTCAGGGGCTTTTTGATGATTGGACAAGTGCCTTGCAACACTGCCAAAGTTAGGGGTAAACGGAATCATTCAGGATCAAAGATGTACGCAAAGACAGTTCTGTAAGTGATGCATTAGCCTGACACCTAGATAACAATGCAGATGTCTTGTAGCATTCATTAAACTAATGACTGATGGCTAAAGTGGATGATTACACCCCTCTATCTGTCTATCTATCTATCCATCCATCCATCCATCCATCCAGAACCTCCAGTGCGGATTGTGTCCCCAAGTCAGTCCCAGATGGAACTCTGCCAGCAAACCTCTGAGAGGATGGTATTGAGCTGTGAGATCTCACGGCCCAATGCAGTGGTACGCTGGTATAGAGACGGACTTGAAGTGGAGGAGAATGACAACCTTATCTTAGAGGTCGATGGTGTCTACAGAAGACTCATTATACCTGAAACTACCGTCAGAGATTCCGCCGAATACGTCTGTGATACTGCAGATGACTCTGTCACATTCTTTGTCAACATAGCAGGTAAAGGAAGAATAAAAAAGTGGGCCATCTGAAGTGTGTTGCTCTGTCCGTGTTTATCCATTTCTAACATGACATTTTCTAAATGCACAGAGCCTCCTGTTCGCTTTGTACGTCCAAGGAAGATGGCATGTAGAGTTGACAAAATGGCTGGGGAGACTCTGGTTCTTGACTGTGAGGTTTCTAGATCAAATGCCGAAGTCACCTGGAAGAAAAATGGGGAAGAGGTAGAAGACTCCAGAAATATCACCATCCTTGAGGATGGTGTCATGCGCCAATTAACTGTTCACTCACTAACAGTGGAGGATGCTGGGCAATACGTCTGTGATGCAAAGGATGATGTGATGGATTTTTACGTAAACGTGCAAGGTAGGTTATTGTGGTTAAAGCTATAACTCTGAAATAATATGGAGCCCCATAAATCCTGAAAGATGACTGTTTTGTAATCTTCTGTCTTTACAAGTTCTGTATATTTTGCACTCAAGATCAGGACTTAGCCAACAGAGAGACAATGCAAATTTAAACCAGATCATTGATTTCATCCAGATACTACAATAACTTTTGGGCACAATATATTTCGATATTTTCTTTGTCAGTAAAATGCATAAAAAGGTTTTTCTGTTCCATTACAAATTTGGTTCTTTTTTGTTCATTTTCAGAGTTGCCTGTAAAAATTATTGGAAAAACTGATGCAAAAACTGAAAAGCAGTTCTTGGTATCAGATGACATTATTCTAGTGTGTGAACTGTCAAGATCCAGTGCCTCAGTCAGTTGGTACAAAGACAATCAGCTAATTGATGACACTGAGCGATACTGCAGTGAGGAACAAGGTGTTTTCCGATCACTGGTTGTCCTAAATGCTGGGCTTGAAGATTCAGGAGAGTACACCTGTGATGCGGTGGATGATAGGATGGTCTTCTACATCACTGTCAAAGGTAATCATGTTATAAAGCAATATAAATGTTATCTGTCTTTCCTTCACTCTGGAGGAAAATAATGCAATGCCTTTTATGTTCAGAGCCTCCAGTACAGATCATTGGAAACTCAGGCCACCCAGAGCATCATATCCTGGTAGCAGGGGATGATCTTATTTTGGAGTGTGAGGTGTCTCGGCCAAATGCCACCGTTCAGTGGTTATGGAATGGCAAGACGCTGAAACCAGACACTCGTATAAAAATTGACAGCTATGATGTTGTGAGGAAGCTTGTTCTCTCTGGACTTCAGCCATCAGACTCTGGAAAATACGTTTGTGATGCCTTTGATGATAAATTGACAACAATTGTTGAGGTCCAAGGTAGGATTTAGATTACTTTGAAACACGTTTTAGATTTCATTTCTCATGAACTTACTGTTTCATGAACATGAACATGCAATTTACAAGCAGCTTCTTTGCAAATCTATTTTTTTCTCAGAGCTACCAGCAGTGTTTGAGAATAAAAAAGCAAATAATAATGTCTCAGCCTATGAAAATGAGAGTGTTACGCTGTGTGCCGTTGTGAGCCGGGAAAGATCTAATGTTCGGTGGCTGAAAGATGGCCAACTATTGAACGGGGACAACATTCACATCTCCAGTGAGGGTAATACCCACAAGCTCACCATTAATCCCCTGCAGCTGTCAGATTCTGGAGAATATGTCTGTGACGTAAAGACAGATGAGATGTATTTCAGTCTTTTAGTCAAAGGTAAGAATTTGGCACTCCAAAGCAAAATGTGACCTCTACTTCCAAATACACATTTACTTTTACAGAATAAACATCTCTGGACCTGTATTTCTTTATTCTGCTCATCAGAAATGAAGGTGAAATTTGTCAGACCACTGGAGAACGTAGTGTCTCTGAAGGGCAGCAGCCTTATATTACGATGTGAGATCAACAAGCCCAAAGGAGATGTCCAGTGGCTCAAAGACGGCCAAGAAATCTCTCCAAGCCGTCGGCACACAATACGGGCACAAGGTCGAGAGCGAAGCTTTACCATCCACCAACTGGTGGAAGAAGATGCTGGAGAATATACTTGTGAATCCACAGATGACAGGACGTCAGCAACTGTCACTGTAGAAAGTAAGTCAGCTAAAATCACATAACATTAATGCAGGTCAGGGAAAAATAATGTAATGATTCTAATTCAGCTGAATGCTTTGCCCACAGCTCCTCGTGTTGTTGAGTTCATAGCAGAGCTTCGTAACATCACGGTCCGCGAAGGAGAAGATGCAGTATTTAAGTGTGTGGTTTCACCAGAGGACACTCGGTTGGTGTGGCGCTTAAATGGCAAGCAAGTAGCCCTGAATGAGCGCACTGTCATTTCAAGTAATGGACTATGCCACATGCTCTGCATCCACAACTGCATGGTTTCAGATAGCGGCAGAGTGACAGCTGATGCAGAGGGGTTGGTATCAGAGGCAGAGCTCCAGATTCAAGGTGAGCTGTTGTCTCAACCATTAACACTATGTTCACAAGTGTATTCCATATTGAATCATATAAGTTAAAACATATTAGAACCATTTACTGTACAATAACATCATATCTCTCTGGCAGTTATGACAATATATTTAACTGTGGGCCAGCATACACACAGTGTAATCATATAAAGTCCCTAATTCTTCGACATGAAAGATGTTGCTATCTAATAATTCCTTAAATTCTGTTTTAGAGCAACAGGTGATGTTCACCAAGAAAATGACACCAGTTAATGCTGAAGAGTACAGTGAGGCTTCTCTAGAGGTGGAGGTGAGTCTGGATTCAGGAGAGGTTCAGTGGATGAGGCAAGGTGTCCTGATCCACCCTGGAACCAAGTACACCCTGAAACACAAAGGCCGAAAACACAGTCTCACCATCAACAAACTGGCCATGTCTGACCGGGGCACCTACAGCTGTGAAACCCTTCATGACCGCACGCAAGCACAGCTCACAGTGGAACGTGAGTATGCACGTGTTCTCACTATGCCCTGTTGTTGTTTGTTTACCGCCGTTGCCGATGACTCCACCTCTTGCACACCCTCTATCACTGCTTCTTGTGAAGGCAATGCTTAATTAACTGAGTAAGAGTAATTTGAGTGACTGGGGACCAGGGTAGCACTTGTACTGGAACATGATGGCAACCAACAGGTGACAGCCTTACAGCCCAAGCTGACTTTCAGTCCAGGATTGACACAGGATCAATCGAGCCCTGATGATTTCATTAACTCTGTCAAAGGCAAATCAGATTACAGTTTTAAGGGAAGTGCTTGATAAATAACAAGTGAAGATACTATGGTTCAATGACTAGTATTACAATTTGCAAACAAAGTACTTGTCCTATGAACCTCCACCACTTAAACTTCTTGAAAGCAGCAAATTTGACACACCATAAAAGTGGCATCTTGTAGTGATTAAGACGTACTTATGCTTGTTTTTCTTTGTGCATGCTTCTTGTATTTCTTAGGCCTATGAGCCACAGGCCAGTGGGTGAATTAAAGGCTGTTCTTTCAACACTAGTGTGGGTGGGAAGGGGAAAGTCAGGACTTCAGGCTGCTGTTGGCACCTCCTATGAATTTGGATCTCCTCTCATTGCATCTAAATTTACACCCTGGCCTTCAAAACTAAGGTTGCTGTCATCAGGTCTCCAAAATAAACACTCCTTTTTTTTCCACAGGGAATGCTTGTCTGTGTTAGAATAAGTGAAAAATGTTGGCAGTTTCAAAGCCGGCTTTTGTGTAAAGCCCCATACTCAAATGACTAAACTATCGGCTTGTCAATGTGTGCCAGCTCGTATTGTTTAACTGCAGACATACAGAATGGACTCCAAGCCTATTCTGTAACAGAGAATGGACGCTGTGTCTGCGCAGTGTTAAAGTGGAATGAAAATGCTTGTTACCAAGGCCATGTTTCAAATAAAACCTTTGTTTAACTATTATTACACAAAAATGCCCACAAGGTAGAAAGTTAAATGTGTACTCAAGCTTGTGGGAGTAGTACAGTGATGTCTTTTACACAGCTCTGCCTTTGTCTTCACAGCTCGAAAGATCACAATCAAGAGAGGGCTGACTGACGTTAAAACCACAGAGAGAGAAACGGCATCTTTTGAGGTGGAGCTCTCCCATCCCAATGTCACAGGCACCTGGACGAGAAACGCAATCCAGCTTAAGCCGACAAATCACTTCCGTATGAGTGCCAAAGGAAAAGTCCACAGCCTCACTATCTCTAACCTATCAGTTGAAGACACTGGCACCTTTATGTTCTGTGTTGAGAATCTGAAGACAGCTGCAAGGCTTGTTGTGAAGGGTAGGTAATTTAGGAAAAGAGGCTTTGCCGATGTTTGATTTCTCCATAAATGTAACAGTATCATTCTGCATGGTCTAATGTAAAAAAGTAACTAATATGAGGAAATGTACTTTGCACAAGGTGGCTGTAAGTAATCTACATGGTCTACTTTGTAACTTTTAAACTCACAAACCCTGTACAGTAGACTGCAGTACTACCAAAACAAGACTTTACTGTACTAATTTTGTTGTGACCTCAGGCTGGTAGCTAAAGTGGTCCACTCAGAGTAGACCGGATGCCAACGAGTTGAGGCATGATAATAGAATAGAGTGACGGCTCTACTTCTGTTGGCTTTATCTGGGCTCACGTTACAAACACAAAGTAGCCTAGCATAACCCAGTGAAAAGCGGTAGCTCTGTTCACTCTTATCTGTCAGGTGCTAGTTTAACCCCATGCTGTAAAATAATCCACTCCAAGCTAAGTCACTAAGTATGCATCATCCCTTTGAGCTAGTGGTTAAAACTCTGGTGATGACAATTGGATGAAAATCTCACTGCTGTAAATTAGTCCACATAACTGTATCCCTGCTTTAATTCTGGGAAGCAACACACACACTTGGTGCCTTGTTTGGAGAAAATTAAGAAATACTTTTCTTGACTAACTCAGCATGCTTTGTCTCCACCAGAGCCCCCAGTGACCATTCTCAGAAAGCTGGAAGACCAGAAATTCCCTGACGGGGCAGTAATCTCTCTTGAGTGTGAGCTGTCAAGACACAATGTCGATGTGAAATGGATAAAGGCAAGTGTCAGATTTTTGTTTTCCTTTTTAAACAGCGATATTTAAAACTTTCTACAAAACTCCAGAGCCAAAACATTCTATGATAAAGTGTAATGTTAAAATATGTTTTCACCTATAACAGAAAAGCGTCAAAAAAACATACATAGCCAAAGTAGCAACCCTGGCTGAATGGTGGTTTAACTCTGCAACTTGATGGTTCCCAAAAGCTTTACTGGTAATATTGTTGCCCAAAAAACTACTGGTGGAACTCATCATACAATATTATCTCAATACTTTTGTCACAATTAAATATTATTGTGATTTAAAACATTTTGCTACATGCTGAGCATTGCATGAACATATATTATGATATTTTGCAATTTATTACTTTTTTTTCAACTGTAAATTATATCCCCAAAGGAAACAATTGACCACATCTGTTGAATCAAATGGTAAAGTGTGTCACTTCAGTCATTTTTATCACATCAAAATGTATCTAGTGGACTGAAAAAGAAACTGATTTTTATTATTTTGGCATGCCACAAAAAGGTTTAATTTGTATTTGCAATATTGCAAATTTATATAATAAAACATTGATACTTGGCATCTGTGTAATTACACGTGAAATATTGCAATACTACACTGTATCAACTTTCCCCAACCCCTACCAAAATACATGCTGTGAACACACTGTAAGAACTATGGAGAAAACAAAATATTACCATTTTTTACTTGACAAAATAACAAGCTCTGACACAGTGCTGCAGGTAAGCATGTTTAGGGTTTTTCTCAACTGCAATCAACATAAAGCATTACAAAAATAGTCAGTGAAAATCACACAGAAAATGAAGTTCCAACCATCCCAACTGAAGCATGCTTTAACCCGTAAACTGTTACTGCAATTCTACCTGTAGGTTAGCAAAGCCAAGGAATGCTAATTGCTTGTTTACATGACTGTAATCACAGTACATTGAACCCACATAGCACCCTTGCGAGCTTAAACACACAAAGTCACTCTTCTACTGAGCAAAACTACAAAAATACATGAGAAAGTGACTCGTTATCAATCACAGTATAAAACTAATTACTGACAAAACCTTGTGTCCTTATCAGCTAGGTGCTGAACAAAACACAAGGTACAACACCCTCCTTCTTATGAAAGACACACCTTCCTCTTTACAGTGCGTCTTTTTCTCTCACTGGCCTTGCTAAGCACCTGAATTTATAATATAGCCCACGTGACAAAATCGATACAGCCTTAGAAAAAGACCTACAAAATGAACAAGTATGAAAACAACAGATTATGAAATGTATGCAGGACCATATCTAACGCCCTAAAGATCACAAGTGGAAGACACTCTCTAAACAGCTGATATGTTTGTTGATGCAATTCAGATAACCACCAAACAACAATTTGAAAATTGTAAATCAGTTTTTGAGCTCAAGCCTGAAGAAAAAAAAGTCTGCTCTTGATCAACTTTGTGTTGATCAATATGGAAAACCCCCAAACATATTTCACTCAATAGAGGATATAAGGGTATGTGACACTGTGTGGGATGGTGGCGCCACCTTGTGAGCTTAACGTGCTGTTAACTTTATTACCATAGTATATTCACTCAGTCTAAAATCAAAACAGTTTACCATGTCTGGGTTTGTGAATGGAAGAAGTGCATCTGGATCTGTAATCTAGCCTTGGGTTACAGTCATATGGATCTATGTTGTTTGTCATGATTATTTTATTCATATGTTGTTGCTTGACCACCATAGCAGGCACAAGTAACACAGCATGATCCTCACAATATGGCACCCTGTCCAAAAAAATGTACACAGCTTGACTTCAACTTCACATCCTCTGTTAGAGAATGCATCACATATAGGTCCAGCTGTTCGGAGATTATTACTTGTACTTTAAATTGAATCAGTGTTTTTTATTTTTTGATCCCTTTCAGAATGGGTTTGAGGTGAAGCCAAGCAAGGACTTGCGCATTTATGCAATGGGAAGGAAACGGTTTCTCCAGATCATGAAATGTCATGTCAGTGATTCTGGCATGTACACCTGTGATGCTGGAGATGCTACTACATCCTGCACTGTGGAGGTCTACGGTAAAGTCTTTTACTGTAAACAGACAAGGCCTCAGGTTCCAGGGTGATGTGATACAGTGGTATGAGTTGGCTGAAGATGTGTAATATTATTCCACAGAACTTGACAATCAATGGGTGGGAAAGTACCAAAACAATGACAACCCAGACTGAGGTCTAGACTACAACAAACCAAAGGAATTAAAGGGGAATACCAACTAAATTAAAAATTCCAATATATTATTTCCATGGCTGAGGACAGATCAATCAATACTTCTGAGCATGAGCTACTCTCTCTTAAAGCAAACCAGAGAAGTAAATCTTAAACTTGTGATGTCATTGTGTATAAAGTCTGGAGCTGCTCCATAGATTCTGTGGACACACAGAATGTTCATTTCCTTTTTTATACCCAAATGAGCTTTATTCTGTAGTGTCCCAGGAATGAGTAATAAAACCCAGATGTAACTTAGCATTTTACCATTCCTGGTTCCCTCATCTCCAAGTCAGTGGGTGTTTTTGAATAGGTCATTGGTTCGATACCTAAAACAAGGTCTGTGGTTAACACAAGCGTAGGAGACTTTCACATTCACACCACTACAACATAAAATACATCAGTAAATACCCCACTAGTGAATTTTGAAGCTTTTACATGTCTTAAAAAAGGCAGTTGCTAACAAGTTGCTAAATGAGACTACAGAACATTATCATGCCAAATACGGCTTTACAGCTTTGTTGTGGTGACGACGTGAAGTCATGCGACCGTGGAAAGGTTTGTTTATAGCCTAACGTTAGCTTTTGACTTCTGCTGATTGAATTTAGGCTTCAAAAATCACAAAAGTGGAAGAAGTGAAGATTATCTTGCTGAACAAAACATGCAAGTATCATAAACTTTTTTTCCACATAGTTTATTTCTCTCAGTAATTCAAAACTAGTCCATGCCCATTGGTAGCTTTGTCACCTTCTACCTGTGCCAATCCTCAATGCCTATGTGCAGTTTCACATAGATTGACCACGTCAGTGAGTAGAAAAATGTGGGACAGACAGAATAACTGACTGACAGAATGACACACTGACAGTTTCCGTGATTATGTACAGCATACCATACCATGACTTAGTCATACCAAAAATTAGGAAAAAAAAACAAACATTGGGCCACAGGGGGAGCCACAGCGATCGGTCCCATTTTAGCCATTTTTAAGCATTTTTCTGTTGTTATAGCGCCACCCAGTTGCCAATTAGAGTTAAATTTCTCCAGTCACCTTGAGGCGTCCTGTTCTACATATCTGCCAAGTTTAGTAAAAATCGATAGGGCGGTTAGGCCTAGATAAGAAATTAGCTCTCTAGCGCCCCCATTTTGTTTGATCGGGTCAATAATGGAGGGTTCCCCTCAGATTATGTGTGGTCATATGCCTACAAAGTTGCGTGGTGATCGGTGAAACCCTTGAGATGTTATACACCTTTATGTGATGAGCCACGCCCTCCGCAATATTCATTGCCTTATAGAAGCTCAGTTTTAGTAAGTTTTCCAACTTTTGCCAAGAGGGAACTTTAGATATTGGTCCCTAGATTATGTTCACTGAGTTTAATGCAGATCGGTCAAACTTCCTAGGAAGTGTTTTTCAGGAAATTCAAAATGGCGGAAAATCTATATAACCGGAAGTTATGGGTTCTTGAGGCAAATTTGTTCCTCATGAGGAGAGGCATCTCTGTCTAAAGTTTCATGTCTCTACAACATACTGTGCCAAATTTCACATGGATTGACCAAGTCAGTGAGGAGAAAAAAATGGAACAGACACACAGACACACACACAGACAGAAACACCTACAGACAGAGTTTTGTCATTATATAGTAAGATCCAGTGGAAAAATCCCATTGGCTTTTTTACAAGGGAACAAGGTGACGCTAACCTCCGCATCAGCCTACAGAAAAATGTCATCCCTGGAGCACTTGTGTTCTCAGTTGTGACACAGACAATGTACCCATATACTCCAAACATTTTCCTGCAGACAACAGTGTTGTCTAAAACATCTTTCCAAATCCATGGTCTGTGGGGCAGCTCCAGACTTTATACCCTATGATATCACTGGTTTGAGTTTTAGCTTTCTAGTTGTTGGATATGGGAGAGAGTTGTTCATTTTTACCAATATTTTTGGACCATCTTAGACCATAGGATTAACATGTAGGAAATTTGAAAATGGGTGTAGTTCCCCTCTAAACACTGGGTAACTTTACTAACAATTTCTATCCAATAAGTATGTGAAACTAGAGGCCACAGAGGTATTAGCTGAGTGAGCTACACAAGCTGTATGTTCCTTTTTTTTTTTTTTTTTTTTTTTTTTTTTTTACACCTCTTTGCATCAGTAATTTGTAAAGAACTGTGGCTAACTCAGCTACAGGGCACTTAAAGAACTTTAATACATTTGATTATCTATGGGTAGGTCCTTTACTGACAAATAACATGATACGTTTCTTCATACCCTCGTCGACATTATAACTGATACTATCAGTTAGCGATAATAACTCAGAGGTTATGCCTGTTGAACCAGGGCCTGCATCACAGCCTGATATTTACTGTATAACACAAAAATGTATGTGTAATAACAGCTCTCAATGAACAGTTGTAGGCTGTAGTGCAGTTCTATACATTTACAGTATTTTAGGAAGTGAAAAGGGAATCATATATATAATCTCATATATATATATATATATACATATATATATATATATATATATATATATACATATATATATATATATATTTATTACTGTTGATATTGTTAAAGGGATAGTGCACCCAAAAATGAAAATTCAGCCATTATCTACTCACCCATATGCTGATGGAGGCTCAGTTGAAGTTTTAGAATCCTCACATCACTTGCGGAGATCCCAGGGGAGAGTGGGTAGCAACACAACTCCACCTAATGGAGGCTTATGGCGCCCCAGATTCAAACGTTGAAAAACACATAATTGAAACCACAAAATATCTCCATACTGCTCGTCCGTAGTGATCCAAGTGTCCTGAAGTCCCGACATAAAAAGTTGTTTAGAAAAATGTCATTTGAACTCTGTTTTGGATCACTATGGACAAGCAGTATGGAGATATTTTGTGGTTTCAATTATGTGTCCTTGGACATTTTAATCTGGGGCACCGTAAGCCTCCATTAGGTGGAGTTGTGTTAACCCTACCCCCTCTCCCCTTGGATCTCTGCAAGTGTTGTGAGAACTCTAAAACTTCACCTGGTCCTCCCTCAGCATATGGGTGAGTAGATAATGGCTGAATTTACATTTTTGGGTGCACTATCCCTTTAAGAGCCAGGTGCCCATTTTAATCCTAAATATCCTCTTTGCAGAGCGTGAGCTGCAGATCCTGCAGGGCCTGGAGGACCTGGACATCCAGGAGGATCAGAACGCAGTGTTTGTGTGTGAGGTCTCAGTGCCGGATGTGCCAGGAGAATGGTACAAAAATGGGGAGAGGATACAACCCACCAGCACCATCAAGATCCGGCAGGAAGGTCAGCCTCAAAATTTCAAACACGCATTTCATAGTTCCTGCTCAGCTCTGCTGATGATGTGAAGCTTATAAACAGTGTTATCTGGCTTATTATTGACTTTGTCTATTGTATCCTTGTTTTAGGGACCAAACATTTTCTTCTTATGTGCAATGTACGAGCAGAGGACTCTGGAGAGATCAAGTTTATCACCAGACATGTTGAATGTATCGCTTACCTGGAGGTGGAAGGTATAATGAAAAATACTAGGTGTTTAGAATCAAATATGGATACATTTCTGAAAATTAACGTTATAGACAGTTACTGTTCATTAATATTTAGCAGTGTATTAGGGTTTGCTCAGAGAGCATGAATGTTTGTAGAGCCAATTCAGTGATGTATGTGAGCTATGAGTTCGCTTGTTGCTTTAACATTTTTAATATTAGATTTACACCAAACACATTGTCTGTGGTTTTCAAACTTCAAGCACTTAAAACTGTTTTAATTTTTATGTCCATATTACAGTGAGGTCAAACAGGGTAAATTTATTTCTTGATTTGTCGAGCTTATCTTGTTGGACATACATTAGGTCTTTTATCAATGGTCTATTCTGATTAATTTAATTTGCTTAATTTGCCCTTTGTCCTTTTTAGAGCTTCCTGTCAACATTGTGAAACCTCTGCAGGATACGACCGCCCTTGAGAAGAGCCGTGTGCTCCTGGACTGCACTGTGTCTAATCCCAGATGTAGTATCCGCTGGTACAAAGGCGCCAATGTCATCCTGCCCTCTGAGCGCTTTGAGATCTGCAGTGAAGGCTGTTATCGCAAACTGATCATCCAGCAGGTGGTGCTAGATGATGAGGGCATGTACAGTGTGCAGGTTGGAGAGTATACATGCTCTGCAAAACTGACTGTAGTGGGTAAGAGAGTTCATGATCCATGTCAAGTATTGCATAATTTACTGCCAAACTTTTTTTTTTCACTATTATTGTACAATATAGTCAGTGTTATAGGATCTAACCCAGTGCAGAAAAACAATTAATTTAAGGGTATGCGTCCACATAGCATTTTTCTGAAGCAGGAAAGCGGTGGCAGGGCGCTGAGGAGCACTTAATCTCCCAATGCTTTCTCTTTTAAATGATGAGCTCCACATGGATATGTTTCAACAATACCTTGAGACTAACATTAGCTAGCTACTACACAAAGCAACTGCTTATAAAAGCCCAACACTCACCAGCAACATCCAGTGTCCTCCGACCATCTGCTCCCAAAACATGAGCTTTTCTGTCTTTGTTGTGACAGCAGACAGAAGCAACAGTAACATCACTGGTGCCCTTCTCAAAAGCACTCAAAAGCAGCCGCACAAAAAAGACGTGGCGCTCTGAAAAAAGATGCTGCGTGAAGCGCTTTTTCTCGGGGTGGCTAATTGCTGCCGTATGCACGCTTTCCTTATTGGGAACAACTGAACCAAAAAACCTACTATGTGGACATAGGCCCTGACTTTAAATACTCAAATAACAAAAACAAACAAACAAAAATTAAGCTTTACAAAGCGCTACTGCTTAGTGGGATTGAACAAGTATACTGAACTACTGCTCTTGTTGTTGTTGGTGTGTGTGTAGTATCGATTATTCTACACCAAGTACAGGCAGTAGTGACAAATGCCAGGACCTCAGCTGTCATAGCTCAACAGCAATGCTTCCTCTCTATTGTGGTGCAACAGAGGGAGCTGAGGATCTCATACAAAATCTCATAGCTCCCCCTACTGGCCAGGCAAAGCTAATACATGTATTTTCTTCTATTGTAATGTGATAACATAGAATGTTCCCCTTATTTTCACATGCCCATTTTCCTTTCACTCTTGCCTCGTTCAAATTCAAAGCCACCAGCTATCCTTAAATTTTTTTTAAGTTATATTTTGTTGTTCTAATTAAAGAACACTTGTTGGGTTGAAGGTTTGAAAGGTGGCTTCTAGTGGAGGGTATACATGGGTATACAGGATATACTCACCTCTTTTTTCTCACTGTTTACAGTATACCCACCTATCAGCCAAAAAGCCATTGGAATATATAGGAGATCTCCACTTCCTCCTCGGTTACTTACCACTCCACCTAGCAGTACACACACCTCATCAACTACCACTATACTGTATTTATATTTAATTGCAGGCCTATTTCAACCCTTTGGAGACTGAAACTGTTATAGATAGATAGATTTTCTTAAGTGTCCCACAAGCATAGCACTTAACACGCCAAATGATGACATATCCGAGCAACCAAACCTGACCCTATAAATAAGGTCAGCCCTTTTTTGGTGTGTCTCAGTAGAATAATTAGAAATGTTATTAAAATGTATCCAAATGTCTGTGGTGTAAAAGACCTATCAACTGTATATGCCAGGGTAAGACATGTAGTGACTGCACCAAAAGCCCAGAAATAAAGGGAGTAAAAGACGAATTCAAGGGGTTCAAGGGGTTACCTAGGAAAGATCTACCACCACTCACCACTTCATACAAGAAATTAAAAAGCTTTCAATAATTTGATAAAGGCTGACTGAAAGACTCATGAGACTCAACATTGACTAGGAGGCAACCTTGCTTAAGATATGTATCTATTATAATACATGTGTGTTGTTACCTAACAGCTTTCCCTCTCTTTTTGCACTGACTCAGCCCAGTCACAGTTAATGGTCAGAGAGCTAAAGGATGTGGAGGTCATGGCCCCTGATGAAGCTTGCTTTGAGTGTGAGGTTGCAGTCCCTGTCCCCAAAGCTCCTGTGTGGAGTCTGAATGGAGAGCCTTTGCAGCCGAGCTCTCAGGTACTCATGGAGAAGATGGGCACGGTCCACAGGCTGACCCTCAGACAAACCTCCCCGGACATGAATGGAGTGGTGGAGTTCACCTTCGGGAAAGCAAAGAGCAGTGCCCAGCTCCAGGTTCTAAGTGAGTAAAAGAAGTAGCAGTGTACTTGACATTCATTTTTCAACATATTTGTATTTTAACTGTATTTGGATTGCCTGTGCATGCAGTTATTAATTATAAATATACAACCACCGGAAAAGAGACAAAACTCAGACAATTAAACAAAACTGGCTGATAATAAATACACCGTGGCAGCACACAAAGCAGTTAAACGACAATACTTAATTACTGCAGCCCAACACTTTTTATAGAATCACAGCACAGTAAAAAATCATCAAGACAGACAACATGGATCTCTCTAAACAATATAGACTTCTAAGCAGCTGCAGCCACAAACATACTACATATTAAAGCAAAGAAAAAATCTGCTAAGCCTAGCGCGCGTGCACACACACACACCTAATGCTATACATTGCGAGGCAACGCAGTGGTCATTTAAGTTCTCATCTGTACAGTGACTTCATAGAGTTAGTTGTACTCACTTCATTCATTCTTAACATCATTCTGTGAGTCTTATGTACTGCAAAGTCCGCCTCAGTCTGCTCTAGGTCAAACTTCTTGACTAGTTCATTTGAAATCCATAATACAACCAGTACACTAGTGATGCGTGGGTCGACCCACAGCCAGCAGGTCATGCCATTTGGGAGGTTTGAGTAAGCTTGTTGGAAGATATCGTGTGTTTCAGGCAGGTGGGTCGAACTTACAGAAACATTGTGCAATAATCCAATTTTCATCTCCTCTTGTCCTCCCTCTGTCTCTGTCTCTGTCTCTGTCGCTCTCACACAGCAAGTAGCTTCATAATCAGCTACTGTGCTCAGATTTATATTATTCAGCTTTTGACCAGGAAAATCTGTCGAAATGTGACATATTTAAATCTATAGGGTCACAATGTAAAAATATGTAAAAAATGTAAAAAATATTTCCCTCTGCGAATATGTAGGCAGAACACCATGTCCTAATATCAAGCAAGCATGTCTCTGTCCACACTAAATCCATTAAATATGCACTTCTGTAACATCAATCAGCTGTGTGCTCAAGCTCATACTCAAAGGCCCTGACACACCAAGCTGACAGTCGGGGCTGTTGGTCAGTGTTTGCTGTCGGTGAGCATCTGTCACCCTAGTCGGGGCGGTGCGCCCTACACCATTGGTCCTCATTGGTCCCCGTTGGCTTTTTTTGGGGGGGCCAATTCAGCATGTTGAATAGGCGACAGCAGAGCCCATTTGTGAATGAACTTACTCTGACTAGCTGTTCAGCTGGATGCACAGGACGCAAAATGTAAGTGAGGAATGTAAACAAACAGCTGAAGTCAAGAGGGAGTGGGACCAAGACAAAATTGTTTCCTAAGGTCAGATTATTTTTCTTTAGCCATTAAGCCCTGTAGCAGAAACTTTTGTGATGGTTTGTGTTATTGTTCACTGGACCAGGAAAATATGCTCTATTCTTTCAGCATAAGATTATGTTGTTAATGTGCTAACTGACTAAGTAGCATCAAGACGGTCTTCCGATTTCCCTTTTTGAATGACGATTACAGACTATCGCCATCTGCTGGTGTGGAGAGTTATTTCCTCTCACGCAGGTGCAGAATGTACATGCTGGGTGGCCATTGGCTGTAGTCTTTGCGGTGTGTTCATGTGCAACTTTAAAGCTGAGACACAGCAATGTCAGGTGACACAGTAGACGGCCGTCGTTCTCTGAAGTCAGTTCAGTGTGTCTGGGCCCTAAGACATGACCACTCAAAAGATGGGGGAGTACTTGCTGTCTTCCTATGTTTGTACGTTTTAAAGCAGAACACACATTTATATTGTGATATTTACTGGAAATGACATACAATATAGGCAGCAGCATGTATGTTGTTATTAGTAATGGTCACTACCAGAAACTTTCAGCTCCTCTTTGCGGGTTTACAGGTTTGCTGGTCAGGTCTGGGTCATTGATTAAAGTATATGTTTATCGGTGGGGCAGGGCAGATTGCCTCTCATAAGGGGCCAGGTTAGTGTGGGTTTTCCGTCTCTCTCCGTCCCACTGTGCTCCTCAAATTGAATACATTTTGATCTGAATGGGGCTCTGAAGTCATATCAGGGATATGTCTGTCCCTTAATTTGATTGCACTGTTTTACTGTTCACTAAGTGCTAGACTCACCCCTGTTGCAACTTCTGTTACACACCCTCACACCCCTTTCACCCCGTGAAACTCGGCCAGTATATATAAACATTTAAAACACATATTTCTTCTTGAGTACCTGCTGAGTGCAGACTGACACCTGTCTGGAGCTCTGCCCTCCTGTGGCTGCAGACACAACAACAGCAGTTTGTTCTCTGCTGCAGCTGCTGATTCATCTCCTTTTTTCTTGTTCCACTCACACAGTTCGTCAGGACTTTTTCATGCAACTTTTGTTTTCACTCTGTAACGGAAGCATCTTGAAATGAAGCAATGTACAATACAGGAGATAAAAAGTTAAACATAAAAGGTGAAAGTAAAATTACCAATTATTTTGCAGGTTCAGATTGATAATACAACCATTGGTCAACAAATAAATTATGATGGGGATTAAAACTATATACAATGAAACTTTATTGATCATGGGAGAAGTCGCATGCTACCTGACAGTATACAAAATAATTCAAATTAGATTCACTTTTACCATCTTCATAATTAAAGTTATGCTCACAGTAACCAATAATAAAATCCATATTATTCTGAAATGGGCCACACTGCAAAATGAATACTTTTACTTCTTATACTCTAAGCATATTTTGATACCAGTAACTTTTGTTTCAGTAAAAGTACACATAACTTGTAACAGTATTTCTACGCTGTGGTATGCCTTTTTTTAACTGAAGCACAAGAAGTGAGAGCTGCTTCCAGCACTGCCTCAAGCTGAATTCAGCTGACCAGCAAGTGAAACACTGGTTTAACCCAGTGATGTAATTCAACGTATAACCACTAGATGGTGGTACTAACAAAGGCTTGAGTTTGCTCATATGACTAAAGAAACATCACAGAAAGTGGAGGTAACGGATCAATTCTATTGATGAAAGTAAATGTTTTAAACCAGTGATCATTTTTATCCATTTAGCTATTCAACAAAAAAAATGATAATAGAAGTTCCACAAAAAAGAAAGAAAGAAAAAGAAAACAACATGGATCTATCAGACTGATTGTGAATTGTAAAGATGGTGTGTTAAAGTGTGCTACACGCCTTGGCGCTGCACATGCCGCAATAAATACAACTAATGTTTTGGCTCCTGGAGTGCTACATTCTGTAAATAATATAGGGTGTTTATGGTCCTACTTATTCTGCAGGCATGTAGGTCAAGCAATATAGGCCACATACCCACAGAACCATCTCAAGCTCTTTAAATGTGTAGCAGTGTGGACTATTTTTAGTTTTATTATGTTGGCTTTAAAGGAAAGAGTATTATGTTTAATCATCTGGCTCAGATTGTAGACTGAAATGAATTTGTCGGGCTTTAAACTGAAGGTGATGCGCAGCAGAAACAGGACTCACGCTCAGCTGAGAAGATTAATAGAAATAAAAAGGTCAGATACTCTGAAGGGGATGTAAGACATAGTGGAAAACAATTAACTACATCATCTGAAGGACTGTACTGAGAAACTTAGTGTTTCTAATTTCTTCACTACACTTCAGAGGCAAATATATTACTTTGTTTGCCTACATTTATTTACTTTGAACGAGTTACAGTTTGAAATTCATAGAGAAAATCATTTCAAATATATTACCATGATGGTGTTATTGTAGGTTAAGATATTCTTGTTATTACACACTTGTTTGAAGACAGTGGTGTTGCTACTTTTACCTGAGAAAGCATTGAGTCCATATGGTGTACGGACATTGGAGGTTATCATTTTTTATTCCATTTTAGGTATTTGGTTTTCTTAAAAATCCATTTCCAGATGGTTGCAAGTATCCTCAAGTTGGCGGTTTGCAAAAAACAGCAAAAAAATTTTGGGGAAGCTTTTAATTAAGCCTAGAGCAGTGGCTCCGAACCTGGAAGGGCTCGAGATATATCTGGGGGGTCCGATGATGATTATAAGGGGATAAAAAAGAAAAATAGATATTTCTGTTGCAGTTTTCTCCATTTTTTCCCTTTTCCTGGACAATGTCAGCTCTGTAGGCCTCTAAAAACCCAGGAAAAGACACAACCTGAGAAGGAAAAAAAATCACTCTTTGGTCTAACTGCTCACTACTCATGTGCACCATATAGCCATAACTCGTAATAAGGGGTCTCAAGTAGACACTGATTTGTTTTATGGGGTCATAAGCCAAAAAGCTTTAGAAACACAAGCACAGAGTAAAAAAAAAGTGCAGTGTTAATTGAATATGAAGTACTTTGCAACTGTTTTTTAATATGTAAAATGAGCTCTTGTGTAATGACAGGTTACAGGAGGCAGGTTTACAGTTTGACAGAATAAGGTCAAACTCGACCTCTCGTCCTCCCGTCTGATTTTTTTCCTCTGCTCAAATTTCACAGGTGATCCGTGAGTGACATCTTCTGTCTGTCATCACCCACTGACATGGACTGATTACTGTATTGATGCTTTTTAATTGTAACACTGACATCGCTTATATATTTTACAAAACAGTATGTCTATAAAATTGGTTTAAACAGGGTCGTGATGGATTTTCATGCAGTTCAGTTCAAATTTGGGGAGTGGATTTTCTTTCAGTAACTCGCCTTTGAGAATTTTTGAAAATTTCTGTTCATATATCAATATCATAGTCAGTGTGTGAATACATTTGAAAGAGTTCCTTTACCATAATACAAATTGTAGTTTGGATGTAAATAATGTGTGTAAGTGGTCTGACTGTAACCATGTCACAGATGCTAAAGCTAAATGTGTATTTGTGCCCATAAATATCTGATTTGTAAAGATTAAATGAGTGGGAAGAGCTACATGGTTAGAATGATACAAGAATGGAAAGTTAAGTGTTCTTCATTGTTTGAATTAAATCCACCCACATGTGTAAAGACATTTTGTTTAATAGGGTCATTTCTGAGGCCAAATTCTGATGTAGAGCAAATTGAATCTCTAAAATGTATAATCATCTTTGTCATATTCATCTGAATTTTGTGAGGGCTGCATACACACACTAAATGTGCATGTGCTTGTGACATTTTAAGATGTTTGCCAGTTACACACAGTATCTTTAACCATGGTTGACTTACAAAGTACAAGTGCCTACAGTGTGCCATTTATTAAGCAATATAATCTCATTTGCACTCAGTGTAATGTTCCCATATATCAGAGCATGGGTTTGTGTGGCTGTTGTGACAATGACTCAGATTTTTGGTCTTAGTTTTCAGTATTGGCACTTACGAAACACAATGATAGTTTCCAGCCGTGTATCCATATCAAATTTAGATTTTAGAACGGATCATCCGAGCACCAGTTAACATCTCTTTTCATCATGTGTCAGTTGTATAGAAATTGTTTTTTATGTTTCGATGAAGTTTGAATGAAGAGAGTTCTGTCTTGCAGCAAAGGGCTTGTAATGTAAATACATTGGGCCAAAAATCAGGTAGTTACGGAAAGAAATAGGTTGAGAAATTACTTGATCACCTTGATTGATAATCAGGGCATGCTAGTTTTATTGTTGAGTGGGTGTCGTGTTTGAACTTAACAGAGAATGATAGTCGTTTTCATATGAAATCTGTTCCATATTCCATTTTTCCATTTGACTTGTTTCCACCTCTGCCATGTTGTGTTGAGCGTTAGGTATGTGACAAAAAAGTACTGTTGTGAATATGACCTGTTTCAATAAAACATGCTTTATTGATGCAAGGTAAAAATATCTCTATTTGTCTATTTTTTTTCTTCCAATCTTAGCAATTGTCAGCAGCAGTATAAGAACTCAACATGTTTGAACCAGTTTCTTTACTTGTGTCACTTTACTTGTTGCATACAGTAAAAAAAAAAAAGTTAAGTTGTTATTTAAAGATAGGTTATGATTTTTCACATATTGTCAGAGTATCCTCTTTTTTAAAAATCTCAAACCAAAGAAAATACTCACACCGACGCAATCACACTTAAACTCACACGCACACATACAAATATACACACTCGCTTCAGAGTTAAAGTAATCGGGGCTCGAACATGTCTGGCACAAGTTTCCCCAATTAAACTGTATATACAGCTCCATACGGAAGAACATCTCACTCCACGTCTTACATAAAAAGTTTGGGTTCAAGTTTACAGATCAAAGTGTGCTTTCAAATCAAACATCAAACTTATTTAAGTCGCCATTAACAGCCTCCTCCTGCACATATGATCAGTATTGCATCATTGATGGGCTGCACACTGTAGTGGCCAACTCAACTAAAAACTCCAAAGATAAAATAACATTAGGTAAAATAACGTTAAAACCAAATCAAAACGATTGCCTAAAATCCTGTTATACTGTATATACAAAAATAATCTCACCATTTCTGTAGTAAGTCTGTGTGTGTGGAAAGTCTGATCACTGTACAGTCAGTCTGTTTCCTTAATGCTAATCTAGAACTGTCCAAAAGATCCAGATTTTATGTGTCTCATAATTAGATTTGTTGGTATGCAAGTATGAGGTACACCAATGAACAACAGGATTAGGGTGTTTTCTGACTGAACTAGGCATAAGAAAATGACTACAAAGGGTTATTACACATTAAAAATTAGATTTCAATAATATTAGAATTTAGTGATTTCACATTATCAGTCATCTGTAATGTAGTGAATAAGGACCAAAATCAATGGCAGGGGACTTCAAGATATTGTTTCCCATGATTACTGTTCTGCCAAATTCCTCAAACAAACTGTGCTTCTTCAAAGCTTTCCAAAAACATACAGTGAGTGTACAGTATTTGGAGCACATCAATACTGTGTGTTTTGTAGTGAAATGTTATAGAAATTATTAAAATTAAATTCTCTAAAGTTAATGATTGTCTTTTGATTACGGAGGCCCATTTCCACCAATGTGATGGGAAAAAGGGTCATTATAAGAATCTTCTCACAATTATGACCTAGTATACCAAAGTAATGACTTATTGCTAAATAATGGGAAAATTTCTCAAAACTGTAATTACTACCTCACATTGTATCCATCATGAACCAGTCAAGTTGCAGTTATGGTTTACATGCATGTCTGTCCAGACTCACATTCAGCCATGACAGTTGGCAATGGTTCATTGAAACCATGGATGCTTCACACACACATCTTTTGGCAGCATTGATCTATACAATCACCAAAGTTTCAAGGTAGGTACACAAGATTAGTGTCACCAATTCAGTATCTGACCAAATGTGTCCTCTTCTGTTCCTGAGTTGTGGAGTTGAGCAATGGCCAGAAAGTGTTACTGCGGATCACTGTGATGTCACAGTGAAGTTGACATTTTGGATAAATAATGTCTTTACTTCATCATGTTATCCTGTTAGACATCTGTGTGAAATCTTGTCATAATAAGTACATGGATTCTTATTAATATAGATAATAGCATTGAGTTATGGCCAAAAACATGTTATGTGAGGTCACAGTGACCTTTAACCACCGAAATCTAATCAGTTCATCGTTGAGTTCACGTGGATGTTTGTGCCAAATTAGAAGAAACTTCCTCAAGGCCTTCTTGAGAAATCACGTTCATGACGGACGGATGGACAACGGCCATGGCTGTTGCTCCCACAAAGGCATAATAATAACAACTTACTTATCTCGAAAGAGTGACTTGGTAGCTCAAAATAATGAAACTCTCAAAATAATGACTCAGTATCTAAAAATACTGACTCATAATTTTGAGATACTAAGTCACTATTTTGAAAAAAGCAAAACATTATTTTGAAAAAAGTTTCTCATTTTGCGATAAGTCATTATTCTGAGATACGAAGTCATTATTTTGTGATACTAGGTCCTTATGTTGAGCTACCATGTCATTATTTAAAAAAAGTTTCTCATAATGACTTACAGGATCTTTTTTTTCATCACATTGAAGGAAATAGGCTTCCATAATTACTACATACACATTAGGCCATTTTAGGCAAGAAAAAAGAAGGTTACTGGGGTTCGAGGAACGGTCTTGTACTGAAATGAAAATGACCGATGTGGCTCATTTGTAGAATGGCACTGGACAACTGTTCACACAATCTAGATTTACAGCACACTTACATACTAGGTCACTGCTGTCACATAACGATGACAACAACAACACACTAGCTGCACTGCAAACGATATCTACAGATGTCACTGAATCTCATATTCAGTCTTTATATAGTATTAAAAAAAGGAGAAAAAATTATCTGTCTCTGATCTGTCCCTGGGACCAAACCCTGGTGGAACACTGCTTTCACGTTTTAATGCAATACACTGTGTGAATATGAGATTTAATGAGAGGCATTTTTTTGCACTGTGGTCCTTGTAGTTGGAAGCAGCGTGGGGCCTGTGGCCCACCGGCCTCCGTGGCCCCGTGACGACAGCTGCTGGTGATTATTTTCATCCTAGTATCCTGCCTCTGTTAACTTGAAGTCCTCTGCTGCTGGAGAACATCATAGATGTCGTCCACTTTGCTTAGTCTCTCAAAGAAGGGGATAAGATCAAGGAGCTCAGTGTCTGACATGTCATCAAACCAGGACGCTACAGGAACCTGGAGGTTTGAAGAAGCAAAATGTGGTGGAATTAGAAGATCATTTCAATATTCCATAATACTTAATATTATATAATTATTGTATTAATATTGTTCTAAAACAAGATGTTAGTGAACGTAAGTGCTATATCTTGGGCAACTGGACTTGCTTGCTTGCTTGCGTCCAGTTGCCCAAGATATAGCACTTACGATTACCATGACCTGGATGACTGAGAATCTTTACCGACAAGATGTTAGTTAACAATACAAATGTATTTTAGTGTATTGCAGAGACGGAAAAATAGATGGCTTACTGCATTGTCGGGATGGAAGATATAGGACGCTGGGGAGTTATCGATGATGATAACCTTGTTGAGATCTCTTCCTAAACGGCTCAGGTCTTTTACGTAATTCCCTTTGTGGAAAACACATGACTCCCGGAAGAGACGGCTCCGGAAGGCCCCCCATTTGTCCAACAGGTCCGACACCGGATCTGCGTACTAAAATCACAAAAGAAATTATGGTTAATGTAACTTCAATATTTACTCTCTTTTATCTCTGTTTTTGGTCTCCACCAACTCCTGAGGGAAATACTTGTCTCTTTTGCTGCTTAAAGCTTCACCATGTTCACTAGTTAGTTGTTGTCTGTTGTTTGCTACTGTGCAGTGGTTTTTTATAGTTTTTTTTACTGTTATATTGTTAAATGAACTACAGTTAGAATAAAGTTAAATAAAGTGGCTAATATAATAAAGTTAAAGTACTGTTATAATGAAGTTTAATAAGATACTGCTATAATAAAGTTGAATAAAGTACTGTTATAAAAAAAAAACTGAATCAAATATTGTTATAATTAAATAAATCAAAGTGAACCACTGTGGGTCAGAAGTATTGATGCTTTTGTTGTGGACTTGAAGCTTACAGTCAACAGTCAGATGTCAGCAGTCAGCATAAAGTTGAACTGTTGCCAGAGCTGGAAACACACTAAAAGCTCACTACTTCATATATTAGTTGTATTTGGAAGTTGCACTGGTGCTCCATGGTCACAAAATGTGACTAAAGAGTTGCAGTGTGGTGCCCTCCAGGTACAAAGACACAGGCTTCCTCTGCTCATGCTATTGCCAATCTTATTAAGTTCAAGTGTTTGTGTCGTTGAATGTGATGATTTGGGAGAAAGTGATCAAAACGGGCGGAGGAGTATGTGACATATCATGTTTGTGAATCTTTCTTCTTGTGTGTGTGTGTGTGTGTGTGTGTGTGTGTGTGTGTCATAGCTGTCAAGTCTCCCGTTTTGGCCGGGAAACTACCGTATTTTACCCCTCTTTCCCACCGTCCTCCCGTATTAGTATTTTCCCGTAAATCTCCCGTATTATAATATAATTTAAAAAAACAAACAAACATTCCTCTGCCTCTCCAAACTGAACTCTGTCACTAGCCTCGTGAGAACTGCCACCTGCAGTAGCCTGGGTGGCAGTTGTCGCACGGTTAGTGTCGACAGCAGGTCTGGTTGACAAGTGGTTATTTTAGATTTCCTGTACACCCAGGGACGGGTTTTGCTATGGGCAATGTGGGCGACCGCCCAGGGCACAATCTATATGAGGGCGCACGAGCGCCCTCCAAAAAAAACAAAAAACAAAAAAAACAAAACTCACCAGTTTTCTAGACTACCGCTCATTTCCACGTCAAGTTAGTGGAGTGGGCACTGGGGCGCTCCTATTATCACGTTTAAACCAGCAGCAGAAAGGAAAGGCGAATCCTGGCGGTTGTGGGTTGAACGGGGGTCACAGACAGGAATACGGCGGAGGCTCATAGTGCTCTGCGGCGCAAGATAACGGCTTACCGGCGACAGAGAAGTCCGACTCCAGGTCCAGTAATTTCCTCTTTCGTTGGTGTCATGACTGCCCAGTAGTACCTGGACAACCGAGCTGTGGCAGCACACAGGTATGTGGCGTGTCAGAGGGGAAATGAGCTGTTCACATTTCTCTCTTTGTGGCAGGTAACGGCCCACAAACCTCACCGCACTTTAGGGATTGTTCTTTACTTATGGAGGGACTGTCAGGGGAGGAGGGTGGCTGGTTGATTTTTATTTTATTTTGATCCCCCCCCATGTTAATCACTTACCACTTGCGGCGGGCGCCGAAAAATTTCCCTGATTTTCAAATCCAAAACTTGACAGGTATGGTGTGTGTGTGTGTGTGTGGAAGCGAAAGAGAGACACAGGAGAAAGCTGGTGGCTTAAAAAAAACTATGTGATCATTTATACTCGATGATCGTTATATAGTCATTTTATATATCCTACGTGGAACAAGCCACAACACATTGAGTATATTCGATGTATCACCTATCCCTCTTTCTTTATAAAAAGTTTCTGAATTCAGGAGCTTTAAATTTAGAGCTGGGGTTTGGCAATAATTGCCCAACACTGGATCTGAGATAGCAATTTGTTAATTTGTCTATGTATCTTCCTCATTTATAGTGTACCTACTAGTAGGCCTGTTAAACTTCAACATGATGGCCTACAAATTCCTTCAACAAACCTGCATCGAACATACTGTACGTGTCAGCCATAGAGAAGTGATATCTGCGACATGTAAGATTGGACATTTTCAAAACTCATTTGATCAAAGCATTTGCTTTCAGACGATGTACACAAAATATACCTATGATACTGCCTGTAAATGTTGTGGCCAAACATGGCAACTAAAACGTAAAAAGTACTAGAGCGTGATCGCATGACCGATTTGCCGAGTCATGGCCGACCAAATGCTTCATGAAGTTTAGTTAAGGTCAACGCAGTTTGAAGCAAATGTGAGAGGTTAAAATGTGTGGTCTCCTGACAGGTATCATAAATTTATCTTTATGTGTGAGGGGTGTATATGTGGAAGGTCACCTACAAATCAAACATAAAATTGAGGCTGGGCTTCCAGTAATTCTACAACAGGTGTCGCTTTCCACATCAAGTTTGATTGTGTCCTAATGCTGGCCTGAATATAATGAGTCAAATACTAACTATGAGTTACTCAGCATAAGAACAGCAGTCTGACCTTGGATAAGCTTGCAGTGAACAAAACACACTCGAACATTTCTCCCATCCTCTTGAGGAATTCATCAACGTGCGGTCTCTTTAACACATACACCTGGGTGGAGACACAAAAGGCAGAAGAGTATGAAATCCACAGTTGTTGTTGAACCACATGCTTCACTTATTACGACCTCCTACACCATCTCCTCGTTTGTTGTTGACTCTGCCCTCTAGTGCCATCTACTGGTTGTATCTATGCCATCATACGGGACACATGAAAGTATGACGGCAATGACGTTTATAATGTTTGAACAGACATATCTACTTTTGTACGTAAACGGAGTATAAATGGGCCCATGCTGGCACATAGTAGTTCATTAAGATATAAGAGACCATTTTGGGCCATTTTGTGGAAAGGTTATAGGTTTAACTTAACATTACATTAACAGTCAATGTTGATTGCACAATTCCTTTAGAATAATGACACCATCGGTGTTTGGACTGGTTGCCCATAAGCCTTACTGTCACTGTGGAATTCTTGCTGCCCTCGATGCGATCACCCAGAAAATGAAGGCTCAAGTTATGGCACAAAGGAAGTGCGTCAACCATTGCGCAAACATTGCAGGAAGATGAAAGGACTTCTGTTTTCCCCAGTAGCTATCCCCAGTTACCAAAGAGTATCAATGCAAGCTCTTTGGAGTGACTATCCCCAGTAGCAGAAGAGGCGGACAGTGGAACAACCCAAGTAACTGTGAAAACTCTACCCAACAAAAGAAAAAGAGCCCTGTTGCTAGACTCTGAGGAAAACAGAAAGTGATCCAGTTGTCTTTGTGACAGCGGTGCCAACAATTGTACCACTTAAAAAAGCAAGGGGAGGGGGATTGAAAAGTTTCCACTTTCTGTTTTCATTTTTAAATTATATATAATCTCTCTCTGTTTCATACAGGTATATATGGAAAAAAAAAGTCTCCAAATTTGACAGTTCTGTCATTATTGAGATGTTGTTACTTTGATAATTCTATATTGCTATGACGACATCAAGAAAGCATAAAGCTGTAATATTTACTCTAAGAACATTTCATGTAAACATTCCAATAGTACATAATATCTACCTCCACTAAGATGCAGGCGGCCTTGTTTCTGAACCAAGTCATCCCGAATAGGCTCTCCCCACTTTAACAAGCCTATCCTGGATTACTTGAAACAGACCCAGGCCCTTTGGATAACAAAGCTCCTGTGTCTTCTGGGAGGCCCAGCACAACAGACTGTGGTTACCACTGAACGCCTGCAGGGAATAGTCACTGCCATTCCCCCCCACCAATGAGCGGGGCATAATATGCACCACAGAGTGAGATTGATGGCCTCTGATTTCTGAGAAGCCTGCCAGGGTTTCCTCATTTCGTCAGGCCACGTAAATAGCCACCTGCTGCTTTGAGCCATCAACAGAGCGGGCTACAGCACTGTCAGGGAGCTAGCACAGGGTCTCCAGTGCAAAATAAACCATGGAGGATTTTTAAATTTACTCTTGTACTTTTGTATTGGAGAGTTTATAAAGTATCCTACTGTTCAGGTCAGATGGTGAACAGCACAGATTTTGGTTACTGGTGTGTGGTAAATGTAGTACAATGACGCTCAGTGCACATTAAATGGTGCTCTGTGTCAATCCTGCTTGCACATATTTTTACACAAATCTTTGGGGCTTTAAGCAGGAAGCCTATGAAGCTTGTTGTAAACTTCCATGATGGCTGCTTTCTGTGTTAACACTGTAGTGATGTGATTGAAGCAACATACAGCAAGATGACAGTGTAGCAAATGGTCACTTTAGCATATCAAGTGCCTACCTGATGAACTGTTCCATCAATTTCCACTGGAATGATAAAATCAGCATTGTTCACAGGCTGTTGAAAACAAAAGCAGAAGTGTTAGACATTTAAATAAAAAAAAATAAAAATAATAAATGACAAAATCCAAAGGAAATCATCCCTTTCCACAGAGATGTGTGTGATAGCAACAAATCTTAACGGAGAATGTGTCAAATAGACACAAAGACGCCACCCCAACAACACAATACTGTAAATAATATGACTCACGTCACATCCATCATTGAAATATGGGCACCAAAAAAAGTGACAAGGGTCATAAAATATCAGTTCTCATGTCTGTAATATGCTTCTCAAATGTTCATATCACTCTAAGCATGTTCTATATAGGGCATTACACCATGGCCTAGATTGGTATACTCTGAGGTAACGCAAGTAAAAGAGAACATGTTCAACATGCACATAAACAGAAAGTGGGAGTTTGCTTATAGGATTAATGCACAGTATTTTTCCCAAAGTTGCATGCTGGTTTATATTCTGTCATGTTGGATTAAATGATTTTCATTTGGATAATTTGTTAATTTGAAAAATGATTAATTAATTACTAATTGAGTGGCATGGTAGTACAGTGGTTATCACTGTCGCCTCACAGCCAGAGGGTTCCTGGTTCAAACCCTGGGGTGTGGGGGGGCGCGGAGTTGTTGTTTTTGGTTAATTTCCAAGAATCTCAATGGGCAAAAATAGCGTAGAATTCAAAGAGGTTTGAACTCAAACTAAAGCACTTTTTTTAGTACCATTAAACCAAGTGGCAGCATTCAGAGCTAAAAAAGACAGAAGCAGGAGTCCAGAAACCAATGGGTGACGTCATGGTAGCTACGTCCCGTCCATACAGTGTATGGTAGGCTACAAATGCAAATCCAGGATCCATAGCTGTTTTAGTTCTGGTTTGAGCTGCCAACTCTAGTTCAATTTGTCTTGATTCCTTGCTTTGACCTACTGCCCCTTTTACACTGCCAGATTTTCGGCGAATTTTGGGCCGTTCTGCGGTGGATAAACAGGAAACAGCTGATAGCAGGAATTAGCGAGCAGCTATCAGCAAGAGGGAAACGCAAACCTGACAGACACTGTAAAGATGAACAACTGAGAAGACAAGTAATTGCGTGCTTCCCTTGCACTCACAAACGAAGAGGCCATTAATTGTCAAGTGACGGTGAAGGGTGGGCTGACTTATGAGAGAATCGCAGAAGGACTGACCAGCCGCGGCTTCCCTCCCATGTCACTGTTTACGTCACACGCTGAGCTACTGTATATGTTTTTCTATTTGCTGACGATACACCCATTGCCCCGAAAAAGGCACATTCTGTAAACAAAATTAGGTAGGTGGCATTTTGCTGCACTCCCCGGTTTTGCTTTATACTGCCAATGCTGAAAAAAGACTGATTGGGCTTTCCTGCAAATTTGCACAATTCCTGTTTAAAAAGGGCTACTGCCTCACTTCTCCATCATCTGTTCACTGTGAGCAGGCAGTGTGTAGTGTCTGGGCATTTGGGCTGAGTAACTACTCTTTCTTTTGCTGTTGTTCTTTTTTAGCCACTTCCACACCCTCTAATCTCAGGAAAAATAAAGCCTTACTGCATTTACCATTTTAAAAATCCCCCTTTCTTCCTGTAACTACTCTGACCCTACTTTAAATGATATAGCTGCTATCTTTTATTTAAGTGTTTAATGCTAAGACAAATGTCAATGTCAATGTCAGTTATTTCAGTCAGTTCAATTAGTATCTTACATTTTCCTAACTAACTACATGTGTCCTACAATTGTCTTTTGTCCTGTTTCCATTGTCAAGTGAATTTTAAGCAAACTTTTGGAATGTGGCAAAAAAGATATGCGAATTTAGCATATTTACATCAAGTGGAGTAAATACACTAGGCTATGCAAAGCATTGTTTCATCAAAAGTTGGTAGTATTGTCTACACTTTACACATGGCTGTGATATGTCAGTAAACATAGAGGAAGAAGCAGAGGCTGCAAACTGGAAACAGAACATATCGCAAACCAATCTGTGAGAGAAAAATGGATAGACTTTTGTTTCAATTTGGCAAGTTTTGATTTTTTTTTTTTTTTAATGTCAGCTAGTATTGGCCATGTTTATTATGCAGTCTGTATAGAAGCAGTTAATGTAATGATTCTAATGCACAACAACAGCAGAACCTGCTCATCAGTCACGTGAGTTCAGTGTTCACTTTGTCAGACTTTATTCAGCAAGGGCGTTTCCATATCTCACTTGCTGCATCAACTCTTTTTTGACAAAGGCAGAACCCACCTCAAGCAAGCGTAAAAACTTTTTTGCACAACTGAGGAACTTTAAGTGAAATTTGGCCGTTTCAGCGCAGCTTAACTATTGTCTAATTATCTATTGCAAAAGTTTTAAAACATTACTTTCTTTTTACATCAGTCGTTAGCCAAAGCTCTGATATTATACTTCATGCTGTTATCCATATTTGAATTTTGGTCAATAATGACGCCATTAAAGAGCAGCACTTAAATATATCAGTTTCTGATTCTTTATCATCACGACAAAATTTACAAATTAGACACAATTTTAAGCCCTGTGCTGTATTTAATTTGTGTTTACATTTCTGTATGGTAGTTACAATATATAGGAGTACAAATGTAACATCTGGTGACCGATCACTGGTGAGTGGTTTTGGTAATGTGACGGTCTGAGCCAACCTGCTACAGAACCTGGCATAAATTGAAGTGATTTAAGGGTAATATTAATACCTCTGAGCTCATTTTGGTGTAGGTGCATTTGTTTCAGTTCACCCAGTTTAATTTCAAATGAAATATTTCATATTCTAAAAGTTAAAAAAAGAAAAACAGTCCCACAGCACACTGGCTTTCCTCTGCCTTTCACCTACAACCAATTCCAAAACCGTGTTACCTATGTTTAGCATGTGTGTCAAAGTAATAATGAGGTTTATTATCCACGTTGTGTTAAACATGGAGTTCACAGAGTCTGATCCTATTTACACATAGCTAGTGGCAATATCCGGTGACATCCTTTAGGACAGTCTGTGACCTGAGAAGGACTAAACACCACATGGCATTCATTACATAATTTGTCGCGACACAGGAGCCTTGACTCTTGGCATTGACTACTTTGTTCACTGAATGCTACCTTAAAAGGTATCAAACTGATCAAAAGGGAGCCAGTTATTTGTAGAAACAGCATCAAACTCAATATGTTATTTCAAGCATCTTAACTCACAGTTTATTAACACTGATTTATTTACACTCTTCTGTAAATTATGTTGTGCAGAGATTCTATTCAAAGAGGTGTGTAGGCAAGTACAACATATAAATGACTTGTTAGCGCTGCATTCCTCAGCTATTTTTAAAGAATAATTGTTAATTATTTTGTTGTCATATTTACAATACTCAAACATAATGACACATTGCAGTGAGCAGCTGAACATGTCCTTGTCCTCAGCAGATTGCTTTTCATTCCTGAAAATCTGATTTTAATGACCTCTTTCTTACATCTCACTTGGATCTGAGGGTGCAGGTGGGTTCTGCGTCGTGAAACCAGAGCACACATAAAATAAATGGTTAATGTTTAGGGTGCACATGAGCCCAGTCCTTTATGATAAAAATAAATCATGTGCCTCCTAAAAATACGCAAAATGATGTAGTGCAAATCCTCTTGCTATTTTCGCCTTGGCAAGTAGACTGTTTGCTTTAACAGTCAACATAGAAGCCTAACAGCGGATACTCAATGAGAGGCTTCGAGTTATTTTTGAATACTTGATGACCTTTAAGTAATTAAAGGCCAAGAGTATAAAAAAGGCTATAAGAGCCATTTAGTCCACATGAAAAAGGTGGTAAACTTATTTGGATGGAAGGGAGTCATTTTTTTAGGTTTAAATATAAAAAATGAAAATATTTTTGAAATAAAACATTTTCAAAAAAGATTTTTCAGCAACAAAACAATTACACTTACCCAGCATGCACCACTGTATGCATTTAGGTCAGTGCAGAAACTATTTTTGGATGAAGGTCATGTGCTTGGGATGGTAATGAAGGCATAAACTCAAAGTGAACAAATGGTTCTGATCTAGAACTAATTAGCTTTTAGCATGATGAAAACAAATATGCGCTGGCAATATTATAATGTATATGTAATACTACCTTCTTTCTGTCTGTCTGCTTGTTTGTATGTATGTTCATGTGTGTTCTTTTTTTCATGTTCGAAATAAATATCAAATATCAATATCACTATCAAATCTCATTGAGCTTCACTGTACTGCAGTAACTGTAGACATGCTTTTCTATCATAAACATTTCAACACTATGTAATTATGAAGCTATATCCAGCAGTCAGTTAGCATCTCCAGTTAGGGGAAAAAGCAGTTACCCTGGCTCTGTTCAACGTAAAAAAAAAAAAAATCCAACCAGCATGTCTAAAGCTGGTTATAGCTTAATCCATAGTGTAAAAAGACAAATTATGGTTTTATTGGGGATTATGGACTAGATTATTTCTTGATCGGGAGGACTACCTGCCTGGAGTCTCCACTGGTTGCCTGGAAACCTCACTGTTAACGCCAAACCTCCAGGAAGTTACTGCTCCATGAGCGTCTATGGGGGAGATGCTTTTTGGGCCACAGGGAATTTTTTCGCTGCAATACCATGAGTAGCCACTGGGAAAAAATTGCAGGAAGCTGAGCTGCTTTCCCTGGGGGCCTGGAAATACCTGACATGTGCCATTTTGTATGCCAAATTAAGACGTTAATTAAAATTAACACAAGAAATCCCAGGAGAATATCTGGGAAGTTGTATTGTTAATTCATGAAAAGACCTTCGAATCCAATGTTACTACACAACTTTGCACGGGACACTGAGGTGAATGGGCTGGAAGCATTACTGCAAAACTTTTAACCAAACAAAAGCTGATACCATCAGAATTATTTGAATGATGCTATATCCACAAACATATTCCATGCATAGTGGCACAAAGTATCTGGATGGAAATGTAAATTATTTTTTAGTTTTATTTTGGATGAACTGATCCTTTAATCATCTCTTTTGAATAAATGTCTGCTCGTGGTTGTTCACCTGTTAGCTTATCCTACAGGCTGACTTACCTTAAATGAACTATGCACTAGCGTTTCATCCAAATCGATGACCACACAGATCTTCCCTGCGTCATTCGATTTCATCCGTGGAAGCAGCGGTTTTGCTGGAACCTGAAGACAAAAGTTAAGTTTAGATCTCAAGCTCATCACTTTCCTTAATTACAGCTTTCTTTTAGCTTTCAAGCCCACAATATGAGCCGCAGCTAAGGAATAACCATCTCGATTTGTCTTGAGGACTTACAGCTCATTGTGTGTGTGTGTGTGTGTGTTTCTTGTCACTTAAGACACTGAGTTGTGTTGTGGCGTTTGTGTGAGGGGTTACAGGAAACCTTGGATGCTACAGCTGCTGCCACACTGATGGAGCATGTAAATATCACCATACTCTGTGTCATCCTTCAACAAGTGGTCAGAGATCGGTGTTGGTTAATGTGATTCTGATGCTAAAAACAAGCTGGCTCGATTGAAGAGGCTGCCTGTAACACTGATGCACGTGTTTGTCTGAGTAGAGTGAACTGCCACGTGAGGATAATGAAGTCTGACACAGTCTGCCAAGTTGAGATATTCTGTATCTTATTCACTGCCACAGTTGGTAGTACAATCTTAATTTAAAAAATAGGCCAACAGTACTGATGACAGATGCGCCTTGATTCTGGGATATCCCAAAGTTTCTTGCACAGTTCTGAAAACCCAATTTTATCAATGTCAGTATTTCACAGCTGTGGTGCAAAGATGTATTATACCTCCTCTATTGGTGGGTTGCAGTACTCGCATTCACAGTCTTCATCAAATTCATCATCGCTTTGCTCCTCTTCTGAATCCGTGCTTTGTTCGGAGGGCTTGTTTTCCTCAGTCCTTTCCTTATTTTTTGCAGGGTGCGAAACAACACTGTGAATAATATCTGAAGGAGGTTTTTTTTCTCTTGAAATGTCACTGATTCCACTGTCTTCGTCTGATTCCCGAGTTTCTTCACTGGTTGTTTTTTCCACATCAGAGCTGTTGGCCAAATTCTCACTCAGTTCAATAACTTCTGTACTTTCAAATCTGACTGCCTTGTGCTCCTCTGGGCAAACTTCATGTGCTTGTATGTCATTCAGGGATAAAGGAGCATCTTCTGTTTCAATCCTTGAAGCATCCCCATGGATTATCTGATCGTATGACCTTCTTCCCATAATAAATTCATTCAGGGCTTGTTCAACAGATGACTGAATGCTTTTTATCTGATATGCATAGTATTCCTCAACACCAAGCTCGCACATCTCTCCATTTTCCTCATGGTGTACAAGTGACCAATATGGCTCCATTTCTGAACATGCGATAAATACTTTGTCCACAGGTTCAGTTGTCTGTAAATGTCCAGTGGTAGAGGTATTGTCAAAAATCGATTCATAATTGTGGGCAACAGATTCTTCTTCATAAGCATCACCTCCAACAAAGATGTCCTCTGCACATGGCGCACTCATACTCTCATTACCAGAGGACAGGTAGACCTCAGTTTCTTCTTCTTTGCAGATTTCAGAAACATGGCCATCAAACGCACAAGCTTCTCCATCAAAACTGTTCTCATCTTCCTCTGTTTCCTCACAGTTCTCAGCACAAAGGGCCTGAGCTTCTGATTCATCTCTTTCAACTTCATTATCTGCTAAACTTGATTCTGATTCATCTTCAGATTGTTCCTCTGACTCACAAGACCCAGAGGAGACATCACCTCTCTGACTTGCATCTTCCTCATGAGTATCTTCACATGCTTCTTTGGGAGCATCAAAACATGTATCAGTTTTCTGTACATGAATTTCCTCATTGATTTCTTTAAATTTGTCTGCATATTTGGCTTGAGCCTTAGATTGAACCTCTTGAAGATGCAGGTGGTCGTGGATATCTCCTCCATCAAAGCAGGAGATGTAACGTTGCTTTTGTGCAAAGGCATGTCCGTAATAGTCAGCTCTGTCAAACAGATCGAAGTAATCCTCAATAACAACATCAACAGCAGGCGTTTTGTTTTTATCCTCATTAGTTATGTTAACATTGTTTTGGTCTATTTCTACATCATCTTCAAAAGATTCCCACTGCGTCTGCCCAGATGAATCAGAGCAGTGATCTGAAGGAATGCTGCCATCGGGACAAGTCTTGAAGGATTTGGTTTCAATAGAAGAGCAATCTGAGGAACCATCTTCTTCGGTGCCAAACTCAGAGGCCTCATCAGAACACTGGTCTGAAGTGGCACATTGCTGATCATACTCTTCGCTCGTTTCAAAGTAATCTGTTTCACACATTTCACAGTAATCGCTGGACGTGTTTAATGCAGTGGCATGTGGGGAATCTTCCTCAGAGTGATGGTGTGTCTCACAGCATTCACTTGTAAATGGAAAATCTCCACTGTCATCAAAGTAAACTTGAGCAGGTGTGTTGAAATGTGAGGGATTTGCATCAATAGTTTCCGTGTCATTTTGCTCATCCTCATGTTCAGGTGCATAGATCTCTTCATTATCGTCATCATTGGTGCATTCGTCATACTCACGGAGTTCGGTGGCACAGTCCAGTAAGTCCAGTGAGTCAGAGATGTAAGATGTGAAACCAGTCATTTCACATTGCTCAAAGTCCTCTGTTGATGTGTCTGGCTCAGAGTCAAAGGACTCACCCTGCTGATCGGAGGAGTCATATTGTTGCAGTAAGTCGAGGTGGTCTGTGCATTCAGGTATGAAATCAGACATTTCACACGGCCCGAAACCGTCACAGTTCACTGCCAATTTATCTGGCTCAAAGTCAAAAGACTCGAACTGTTGATCAGAGGGCTTACATTGCTGAAATAACTGAAGGTGTTCTGCACTGTGTTCACAGCAAGGACTACATTTGGAAGCTAAGCTATGATTAGCACAGTGCTCAGAGGACTTGCAAGGTTTAAAACACTCACAGTGTTGAGCACATTCGTCAAATGGTTGGCTTAACCCCGAAGTCTCACACTGACCAAGGATCTGGTCGGATTCAAACAATCCATTGCTCTCCGGGTATTGTGCAAAACTCTCAGATTGTCCATTGCAATATGTGGAGGATTTCATCTCATCTCTTTTCAAGTTGCAATGTTCCACACAAAAGATAGAAGGGTCAATTTCTCTGCTGACAACAGTCTGCTCAGTATAATCCACAAGGACCTTCATGCCAAGATCAGCACTTCCCTTTGAAGGGCTGGTTAAGTCGGCAGCCTCTGTTAATTTAGGAACCTGGCATTGTTCAGCAAGCATGGCCTCAGTAGACGGCTCCCCTTCCCCAGAGACTTTGCTTTGCTCAGAGTTTTCCAAATACATCAGGAAATGATTTCTCTGTCTGGATTTTGTTTAAGGTTTTTACTCCATGCATTGATTCCAGATCATTCAGAGTCCAAGTCCAAATGACTGGCAGGTAACTGGAGAGTCCATTCAGAGTGGATATTCACATGGCTGGTGGGGGGAGTCACTGAGACCACAGCCCCCAAGAGAGAGTAACAGCAACAGGAGCAGCATGCATGTTGATATGACAGTTTGTCACAACCAAAACTGAGCCTAGCACTTGACTCGACCCCTCCTTTGCCAGAGACCAAGCAATTTATTTTGGGGACTTGGAAAGACGTGACAAATAACTTCTGGAATATCAAATCTCTATAAAAGGCTGAACTAAGGCATAAATCTGAAACTGACACCTGAGAACGTCTTGACCACTTGATCTTCGGACCATAACTGCCAAAAGTCATGCTGTTTTCCAAGAATACACTCAGTAAAACCATGGCGAGTATTTGCAATTGTCCAAGTGATAGTGGTCAATCATTGACGGATTATCAGGCACTGTCTCAGCATATGTAAACATCCTAATCATTCATAATTTTCTAATTCAAACAGAAATGATCTGTTTATAATATTTAATAACTGATTATTAATTATTAGTTTCTAGAATTAAACCCTCATGACTCCAGGAAAGATTTAGAGACTACGACAAGCTCTTAATTTATCCTGATGACTAACAGCACATCTACAGTAGCTGTTTTTTGTTTATCTTTGCAGTGCAGTGATCTTCTTGTCAGACATCCACCTGTAACATTTACACCATTTCCATCTTTCTTGTGACACCCAGTCATCTTGATAGATGTCTGAACATGGAGTGCTTTTCAACACTGCCATACATCACTTCTCAGCACAGGAGAGATGCGCTAGTAAACACGAAAAGCTTCGAGCCAAGAAAACATGTGTTTCAGGCATCACATGGCTGTCAATCACACTGACCACAGGCTGCTCAAAGACGATCAGGGTGACAGAAATTCGATATCACATGGAAAAGTGAGAGGGGGATGTTGAGAGATGAACTTACTTTTGATAGAGTTCCATTTTCTTCTACCAAGAGGGGGGCACTGTTCTTTAGTGGAGGGGGCTCTGATTCTCTGTTACATAGACAGCAGAAGAGACTGTGGAAAAGGCCTCTGCTACGAGGCTTCTGTGAGGGAGAAACTTCACTGGCACCTGCAAAAGAGCGATACAGAGAAGAAATATGAGGAATGATGCTCATACTGTACCAACATGACATGAATCTTCCCTGGTACTGCTTTCAGTATGTGAATAAGTGTGAGAAGTGGGCAGCCTATAAACCTTGCAAAGTGGAACTGAAAAGGATTATACTTCAGTGTGGAGTGTCAACTAAAGAAGTGGAACCAGTCAAACTTCTCATCAACATGCTATTTGTCCTCTGTTAATTATCATTATTATTTTGTAATGCACTTTTTATTTATATTGACAGAGTGAACAAAAAACACAAAAAAAATTAATTTTTACTTTATTGTTCCTCATGTTATTGTGTCGCTATGGTTTTATTTCATCAGTGACTAAGAAATAGTATCTGTTTTGTTTCAGTCACATCCGGCCATGACTCGATCCATGTAATGACGTCCACATTGGCAGCAATGCTGATCCAGTATATCTGATCTGCGCATCACTCTGGTTGGTCTGTCAGCAGGACCCCTACTGTGCTGTGACATGTTGTGTATTGCTTGTCTATGGCTATTTTAGTTTTGCTGCAAAAGGTTAAAACACATTGCATAACAAAGTGTAGGTGTACATTTCAGCCCCACAAATAGTCAGGTGTAGACATCCTGCACCAGTTTCATTTTCAGTGTATATTTTGTTGTTTAAATACAAAGAATTAGCTTGAATAGATAGAAAAGACAGATAAGCGCATAATTAGGGCTACAATGCTGCAAAATTAAATTACAAGCTGTTCCTCCTCAAAGTTTCTCCATATCAGCACTGATGATGGCCAAGATTTTCTTTTTGAATCAACAGATTTCAGGGAAAATATTCATTTTATTTTATTAATTAATATAGTTCGAGCTTGAATTCTCCTCTACTTGTGTTTTTTTTCCATATGCCCTGAGAACAGACAGAAATGACAGTTTGAACCATGTCTTGAGACTGCACTTACATTTGATCTACCTTAACATCGCTAACCAATGTAACAGCAGCTATTGGCACACACATGTGGTAGCTAACATCCCATCAGCTGGTGTCAGAGTGATGAGAGTTTTCAAAAGAAGAAAAAAAAGAAACTGACAAATTAGCTGAGAAGCGATGAGCAGTCAGAGCTGTCAGCTCAGGCATTAGCATGTCGCTCAGATGTGACTAAATCTGTTGCCTCAGTATGGGGTATATCATGGACCTGTCAACTTGCTTTGGGTGTAAATGTGTAATGATTGCAAAGTAGCACAGTTGGGCAATAGGTGTCTTGTTGAGCTCACAACAAATGGAGTCTGTACACAACACTAAGAAGTGCTGTTATACTGATTCCCAGGAAGACCGAAACACGTTCCCTAATGTGGGGATATTGGATCACAGAACCACATTAAAGGAAGCAATGTAATAGTTTCTGCTGAGCTCCTGACTGAAACATGAAATATAGAGGAAAGTATTCAAATTTATTATACAGTGATCAAAAGTACACAAAAGTAGATGCCACAGCTCATACTAAATAAAAAACAGCTGCTAAAACAATAACCTTGTTACCAATCTTTTTGGCCTAGCTTTATCCCTGAACAAGTCTGACCTACTTTCAAGTGTTATTCACTATGACTTTGGCCTGTTGACTACTTCATTCAGCTGGGACTGAAAGTGGACGCAGCCACTGGAGAGCTGTCATAATGGCCTGGGCATGCTTGTCGGGACATACCTCTCTTGGTCCCAAGTTGAAAGGTTGGTGTGCAAACACGTGTGAAGGGACTGGGCAGGTGAAGCTTGTAGTGTTAGGAAACATCGCCCTACTCATTGCATTACATCTTCTGATATTACACATCAGAGTGCTTAAAATAGCCTCCAGGGCAGCTGCTGACAGCGGTTAATGATGATATTTATGTGTATATATAGTGTCGTATACTCCCACAAGGCCATAAGCAGTCACAAACAAAGCCTTTTTTGTCACCTACAATCCATAGCAGGAAATGGCTATGTGTTTACACTGCACAGAAATGCGTCACAACAAAGCAGTTGATTTGCATGGCACACAGGGGCATGGATGCGGATGGTGCAGGCGGTGGGGTTGTGTGGGTGCCCCTGGGGTGGGGGGGCATGGAGATGGCAGCTCTCCAATAGTGTTGGGCAGACAACGGGCCCTTGTGAGTAATGCCACCTTGGAAATTGAAAACTGTGCCATTTCCTACATGCCTTGAAAAGGCAAGTCCATCTCTGTCATGGTTCCCTTTTTTTGTAATATAGTCAGTAACAACAAAGTAATATGCTTACTCTAAATATAACATAAATAAACTATTAAAAAACAATAACAATAATAATAATAATAATAATAATAAAAATCTCAGTTTCTTCAGTATTTTTGTTTGGTATAAAAATATGATGAAGAAGGGAAGAGGAGGAAGACAAATGAGAAACACAGGAGAGTCCATCAGCAGAACTGCTACTATTACAACTATTTCAAATGTCTTATTATAATTAAAAATACCTCTTTGAAATCACGCATCACTATTCCACACAGCACAGTGCCTGAGTGGCCATTAACATGTCTGTTCAAGACTTACACTCACAACCACAGACACTAAGGGCAAGGGCAACGGCAAACACCAGGGTTGCATGTAAAGGCACATTTCTAGAAACTAGTGTCAAAAAATCTGTTAACCAGACATAATTCAAAAAATGTTTGTTCTTCAGCTAGAAAACATAGCGTTGTCTGTAATTTATTTAAACCTTCTGAACTCTGCAATAGAAGTGGTCCACCAGGGCCTACATTGGTAGTTTTGCTTATTTCTTGAAGTTGCTTTAATTGTTTATATTCCTAAAATCTATACATCTTAAGCTAAAATGTTATTAAATGTTATTTATTATTATATTATTAAAGTCAGTAAATCATAATAATTGATAAAAGTATTTAAACTGTGTCAATAAAAAATAATACAAAAATCTGATTTTCATCAGACTTTATCGAGTTTAAACAGACTATGTCTTAAAACTGGAAAAGTTATTTGTACTCTGTACATTATTTCATTTTGAGATATACTCATTTATTAAGCAGAGTGCAAAGGCGTGATGGAGTCATCATTCGTTCCTCTGGTGCACCACATGTAACGTAGTGCAATGACGAAACTATGAGCATTTGACATGATGACACAGAAAACAGAAGCCATAGCATTCTGCCTCAAAAAGAATGAATGTTCTAGCTAATATGGTTTTTATGTGAGATCTATATACGTAAAGGACTATGCAAACAACAATGTCCTACAGCCATTAAGGAGAAATTCCCAGGAGAAATTCAGGTGTAATTACGGTAAAATGCTTTGTTTGCATGGCATGTAAGGAAAGGTAATATAAGGTAATGACATGATGGTGGGGAAGACAGAAGCCTTAGCTTTCTGCTGCTAAAAGAATGAATGCTCTATCTTTTATGAGTTTTATTTTAAGCTTGATATATATATATATATATATATATATATATATATATATATATATATATATATACACACACACACACACACACACACAAGGGTTTATGGAAACAGTGATCTCCTGCGGCCATTACAGAGAAATACCAGCGTAATAAAGGCAAAATATCATGTTTGCAGGACACATGAGGTGAGGTAACATAAGGTCATGATGTGCTGACGGGAAGGACAGATGCCTTAGCATTCTGCTACTAAAAGAATAAATGCTCTGGCTATCATGGTTCTTATTTTAGATTAAACAGAATCATAAAAACAATAATCTCCCGTGGCGGTTCACAAAAGGTCTGTTTTTAAAGGTTTAGCAAAGACTGATTGCTACATAAGTGACAAACTGATGTTTAAAGAAGTTCTTGATTCAATTGACTGCAACAGTTTCCAAGGATAAAAGTTAAAATACTGAAAATAAAATCAGTTTGCGAGATACAATTCTGAAATTGACCACACTACTTCAACCATGACATCAAAATGTCATCTTTTTCATGAAATTCGGAGATTTATTAAGTGTGAATTTGCAGTAACTGGTTACACTAAAACATTTTGATGCACTGTGTGCTTAATTTTTTGATGTTTCAAAAATCTGTTTTGTTTTGTTTTTTTTGGTTGCAAAAATAGAGTGATGGACTTCCTAATTCCTGCCAGCTCAAAGCAAAACAACATTGTGGTCGAAGTCATAGTATATTCAACCGATTTACTATGACTACAAATTTTAAACTACAGACGGTTGCTGTAGCACCGCCATCAGGGCTACTGCCCCATAATTTTAGTTGAGGAGCTTTTGCAATAGGACTGGACCTATGTTCAAATTTCATTTATTTTCATGGATCCAAAGGCAGATTTCATGGTAGGAAAAAGAAGAAGATTTAGATTGGCAAAAACAAGAGGGACCATCGGCAGAGCTGCCCGGCCCTAATTAAACCGCTGACACTATATACCCTGCGACATCACGTTATTCCCAAAGCTTCCATTTGGGACTTAGCCTGAAACTCTGTACAGGGGTCAAGAGGGATCCTCCCCCAGGATTCTTTTTTGATAAACAAGCTCTATTTTGATGCTTTTTTAGATACTCTGGCACTTTCTGTACAATCCAAGTACATGTCTTAATCATTGAAAATTTGAACTAAGAACCTCAAAAACTTTTGTTTAGTTTCCAGATCAATTATGAGTTATGATGTTAAAAAAATATTAGTAATCGTAAGAAATCAGTATTCATTTTTCCACCTCTGAATGTTAACATTATTTAATTGGAATATTAAATGAATTTTCCTTTTACTCACGCATTCACAAACAATTTTCAGACACGGTTCATGCAGTGTGCAGTGTTCACCGCTCCATCATCTGCTGCTGTCTGTCTGTCTGTCTGTCTGTCTGTCTGCCTTTGTCCACTGTAACTTTAAAAAAATGTGTTTGTGCAATGTGCACATTATTTTTATCTATAGTAAAATGAATGAGATTAAGCTCTATTAAAAGTGAACATGACAAATGTCAGTATGAAAAGAATCTCACTGGCTCGTGACAGAATCAGTTAAGGTCCAAAATTAGAGAGGTCACAAAGTACAAACCACAAGCCATTTGAACTGGTTTCATTTACATTGCCCTTTGGTTTTGGGTATGTAGTAAGGGGTAGAAAATGTTCTGACAGCAAATGTTCTGTGAGAATGATCAGTAAAACAATCAAAATGATCTCATCTCTAGTCATATTTTGACGCTTGGGCAGGAGCCACCAGGGACAGCCTTTTTTTGTGTTGTATCTTGATGCAGAAAAGGTTGTTGGTTGAAATAGTTCATGGTTAAATTTAGTGAAGTAAATCAACTCACCCGGCAAACAACTTGACAAAATAACTCCACGTTGACTTTTAGTTTCACAAGGGACATGAACACCAATCTCATGAGTAAAAGTCCTGTGCTTGTTTGACCCATCCAACTCCCTTCCCACCTGCCCTAAACAGACTTTTTGGGCTGTTGAAACTACATCCATTGCTCTGAATGTCTGATATTGATGCAGATGGCTTTATATTGGAGTTGACTGAAATCTCGGTGTGTCTCATACAGATGCTGGAAGGGTACATTGTGCATCCCTATGTGACACTGAGGGCCACTAACCTTACAGCAGTTTTTGACACCCTGGGAATGAGACATGGCTGAAACAAAGAAATGGAACAATGAATACAAAAATGTCTCCATTTAACCATTTGCTACCTAGACAAGTCCCTTGCATGAGAACAATGTGACAGGTGGCAAATAAAGTGGAGCTAAATGGTAAACATTATTTATCAGGTTAGAGTCTTAAACCCCCAGGATGCCAAAGTATAGACACTGTATTATTGTTATGCAGAGTTTGAGGTGACTGTAACTCTGAAACAAGACTAAGAGTCTACAGCCATGCTCATGGCTCTGTGAGGCTGAACTGTGTCTAGATGCCAAGCACATGATACATGCTAACATGCTGATGTTCATAAGGTTCTGATGACCATTCACTACCTTAGCTTAGCATGTTAGCATTTGTTAATAAGCACTAAATACAAAGTAAAGTTAAGGCTAATGGGAATGTCATTATTTTGCATATATTTGGTCAGAAAACAAAGTATTGGAAAAACATATGTGACCCGATGATAATTAGAATCAAGCTAAGGGATCACAAAAGTTGCTACAATTCACCGTAACGGGGACATGAGTGTGTGTACCAAATTTCAGCGGTGAACCAAACAACAACAATGCCATCCCCCACCACTAGCATTGCTAAAAATATAGTGGGAGCATGACATGGGTGTACCCATCTCCTCAACACAATGGGATGCACCAAGTTTAAAACACTATGAAACTGATTAGATGGATCAGCCGAAAATCTAAATATCAATACCACAAGAATGAGTGAGCCCTCAAAATCTGAACAGAACTAGCATAGTGTGTCAGGCTATGTCCAATAGTGGGTTTACTTAGCCTTAAAACTGGTGTCACACAGCTTGTGCATCATAAGCAGTTTCGAGCAGCTCCATGTTACATGTGCGGGTTGGATCCAGATCTGCAAGTGGGTCAACTACATGGCAAGTTGGTCCCAAGACAACCTTTAAACACTGACACTCAGCTGGTATTTAAGAGCTACACACAGATCCCGGTTGTCTGCAGCCAGATTTTAAGGAGCGCTGGGGAAACATAAACCTAGTTGAACAACCGTAGCCAGATGAGTTCTACCAAGTAAGCTCTTTGACACCACAGCGGATATTTTCCATTTGTGATAAATCACATTAATGTAGGATTAATTGTAGCTAGATTAATTAGTTGCACCTTATTTGCTCCTCAGCTCTCTGTTTAATTCAGCCCACGTGTATAATTAGGTAGTAGAAATGGGTAAGAAGAAAACTATCCTCCAACATTCCTCACACCTCTCTGCCCAAGAGGCTCCGACACTGATAATGAGGTTACAGCATTTCAGAGGAGCAGCAACGACCTCACGCCACATCAGCATGTTTCAGCCTACTTAGTTGAAAGCGGTCTTATCTGAGACTCCTTCGGGCTAAGCGTGACCCTGCACTCGGCTGCTTCTATTCCTATCCAGACACAGAAAGAATGAGGCCTCCCACGACTGACTTTCCGCCACTTTGACACCTGATAGTCTGTTACAATCTGACAACTCGCTTCACACCCACCCAGAGCAAATGGTATAGCAGGTTCATGGTGCCCAGCTGGTCAGGTCAGATCAAGGTTTAAACATCCTGCACAAAAAAACTACGATAGTTATTCCAGTTGAAGTTGCTGTGCTGACATTAGTGAAGAAGAAATGTGGCTTAATGGTACAGAAAATGATCACTGCAAAGAATCTACAAAATCTGCATTAGTAGCAGTATTATCATGGCTATAGAACTGATTAGCAATGCAGAATTGATGTGAGATAAATACGCCGCCAAACACAGAATTAAACTTCGGTCAAATTTCGCAAAGACTTTTGGAACAAAGTTTCCTGAAGTTAATGCCTATGTGGCACCAGCAACTTATGAAACTACAGAAGGAATGAAGACTCCCCTTTCCTATTTCTCTGGCCCCTCACTTCTGGATAGCAGCCATGTTTTGGCCTCATGACCTCTTGGCCAGGAGGAAGTAATCCGAGAGCAGGCTGGAGTTGGCTTGTACTAGTAAGCTGGGCAGTGCTGCCACCCTCTGTCTGGACTCAGCACTAACAGAGGTGAGAGCAGAAACATTGCACAGAGGTGCACAGGTAAAGGAATACTACACCTACAAATGGTCATCAACCCAGAATGAGTAAATGATACACAAATGATCATTTGGTCATCGTATGTCATTAAATCAACAAGTTACATCCGATTGTGTCAGTTCATTTAGATTGACCATTTATATATTAATTAGTCACGCTGCGCTACCTTGAATTTCTCTCATGCCTCCATAGAAAACGGCGGACATATTGATTTATTGATTGATTGATTGATTGACGACCACACTTAAGAACAGCAAATCTATCTTTAAACATGTGTTTATAAACTCACACAACTCGTGCAGTAAAATCCAGGCAATTCATGCATTTTTTCTAAAACCTTACTATTCAATACTAAATTTAAAGCGAAACCTGCCTATGCTTTCTTCAGAGCCAAACTCCAATAACTTTTTTTTTTTTTTTCTTCAGCAAAAATGCATGTGTTTGGGAAGCACTGAGCATACAACTGGATAATTGAGACTGGAATTATACTGCACGAGTTTGTAAATGAATGTATTGATATAGTTTTGCTATTGTTAAATAGGCTCCCCAGTCAATCAGAAATTAAATGTTTGCCTTTTTGCGTGGAGGCATGCAAGAAAACCAAAGTTTGCTTCTCAAACGCAGCGTGACTAATGGATTACAAATGGTCACTTTGTGGATTAAGTATTCCTTTGAGCAATTCAAGTTTACAATCAATTACGGAAGTTGAGGTAAATATAGATGTTAAGTCCTAAAGCTACGTCTAATGCGGAAAACACATCAAGCAGCGGCAAAGTGCAGCTCACTGCAATAATTACAGTTTTCTGCAGCCAGGAGGCGTGTTTTTGTGTTTCAGACAGAAGAAATTCTTTGTCGCATAGGTCAATATGTCTCATGAGTCACACACTGATTGGCAGCAGGAAATCTCTGGCCACATATTGCTGCTAAAAGTTAAACTATCTCTGACTTTTAGTTTGGCCACACTTGCCGAAGAACCAATCTGGTGCAGAAGGGCAGCATTTTGCCACTGCTTGGTTTGTTTTCAGCATAATACATTGAAGATGCACACTGTTGATCCCTGCTGGGAATTTTGCCCTTACTTCACCCTGCACTTAAGCAACCAGTGAGCAAACAGCAGCCAACTGTTCAGATGCCAGGGCCTTGGTCAGCTGAAGTACTAGGGAGCATTCCTAGGGCTCTAGTTTCGCAGACCAGGCGCGGCGGAGGTGCAGCGCACCTGCGCTTTGCCAACTGGGTGTGGCCAGGCGGATTTTGTAAGTTTGGCACACCATGCGCCTGGCGCAGCTACTCCTCTATCCCACCTCTGTCCCTCCTACCGGCGCAAGTCGGAAAGAGGGAGGAGAGAAGGCGTGGAGTGGGTTTCACACAGCCCATTCACATCACACCAATCAAATGAGCCCCTCTCCTCGCCCTTAAATGCGCCGCGCAAAGGCGTAATGAGAGTTTACTCAGTTCGCCATATGGCGGAAGAGAGCGGCAGCGTCAGACAGCCAAACTCCTCCCAGGAGGAAAGTGATGTTTTGGTCCGGGAGGTCCAAGCTCGCAGTGTCCGAATATACGAACTGCGAGCAGACCTCCACGGGCTGATGATGCAAAGGTAGCCTGGGAGGAGGTCACCACAATTGTAAATCAATGTTGCGTTTCTCTCGTTTGCGCACGCTCTCTCTTTCTCTCTCACAGTCTCACTCTGTTTGTTTTCTTTTGACTTTTCTAAGATGACAGATGCTGAATATATACTCCCTATCTGATGCTGTGGCTGTTTGTGGTTGGCTGAGAGGGATGTGAACTCATTAGTTTGCAGCTGTGTTAATCAAATCAGGTTGGGTTTCCATTACGTGTGCCAAACGTGCCCAACGGTGCCAATCCCCTTTGATCTGACATCAGATGTGATGGGACAGTCGATATAGAGATACATTTATGTGCTGATTGCAGATAGTTGCATTGAATAGTGGTTTTTTGGTATTTATTGCATTGTTAATGTGCCTGATATTCTGGAAACTTGCCTGTGAGGTTTTGGTGACGTGTGTGCACTGTCCGCCGGTCAGCCAAACTTCGGCTTACACCGGCTGCGCTCCGCCTGCGCTGACAGTAGACGTGGTTTCAGTTGGCGAGCTTTTAGTGCACCTTCGGCGAAGCCTTTTGGCATGAAACTGTCACTGCACCAAGCTGCATCTGTCGACACCTCCCCCTGCTGCGTCGCCACACCCATCTCAGCGCACCTCGGTCTGCCAAACTACCAAACTGAGCGCGCCTTGGGTTGCGCTGCTCAAAACTAGCTCTGCGCGGGGTTCGCCACCCTGCGCCACCCTGCGCTGCGCCAGGAAACTAGAGCCCCTAATGTTTAACCTATCTTTGTCTTTCAATGTGGGAGGATGCCAAAGCACAGACATCAAACACAGGCAAACACCGGGGATAAGTTGAATGTGTTTCTTTCTTGATACTTAACAGCCTACAGCTAGAACTCATTAATCTTGTCTGAGAACACTTGATATTTCAGATTCATTCACTGTTTATAGCATCACCAGGTTTTATAGCTTGATTTGATATACTAAGCTTGATCCACCATTAGTTTTAAGCTTGGTTCAATAATGCCCCGACCCTGAATCATCCCTTCTGTGAGAACATTATTTTTTACAAAGTAATAACTAGTGAGCTCTTAAGATGAGAGTTATGCCATACATGCAGGAAACACCTATTAGCTCAGACCTACTGATAAAACACTGATAAGGACGGAGAGCCACTACAGGCACACTACTGAGTTATGCAGGCACGTGCAGAGGGGAAGGCTGAGGGTGCTCGAGCACTTGCCCCTTTGCCCCCCTGATGTCCAAAGTGCCCTTTTGTCAAGGCATTTTTTGTGTGTGTGAAGGCCTGCCTGCACCTGCCCTTATCAAGTGTAACATTTAACAACTAATAATAATTTTGCTATAAATAAAATGACCTGGTTGCTGTCAATCAGTTTATATCACATGATGAGCTTTCACTTGCTGACGTGCCCTCTGCTGAAACACAGGACGCCACGGATGGAAACTCAGCGATGACGTTAAGATGGTGAGTTTCATCTTTGTGATTGATTATCACGTTATATTTTTAGTATTTGCTTGACCTTCAAATAGTGCACCAGTTATGCAACATAAGTTTAATAGTGGTCCTGACTGCTGGTTCTCACCGCCATCAAGGGAGTTGTTGTTTGAGAACCCCCATTGAAGCCGGCCACTGCTTGGATTTTGATGGTTATATATCATGGAATGGATGATTGGAGTGGCCAGAAAAACATGAAGAAAGATTTGTATTTCAGCAATAACTTCTAAAATATACCAAATAAAACAACATTATAGGCCTATTGCACATTATATGAAATTGAAGTTGTACTGTCATAAAAACCTTTCCTTTGTGGGTCAGCTGAAAGGATGACCCTGACTATGACAATACAAAAGCTCATATGGTTTTACTGTGCGGTTCTCGAGAACTATAAAGGTAAATCCATTTTCTATAGCTGCTTATCCTGTTGGGGGTCGTAGGGGGGCTGGAGCCTATCCCAGTTGACACTGGGTGACTGGACACCCTGGACAGGTTGCCAGACTATTGCAGGGCTGACATATAGAGACAGACAACCATTCATGCTCACATTCACACCTATGGGCAATTAAGAGTCACAAATTCACTTAACCTGCATGTCTTTGGACTGTGGGAGGAAGCCGAAGTACCTGGAGGAGACCCACACTGTTGTTGGGAGAACATGCAAACTCTGCATAGAAGGATTTGAACCAGGGACCCTCTTGCTGTAAGGTGACAATGCTAACCACTGCACCACCATGCCGTCCTTATTAAGGTAAAGTTACCTCAAATTACATTACAACACACTCATAATTTCCTCATATTATAATGTCATTTTATACAAAAAAATCTGAATAGGTTACATGAAATTTTAAAAGGATTCCTGTTCGTGACTACATCCATGTCACATTTCATGTGATTTTAAAGTACAACTTTGGAAAATTTAAAGGAAAAGTCAGTTTAAATGACCTTATTCATAATTTTCTCATATTTATTTATCATAATCCCCCTCTGATTTCATTTGACATTTGTTGTAAGGTTCCATGTTATACTCTGTTTGAATAGGGGTTGCTATAACTCAACAGGTAAATTATGCTCATGCTTGGCGTTTTAAATTATTGTTTCATGTGGCCCCCTTAAGGTCTCTGCACGGCCCTGGAGTTATGGCCATGCTTTCCAGTCCCCATAGTGATAAAACACGTGGTTAAGGCTAGCCCATATAATGTCCATTTTAGCATTATTATGTGTAAATATGTTTATAATACCTTTTGGTGATAACTTGAGGATATAACTGAAGCAGCTCGACATCAGAGTCCAAAACAATAACAGTGAACTGTCAGTGTGACCCCGCCCCCTCTGACCGGACCCATTATGTCTCCTCTTTTACTCACTGTCTAAAAACTCTGCGCAACACCAGTAAACCGGAGGATTTAAAACTCATACAACTCAGACTCATACAAACCCAAATTCCTGTCCTCTCTGTACTTATAAAGCTCCTAAGCGGCTGCTCGTGGCTTTGGCCTACCCAGAGGACAACCGGTTTCAAACTTGCTCAAAGCTTCCTCACAGTATTTACTTGCCTACTATGTCAGCCCAAGTCACAGAGGTCTCTTCAGAGGGAGAGGACAGTATCAAAGCTCATTCACTGAGTCACAGTCGGCATTAGTGACACCGTGGCACCCTAAAAACACCGCTGTCTCGTGCCTCTCTGACATTGTCATGCGCAGCTGAAAAGTTGAGCAAACTTTTCCCAAACTCACCGTCCTCACGACAAGTCGCATTTTCCTCCTCGTCTCTGGTTACTTGCGTGATTATCGACGGCGAATGGTCCATTAGATCCTCCGTCACTTAAAGACAATGACGTTACCGCTGTGTAAAACCTAGTTCCGAGGAGTTATGGCAAAAGAAAATTATTTATATTTTGCCACTCCCTGTCTGCAAACGCGCATACTGAGAGTAAAAATACAGAAACTCTCTAAACAATGGGAAAACGGATAAAACAAACCATATCAGAGCAAAAATGCTCTAAAATGCAAAAGGTTAAAAGTGTCTAAAAATAGTTATTTCTTTACGTTTTTACGTTGAAGAAGTTCATCAATTTGACCATGCTAACATGGAACTTGACGGTTTCAAGGAAGCCCCATTCTTAAAGCCACAATGCAGGATGTGAAGTTTTTCACTGATGATAAAGATCACTGTACAGCTAACGGGTTAGTCGGCTGGGAAAACGCTCAGGAGACATTTCAATGCGTTTCTGACGTTTTATTTTTGTTTTAAATTAAGTATATATTTTACAAATATAACCCCTACAACATGTATAAAACCTGTATTTTTCATTATTGTCTTGTTTATAGTGAAAATGTTTAAATTTTCTGCCATTAAAGAGATATGTTTCATGCGCGTGGCGAGTTTTTAAAGTTTGTTCAGGCACAACTTTGACGTTTGCCGGGGGCAGCCTTGAAACCGACCGGGAGAAAGAGGAAGTTAGGGACAGTCTTTAAAGTGCCCACACCTAAGATCAAAGTAACTCTTTTCTTCTTGAAAAATCTCCAGAAACACTCCTCCCCCGTGTAAATAAGGATTATTTTGAAAATGTAATCTGTCATAGCTGCAATTATTTTGATGACAGAAAACATTTATTATACCGGCTGTATAGACTATTTATTTGACCATTATTTAACCTTTGACAAAAGTCCTTTAATAGTAAATGGGAGGAAAGTGGCCTTTAGAAGAAAAAAAATAAAATAAAATAAGTTTTAGGGATTGCAAGATGACCCAAAAAGATGGAATATTTTCTCACAAGTTCCTCCTCCACATGATGATAGCTGGCTGCCAGATGTCAGGCCAGATAATTGGCTGCCAGCCTACTACTGTGGCACGCAGCAGGTCAGGTGCTGGCCTTGCTGGGCGCTCTCTCCCCTCTTGGACACCACTCTTGCCAAAAAACACTGAGGAACTCTAGCTCCTCTCATCCCTCTTTAGAAACAGGACATTCATTTCAATGCTCCTCTCTAACACCTTTGTGGATTGTGTCTTGTGTTCATCTGTTTCCCTGAACCATTGATACAAGGCAGGATGGATCCATGCTTTCATGTTGTTTACACCAAATTCTGAACCAACCATCTGAATGTCACAGCAGAAATCCAGACTCATCAGACCTGGCAACGTTTTTCCAATCTTCTATTGTCCAATTTTGGTGAGCTTGTGTGAATTGTAGCCCCAGTTTCCTGTTCTTAGCTGACAGGAGTGGCACCCAGTGTGGTCTCCACTGACTTCTGGCAATAACAAGGCATTTTCACCCAAAGAACTGTCGTTCACTGGGTATTTTCTCTTTTTAAGACTTAACAAGCAGTTGAACAGGTGTACCTAATAAAGTGGCTGAGAAATGTGCTGGCAACGCCTTTTTAATTGCCAGACTTTTTCTCACCATTGGCTCATGAGATATGACTGATACATGTTTAATCTAATAATTCCAGAATTGCTTTGGGTCACATTTAGGTTTTGAATTTTGTCTCAATCTTTCTTCTTTTTTTTTTTTTGCTAATACAAAGACACAGATCAGAATTGTAAGGTCATAACTTGGTGTATATGCCCTTTTTCCTCTCACAGGTTAATGCCCCACCAAAACCTCCGGGCCCCTTCTTCTGACCCCGCTGACACCAGAGCACTAGACCCAAGGGCTGTACTGCAAAGTGAAAGTAGTGGGTTAATGGGGTATGTTGGGTCTGAGCAACTATAGTTTTATTTTATTTGCAAGGTTGTAAAATACACATTAAAATTCTGTAAAAACATGGTTGTTTTTGTTCAGCCTCAAGTAGAGCTATCTGAAAAACTGAAGCTCTTTTGAGGATATGTGCCTGCACTGTGTCCCCATCACCTTTGGAATCAAAATTCCACCCCTGAATTTGAGCCATTAAAGGGAAACTTTAGTGATTTTGAACCAGCTGTCATCATACTGTGGATGGTGTGTGCCGATGAGTGGTGTTTGGTGTCCTCACGTGCTGCCACCGTGCCGCCAGCTGCCCGACAGACAAGCTGGTAGCAACTCAAATTTAGCCTCTGTGAATTCCAAGGTTAGGTGTCTGGTCCTAGTGGTGCAGTGATGACAGATGGGCTAGCAAACTAGCTAGCAGCAGTCTAAAGCGGAATTAATACTTCTGCATTGAATCGCCACCGTATCTGCGGCGTAGGCTCTGCGTCGATGACGTCTGATGTGCACCTCCCCAGAAATGTGACTACATGTTGTGGCAACGCAGACCTCCTGTCCATAAGCTGAAACCATTTCCCTCAGTGGAGACGAAGCTTTTATTAACTTTGATTTCACAGATAAGAAACAATAAATTGTGAATACAGTAAAGCCTCCACAAAATAGCATTTTAAGTTTTGTGTGTGATTTATCCTTCAGGGATTTATACTTCGGGATTTATCCTGGCTTCATATGAGCAGAGGAAATCTCCCCTCATCGCCAGGCTAATCTATACAGTGTAAAATGCCATAGGATTGTGCTAATGATATTAGCATGTTGTATTTGTGGGGAAAATGTGTTTTGTATAAGACAGTTGTTTTGTCAGTGAACCTTGTGAGTTGTGATAGAGCCAAATTTTGTAACGTTACCTTTGTTAAATATTGCTGTTGCTCCTGGCTTCATATAAGCAGAGGAAAAGTTCGCTAGCTGCTAGGCTAATTTATTCAATGTAAAATGCCATAGACTTGTGCTAATAACATTAGCATGTTGTATTTGAGGGGAAAATGTGTCCAGCAGAAGACGAGTGCTTTGTCTGTGAATGCTATAGTGAAGTTAATTTGTGTACTTGTGTTTGACATTGTCTCTATTAAGCCATGTTTAATGTGTGTTTAGAATCAACTGAACTTTATAGCACTTCACAGACACTCCGCCACTAACTAGTGTTTTTGAGGTGTCACTGCAGAACAACACAGACACACCACTGCACAAGTAAATGCTCACAATGGCGTAGGCTATGTACATAGGCACCAGAAGGTCTGCCCATGCAGCTGATCTTCAGTCAGGCTCAGCAGCTGTTCGTCAGTTCGGATCAGAGTGAGACCTCCTCATAGCTGATCCAGTTCATTTGATTCTAACACACACAGAAATTCTGCAGGTTTAATTCGTCTTCACTGTTATATTTGAATTTTTAATGCTGAGGCTTTATAATTGATCCATATCATCAAACAACTGTTAATAAAAGAGGATTTTAATACAAAGTGGTAAGCACTGCATGTTAATGTAGAAATGGGCCAGACCTGTGCTCTGGAGGGCAGCCTTCGTTAGGCTGCACAGTATCGCCCACTAATGGATTTGTAATGAACTGCAATAAATTTATTATTGTCAACTTATCATTTTTTAAACATTACATATTGTTTCTAGAGCAGCACTATGTAAGCAAATACCTCACTGGAAACAAATGAGTCCAGCTGACTCATAATGTGTTACAATAGCTTACACCAAGTTCATTTCAATTTTATGATGGTTACGTACAGTTTCACATTGAAACAACTGAACCAATGACAGGTCGCTTAATTTTAAATTTCAGAAGGACCAAAATGTATAGAAAAAATTAGAGTGATGCCAGAGTCTAAATTTGATCAGTTTTTATCAATGAAATTATTGAAAAAAAAAGAGATGTGATTCATGGTTAAAGGAATAGTACGACATTTTGACGTATAGGTGATGAGATTGATAGCACTCTGATGTCTGTAATATGAAGCTACAGCCAGGAGTCAGTTTCCTCAGCACAAAGACTGAAGTCAGCAAACCTGGCTGTCTAAACTTAACAAAATCAACCTACCAACATCTACAAAAGTCATGAATTAACACATTATGTCTTGTTTGTGTCCAGAAATAACTTGTAAAGCTGACGCATTATTTCAGCATAGAGATAGCACATAACTGAAAATTTCATTCAGTCATTTTTGCACTTTGGATTTTGTATGTGTTAATCAGTAAGCTTTAGAGTGCTGGTAGGTGGATTTTGTTACCTTTGGACAGAGCCCGGTTATCTGTTTGCCCCTGTTTCCAGTCTTTGTATTAAGTTAAGCTAAATGCTGGTGTTAGCTTCATCTTTAGCATACAAACATGAGCAATATTTATTTTCTCATCTAAATCTCATCAGGAAAGCAGATAAGCGCATATTCATTCAGTAAGTGTTCCTCTGAAATAATAGCATAATACAAATACACATCATGTCTCTGTTTGTGTGCAGCTAAATTTGAAGCCAGGCTACATTCCATGTGAATCCAAAAGTTAGCATTGTGTTGACATAACGTAAATTAACTTACGTCCCTTGTGAATCCAAAAGTCAGTGTATTTAATGATGATGCTGATACACATCTGCTGTAACTCCACAAGTCAACACAGTCTAGATACTCGACTCCTCCACGCCCTTTGAGCCTCACATGCATCAACGTGCCTCGGAGGTGTCTTATTGAAGAGTTGTTAAATCCACAGGCTCCACACAGTAAATAAGGCTGGATGAAGATGACAGACAGTATAAAAAACACTCCCAGGCAAAGGGCCAATCAGGGATCAGTGCTGTATTTTATCAAACAGTGAAATAAATTCATTTTCTTTTTTGTTTTAAAGGAAAAATGTCTGTCTAACCCAGATTTGTCTCACAGGTGAGTTCTGAGTGGAGGAGTCCTGCTGCAGTGTAACTGGGAAGCATCACTGGCCTTTTGTTGACTCTGTGACTTTCATCACCTCCAAACTCTGGAGTCAGGAGAACACCGAGTTAGTGAGCGAATTTCTTTCCATCCCTCTCCTCACAAAAAAATGCTGTGGGTTGTTTTGTTATGATTGAGCAGATAATCACTTCCAGATGTGCTCCATATGGCTTCCCTTATATAAAAAGTGACCTGTGCTGTCTGGCCTGGTCCAAACACATCGGGGCGATGGAATTGAAAGCTGACTTATTTACTCGGTCTTACTAACACATGAAACCTCATGGTGACAAACAGGCAGACATTCGGTTTGCCTTTGAAACCGGCACTGATAAAACATGAACCTCAGAACCAGGCCAAACATTTTTTTGTATGATGGTGCCATGAATGTGTTAGGATGTGAGATGCTGCCATCTGCTGGCTGTGCAACTGCTCATCATGTTATTAACTGGAGACTAAAAATGTTTTCTTTACACTCAAAAGACACTGAAACAACATTGCATTATGGAAGCAACACAGAGACAAAAGTGGTATAAGTTTAACAGCCATTCATTATTGAATAATCAAAACTAAAACTAAATTTATAGAAATAATTCATTTAAATATTTTATTTTGTAAACTATGCAACCAAATTTTTTTGTTCTGAAGACATTTTTTTAAATTAAAATATGAAATTTTTTAATTTGCAGTTTAAAAAAGCTGAATTTTAGTTGTTTTTTTCCAGTGTTCACAAAGTCAGTTTCAAAAATTCATGTGTCAGAATTTTAAAAATCAATTTAAGCCACAAGTGGCATTTTAAAAATTAATTCTACTTGAGTTGAATATATTGGATATTTGAGATTTGTCAAAGTAGGTTGGGAATTTTTGTTCGGAAATGAAAAAAGTAGCAGAGGATATGGCATGACAACCTCTCCACCCTGCCCATCAGCTCCAAGGCCAGGAAGCCAAACCAGCCTCAGAAGCAGAAGGCAGGGAGACGGAGATCACAAATTTACAATACTACTGAGAATACAATCCTGATATAACATTTAAATTATATATATTATATATAGAGTAAATATAGAGCGACCGACCTCTGAGGTTGCAGTGTAACAAACTTTAATTTAAACAAAAAAATTATGTATAAACAAAAATTCAGCTGTTGAGGACGAATTGGGGATTTATTATTATATGCTGAAGTTTGGGGTGTGAAATGTCATGAAATTTCGATTTGTTGTAATAAGCCCTCTTTAAGCAATCATTTCTAAATTTAATGCATTGACTGAGACGTGACCCTAGATGGTGCAAACTGAATTTCATATTATTTCCTAGCTAATTCAACTTTTTTTCGGAGCCTTTTCATATCAACGGTTGCAACAGAAAATACCATCAGTAGTTAAAGCCTATGTCAGTCTTTATCTCCTATTGAAACTTTGGTTTAAAATAATGGTTATCTATGATCCTATATTGTGTTTCATCTGTAATAAATGGACTTTGTCACAGAACTACAGTAGTGTGATTTGAATTTATTGAACCACTTTGTGTAAAAATTGTTGACAAAACCAGGTTTAGTAAGTCTGCTTAAAGTTACGACCATTGTAACAAAGAAAACTAGTTTAGTTGGACCTAATAAATACAGATGAGTAATGGCTGTCTAACAGAGTTAAGTCAGTATAATGAAATATCTTAATGGTGGCATTAATTAACATATGTTTGTCAAAACAAACTACATTTTGTTTTAGTTATGTTTGTCAATTAAGTTAGCTGGAAACTGACATTGAGTAAATATCATTTGACCATATAATGTTCAAATTGCTATTAAAGTCACGTTGCACATGAATCAGTTACTGCCATCTTCATAGCATTATTAATTCTATCTAACACAACTCAATTGGGTGATAATAGTTGACATTACTAGATTAACTAAATCCAACTTTTTTTTCTTTTTTTGTGAGTTTAGAGGAACATTCACACCTACGAGCAATTAAAAGTCACCAATTAACCTAACCTCCTGGACGTGTGTATGTGTGTGTGTGTGTGTGTGAGGAGTGTCACAAGAAGCACAGAAGACACTAACAGCATCCTCTGAGCTGGTCGGGACAGGGTGCTCCTCACTGTCTTGTTTGGTGGGTGAAAAGGGTGGTGTCATGGGTTGGGGTGGGGGGTCAGGGGCATCCTGGACTCACTGAGGTGCTGAGAGTGGTTCAGTGGTCTGCTGTGGTGTTGGAGCTTTCTAGGATGGTTGGCATCCACTCTCAGCTGCCCCAGAGAAGGCTCCTCCTATCATTAAAATAATTCACATATGTAAAGTTAACTTTATCTGAGCAACACTTTATGTCAATACTGGTACTTTGTAGTCGTAGTGAGGGGATTACTTACTGAGCCCAGTGAATCAAAGGCGCCCATCAATCTCCATCAGGTCGTCATCTGTCCTTCACATCTGGTCCTGTCTTGGTCTTCCACGTCGCTGCTTCCTGTGTGGGGGGGTCTGTTACACCTGACAATACCTGAGCAAAAGAGACTTGGAGACTTTTCTGTATGTTAGTCATTATTACCAGCTACCTACACCTGAAAACACATGACAGTGCAACAAAGTGAGCAAAATAAACAATCTGATATTATTATACTGGTCATAAAGATAAATAGAGATAAATACTTGTAGGAGACTTGTCGCTTAGTACTGACTTACCTTTGAATGGTATGGTCACCCATACGTTATGAAGAAAAATACATAACGGTATATCACGTATCAACTGTTACCTTACCACTGGTGCGTGCATATGAAAATGTAAAATGTAAATAAAAAGCCTTAGTGCAAAGCGCTACCGAGGGCTTTGTTAGCCTCGCCAGATGCAGAGGATTCCAAATCCCTGGTAAATGCATCCTCGATTAAAATGAAAAAGCTGAAAAAACTAGCATGCTCTGTGTCGGTTATGTCTGTGTATGTGTATGTGTGTGTGTGTGTGTGTGTGTGCATGCGTGCGTGCGTGTGTGCGTGCGTGCGTGTGTGTGTATGCGTGTGTTTGTTTGTGTTTGGAGTCAGAGTTGCAGTATGCAGATGATTGTGCCAGCGCTGCTGCCCTACAGCCCAGCTGCTGTACAGCATGCACTGGACGTTATGTCATCTGTCTTCCACTCACTAGGTCTTGTTATCAATACACAAAAAACAGAAGTCCTCTTTCAGGAGAGGTCTCCATCCCCTACCTCTCCAGCGTTCACCATCAACAGTGTACCCCTCAAGGTGGTTAACCAGTTTTGCTACCTCGGCAGCATGCTGACATCCACATGCCAGATTGATGATGATATCCAGGCCTGCATCAACCTGACGTCCTCTGCCTTTGGTAGACTGTGCTCTCGTGTGTTTGACAACAACCACCTTAGGACATGAACGAAAGCTGCAGTTTACAGGGCAGTGTGTGTGTCGACACTGCTTTATGGAGCAGAAGCCTGGACAACCTACCGCCGTCACATCAGACACCTTGATGCATTTAACATCAGATGCCTCCAACGCATCCTTGGCATCACCTGGCAGGACCGTGTTCCTCATACGGACATTTTACATCGCCTCAAGTCCATAAGCATCAAGGTGAATTTGGCACAGAGGCAACTCTGGAGGGTCGGCCATGTTATCCGGATGCTTGGATGCCGTTTGCCCTGTCAGGTGCTTCATGGACAGCTCCTGTCAGCCAGCAGAAAGTCCCGAGGACAAAAGCAGTGGTTTAAAGACCAGCTGAAGGGGACATTCAAGAGGTGCAACATCACACCCAACGACCTAGAGTCTGCTGCAGCTAACCGACCACTTTGGCGCTCTCTATGTCACGATGGGATCATGCACTTGGAGGAGAGTCGCATCCAACAACAGAGCATCCGGCAGACAACCTCATGCTACCGAGGGCTTTGTCAGCCTCACCAGACGCAGAGGCTTCCAAATCACTTGTGAATCCATCCTCGATTAAAATGAAAAAGTAAAATGTAAATAAAAAGCCCTGGTGCAAGACGCTACCGAGGGCTGTGTTGACCTCGCCAGACGCAGAGGTGTCCAAAACACTTGTAAATGCATCCTCGATTAAAATGAAGAAGTAAAATGTAAATAAAAAGTCCTGGTGCAAGACGCTACCGAGGGCTTTGTCCGCCTCACCAGACGCAGAGGTTTCCAAATCACTGGTGCATGCATCCAGCATCATCAGCTGTATGAAAAAGTAAAATGTAAATAAAAAGTCTTGGTGCAAGACGCTACCGAGGGCTTTGTCAGCCTCGCCAGACGCAGAGGTTTCCAAATCACTGGTGCATGCGTCCAGCATCATCAGCTGTATGAAAAAGTAAAATGTAAATAAAAAGTCCTGGTGCAAGATGCTACCAAGAGCTGTGTTGACCTCGCCAGACGCAGAGGTTTCCAAAACACTTGTAAATGCAACCTCGATTAAAATGAAGATGTAAAATGTAAATAAAAAGCCCTGGTGCAAGACGCTACCGAGGGCTTTGTTGACCTCGCCAGACGCAGAGGTGTCCAAAACACTTGTAAATGCAACTTCGATTAAAATGAAGATGTAAAATGTAAATAAAAAGCCCTGGTGCAAGACACTACCGAGGGCTTTGTTGACCTCACCAGACGCGAAGGCTGCCTGGGGTTTTTCAGTCCTGCCAGACACAAAGGGTTCCCATTAGCGCCGTCAGTCTTCGTCATCGAAGTTGCTGTCCGGCTAACTCAGGGACTCAAAGAGAGTCAGGCAGTGTCTTCTGAGGCCTGCAGTGGAGGGTCCTGGGTCTTAGTCGCCGTCCTCACCAGTCGTCCTCTGCCTCTTCACACTTACCTCAGGTGTGTCACTGTCCTCCTTGCTTCTCTTGGTGGTTGAGCTGGGGGTGGAGGCTGAGGGAGCAGGCGGGGTACACTGGACGCGAGGGAAGAAATGAGTGTAGTCAAGAGTGTCCTTGTCATCCTCTTCTTCTACATCCCCTTCGTCCTCTTTGTGCCTTACCTGTGGTGTGTCGCTGTCCTCCCTGCTTCTTCGGGTGGGTGAGCTGAGGGCAGAGGCTGGGGGAGCAGAGTCTCCAGAACTGGGAGAGACTGGGGGGAGACCTGCGGGATGCTCCACTGGCTGCACAGGAGGCTCTGGGGGAGGAACACCGAAAGGACGCCATCCGGGCCAAAAACCTCCAGGTGGGATCACGACGGGACGGCAGAAACATCTGAAGTCAAAAATGCTCAGCTCTTCTTCTTGTGCGTCCTCTTCGTCCTCGTCGTCAGAGTGGAGAGGGGGAATGAGCTCACCTTCACCTACCTGAACCTCTCCATCATCCTCGACACTTACCCCTCCCTCATTTACCTCGTCCTCACCAGAGGAGATGGAGATGGGGAGATCTTCATCGTCGTCAGAGTAGAGCGGGGGAATGAGCTCACCTATATCTACCTCAACCTCGTCATCGTACTCGACACTTACCTCATCATCACTTACCTCTTCCTCACCAGAGGAGATGGGGAGATCTTCATCATTGTCGAGGATCCTGACGACTTCAGGAAGGCCATCCTCTGCCGGGCGCTCGACGACGTAGACAGCACCACCTGAGGAGGGAAGATATTCAAATGATAAGGATTTTTCATTCAATCTCTCATTAAATATTTTAGATTAAATCAGCAATCATCAAAATTTGAACTGGGAAAAAACTACAACATCTCCATATACTAACTACACCTGCACTACACTTGTAACAAAGCATCAACACACAAGGGGCTGCGACTTTTAACAGTATCATCAGACACTGTGCGGTTCAGCCTCTGACTTTGTACAGATGAGGGATGAGACATTAATGCAGCATAATATCACATATCATAAAGCTGCAGTAACAATGTGATTAACATGTCAGTGGGTCAGTTAACCCACTGCTGAGCAGTAGCTCTGAGTAAAGGCGGTTATTCTGTACCAACCAAACACTTGTTTGGTTGTATATAATGTTGGGTGTTACATTTTTAATAGAATGGCCATTCTACCCATAAATATCATATATATACATATATATTATATATTCTACCCTCTTGGATTTTATATTGACGTTGACGTCCTGTCTGTCCACCGCGCTACTGTCTGTCCCAAATGAGAAATGAAAAAAGGAATTTGCAAAGACCAGAATTGGTTTTCTGGTTTTTCGTTTGGAAACAAAAAATTAGTAGATCACGTGATTTCGTTTTTGGTTTAAAATGAAAAAAGAAAAAGAAAAAACACGTGACTTCCGTTTTTGGTTTCAAACGCAAAAACGAATTGGCTGAATGTCCGCAGACCTGTTCAATATTCAATCCAAAAAGGAATAACGGTAAAACGAATCGCAAAAAAACAAAAACGGGCCGGGTTTGATTAGGTTTTCGTTATTTGATTCTGACACCAAAAACGGTTTTCTTGGGTACTCTTGTTTTTTTGTTTTGAATCAAATAACAGATTTACCGTTTTTTGGTTTTTGAATTACGAATGAATTACAAATCATCCGATGATACCCGGACTGATAAGATAGGACTCACTCTATAAGCTCAGAAGCCTGGGCTAGAGTGACTCTCATCTTTTCCATTAATTCAGAAGTGAGAAACATATGGATCCTGTAGAATAAGGATTTATTTTTCTATTAGACTATTTTCAAGGTAAGAAAACAGCTCACAAAGTTTGATTTTGGGTGGTCTATGCCTTTAAGTAGTAGCTAGGTTAATGTTTCAGTTTTCAAATATTCTACTGTGGCCTTTGTTCTGTTGTAACTATTTTATTTCATTTTAGCTTGTTATTATTTTATTGTATCTTTATTTTTCTATTTTAACTTTTTAACTCTTTCTACTATATTAATATTTTTTATAATGCCTTTGTGTTGCTTCTACATTTTTACCAAATTGATACTGTATGTTGATATTTATGTAAAGCACTATGAGTCACCTTGTTTTTAAAATATACTATATAAATAAAGTTGCCTTGCCAAATCAATCTTACTTTAACAAATTGCCCACAGAGGTTTGGGTTGCCTCTCCTGGGCTTTCCTCCCTGTCACTTCTACCACCACTGTCTATAACTTACTGATGTCAAAACGTCACGTTATCTCTACAGCTAGCTAACATTAATCCATTGTCTCACTACTTGACTGAGCACCAGTGTAAGCTAACATTCACATAATATATGACATCTTACATTGAAATGCCAAGCCATAGACACACGTTAGCATTCATCTGTAGTCTAGACACCTGACACAATATAATTCTGAAACTCTGAAAGTGAGAAAGTAAAGTGTATTAAACTAGATAGATAGCTACTTACATTAATTTACAGCATGGTGTAAATGCGGAGAAAAGTCTTTTTTTTTTTTTTTTTTTTTTGATGCAGCGACTCCCCCCTCCTAAATACTTGGATGTGAGCCAGCCAGTGCAATGATTGGAGTGACGCAGGCAGACAAGACGTTCGCCTAGATTAAATGGTATAGTCCACTTTACTTTAGGGGTGTCTGAAATTGTAGGCTACTACAAGCTTCGTCCTGGCATGAATATGGAAAATACTGTATATTGTAATATTCATGATTACTGATAAGAAAGGTAAATGTTTCAGCCCCCCCAATCTGTTAATTTTACCTCTTTTAGGGGGATGAAGTCGTAGTTGGGGGGGGTCATATATATATAGGCTATATATATATATATAGGCCTAGCTAATATAACTATTCAAGGGCTCTGGTTTACAATAAAGAGTATCAATGTATTTAATATGCATCGCACTACATGCGTCATTACGAACAGTGAACCATGGCTACATTCATCCAAAAATACCACAGTGAGCTCTGTGCAGACCAAACTAGTAGTTTATAACTCATTACTCTCACAGTGTGCACATGACAGCGCGTGCACATGCATAACGCGCACACGCACTCACAGACGGTTACTGAACAAATAGCTCTCTTGTCCCTCCAAAACAAAATACCACACTAACGAGCACGAGCGCGTGTCAACAAATGTTAAAAACAGGTTTTTATAATATGATACAATAAGTCTAGCTTCAACAATCAAAACAAACAACTCGGAGGCACCTGTGCGTCCCTGTGTTCTGTTCACCGACAAGTTACATCGTTTCCATGGCGACAACTAATAACATTTTTGGCATTATTTGAAATCCGACACAGTCGCCATCTTATTTTCAGTAAATTCAATCACACATTGTCACATTTGAAAGATTTGATCCCTAAAACAAAAATATCAGCGTTTTCATATCACTATATTCAGTGTTAACACACTCCACACCAGTCCCAGTAGATTTAACACACACTGTCCATCTAAACATCCATTTACACCAGAAATCATCAATTAGTGTCTGTTTGAATCAAATGTGGAGTTTTCTAACAGGCTTAATAACACGATGTGAACCGTCCACATTTCATCTCTAAAAGTTACACGGTTTCTACGCTGATAACGATTTGAACGATTTCAGAGGTGGGATCAACAGTAAAATGTTCAAATCAATGTAAAAGCTGTCTTACCTCACGCAGGTGCTCCTCCTCCTTCCGTGGTCTGCTGGCAGCCATCTTCGGTCAATCAATCAATCAATCAATCAATCAATCAGTCAGTCAACCAATCAATCAATCAAGCAATCAATCAGCGATCCAAAGGTCTGAGATGTGTTTTCCAAAAAACTTTTCTGCTTTCTGCTTCAAGACTTTCCACAGTTTGGCTCTGGTCCAAATCTAAGTGCAAAGGGAGAGATCTGAAGGGTGTGGAGGCCTTATATACCTGACCTCAGCGGGGTCGTCGTTCTGTTGCCATGACATTTGGTGATGCATGCGCCTTTGTGTCACTGAGACAGAAAGACGGACATTTTTATTGATTTTTCATATTTGTTCATTTTATTTATTGGCCACTTTCACTGATTTTTTCAATAAGCCTTTCTCTCTCTTTCATTAACTGCTAGCCTATTTCTGTGTAATTACTGCTACAAAAATAAATAAAATAAATAAATCTGAAATTAAGCCTAAATCAAACCATAATCACCCTTAACATTATAATGCAGCGAGACCATAGCCATGGAGTCAACACTGGGAGGGACCAAATCTGCTAGGTCCCCCCAGTGTTAAAAGCCTGACACAAAACAATATTCAAAATTTTGAAACTCATTTCTATTGGCTGATATTGTATAGATTTTTAACCAGGAGCATGTAAAGCTATTGTAATATAGTCTGAGACTGGACAGGTGGGCCTCTCTGTTGGTGGCACACAAACACACTCAGGAAGCTGTGCTTTTGCATCTGTACACAGTATGTTAGTGTATAATGTGTGTTTATCTCCTGATTCCTATGCTACAATGCAATAAATGTTAATTTTTTTTTTTTAAGTATTTCTTTATTTTAAACAATATCAGAATATTTCCTATGTCATTGAGAAATGTGACAGTGTCTGACATCTTAGATAAAATAGCTGTTGTACAGGTTATGATTTAGTATGGTTTGACTTAATTGGACTTAAAGGCTGTAACTATTACAAAGGTAACTTTTAACTGTATGAATCATTTGGTGAATGAGTTTCATATATAATACTCCTAATATTAAATATTGATATAAATAAAATAGGGAATGCTTTAGATTACCTCCATGCATGTACAAAATCATTCTTCCAAATTTAATTCATACAAATCATAAGTTATTGTAAATTGTTGCAGGTGTGTGGTGTGAAAGACATAAACATGAAAATAAAACATACATACATGAGGTTATTAATAACTACAAACAAGTTAAATAGGCTTAGCTGATACAGAGCTCACCAGTATTTTATGCTGTAAAGCACTTTGTTATTTATATTGATAATTGCTATACAAATAAAGTTATTATTATTATTAATAATAGCAATAGCATGCTAACACTCATATCAATGCCCAAAGTATCAAAATCAAGGCCCTGCCGACCATGTGGCTGGGTCACGCCTAATAAGCCATTAACAACTGCACAATAGTGTTAATGAACAGAAGCAGGATTACAATAAAAATCTGTACATGTAGTCAAGTATCTTGACCTGGCTTATCAATAACAGTGTTAATCAAACAGAGGTGCAGTTAGCCAAAGTTTAAAGATGCTAAGTGAAGCGAGATCCAGCTACAGCTGGCAGTTATTTTGATACTTTGATGTTATGAATGTTAGTGTAACCAGGTTTTAATCAACCTATGATATTTACATGTAAAACAGATGTCAAGGTCTAGAGCCACCTCTCCTGGTAGTGATGCCCTGGTTCGAGAATAAAGATAATGTTATCAGAATGTACTGACTGACACTGAATAACTAATAAATCATTGACTGTAAAAATTTTCCAAAGTTAACAACTTTAAAATTGTTAAACCCCAAACCAAAATAAAATAAAATCTGGCAAGAGAAAAAATATATATATATATAGCCACAGCTTTAGTTCATGTTCAGTTGTGCACAACCCTGTACCTTTGAGCTCAGTATTTTTTCCTGTTTTCTTTCACTCTTCAAGATCCAACGTGATGGACAGATTTTACTGATAGGAGTCGAGATGGAGTCCTGACTCAGGCCTAAAGTCTTGAATCCAACCCTCAGTCCACGGATCACACTCTCCTCTCCCCTACAGCAAGCTGGTAGTGGACAACACCACTGCTCCTCCTGGTCACTCGATCGCGCCACCGCTCTCACAGTTCAAGGCTATTTCAACAGATAAATGTTTCAGACACTCCTTAATCACATTCCCCAGGTCTAAAAGTTATTTTTTCTTCTTTTCTTACAGAGAACTACTTTCTGTTGTTTCTCCCTCTGCATCAGGTTCAGAAAGAGAAAGGCTAAATAACTAACACAGCCTCCAACATTCAGAATCAAATAACTTACAACAACACACATTGGAGCGAAACAAAAAAAATCACGACTCAACATGATAAAAATCTTTTAACATTGACCATGTAAGTTTGTCTTTGGAAGTCTTAACAATATACTTTAGCATTCATATCGAACAGATTAGCATAGCATATCAATAGCACTGGCTATCACAACATAGGCTACGTCTCTCTGCAATTACGTCATAACATTCAGATTTAAACACATAAAAAATAACAGTCAAGAAGTTTACAAGGCATATGAGATTATCTGTTTCAACAGATAAATGTTTCAGACACACATTCCCCAGGTCTAAATGTTATTTTTTTCTTTTCTTACAGAGAACTACTTTCCGCTGTTTCTCCCTCTGCATCAGGTTCAGAAAGGGAAAGACTCCTGTCTGATGGGATTGCCACCTAGTGGCCATTGCCACAAAGCGTTTGCCAACTGCTGCAAAATGTAGAAAAACTAACAAATACAAAAAAATATGATTCAACCTGGGTTATTTGTGTCTGATAATAACGTGAAACAGGAAACTCTGACTTTATATCATCCTAACTTATTAATATGATGTCACTAAGGTGACAGCCGTCTTGAAAAACGGCCGCCATCTTGAAATTTCAATTGGCTGTGAGCGGTTTCTTGTCAAGTGACCCATGGAGACTGCTCATGCCAATTTTCATGCTTGTATCACCAACTGAACGTTTACACCACATAACTGCTCCAAAAAGGTGGCGGCCATCTTGAAAAATGGCTACCATCTTGAAATTTCAAGTGGCTGGGAGAATATTAATTAATATATTATTATAAGTGACTCATAGAGACGGCTCATGCCAAATGTCTCGCCTATATCACCAACTAAACAATTACATCACTTAATTGTTCCATTGAGGTGGCAGCCATCTTGAAAAATGGCCGCCATCTTGATATTTCAATTGGCTCCTGCAATTTTCTTGTCAAGTGACCCATGGAGACTGCTCATGCCAATTTCCACGCTTGTATCACCAACTCAACGATTATGTCACTTATCTGCTCCACTACAGTAGCCTACTGATAGATAGGTAGAGCTACAATGTACTACACACAAATTACAAGATAAATTATGAGATTTAATAGGTCAGACTAGAGATAGTTGGGTTTTCATAATATTAATTTGTTTAATAAGTTTCAGGTTTGACTAAGGCCACTAAACCATCTCAGAATTATGTCTCTTCTCATATATGTGACTTGTTTCCTCTTAATTTTACTATACGTCTCATGACTTGAATTTCTGACCTACAACTTTAACAAACAGAGATTTCCATTACAATTATTATTTATAAACTTTGCTTGGTTTTGTCTCCCCCTGTGTGAAATGTGTGTCCATAATAAGGAAACTGACAAACAGAACTTTATTTTCAACACCATTTGGATTTTGACTATGATTTTTGATTTTCACTTGGCGGTTGGCATAAGTTGGTTTGTGACTGGATCAGGATGGCAACACAGGTAGTAGATGACAGAGCAGGCCTTCCCTATAAGCGAATTAAGCGGCTGCTAGGGCCCCGCGGCCACTAGGGGGCCCCCAGATGGATGCACAGTAAACCGAATTGACTGACTGTCACACCTCTAACGGAGTTAATGTGTTATTGATTCCACTTGCCATCACTAGCTGTATTGCATTTAATTTATTATTACTTAGCTCAGGTGTTCATGGCTAGTGAATTAAAGTAGCCTAATGTTACAAGAAACGTTAACAACTGTGTCTGGTAGTAGGCCTACAATGATTTGGAGGGCTTCAGTACATAGACAGTATAAAAGAAAACAGTACAGTAAGAAACCAAGCATGCACAAGTTTCACAGATTAAGAAATACAGGCTTTCGTGTGCACACAAACACGCCTTTAAATAAAACTCTGTGTGCATAACCAATGTTCTCAATGCTCAAGTTTGTGTGTAGAGACCCTGATAATACTATTACGGAAGTTTCATGCTCTGTCGAGCCCTCTTAGTGTTTTAATTAAGAGAGATTTGTATGCATCTTGCAAACTGACCTTCTAAAGATTGTGGCGACCTGAAGACGAGAATAGTTAAGGGCTGTGTTCACAAACACCCTTTTAAATAAACCCTGATAGCATTAACACTTTTCTGAATGGTCATGCAGTGTTTCCCATACATTGACGAGACTATGGCAGCCCGCCGTAGCCTCCAAATATCGGCCAGATATAAAATGCCTCGGGTAAATGAACGTCACTCTGGAGCGCACCGGCTGGAGCACCTACTGAGAATTCTTTGGCTCTTCAACGTTCTGTTTTGACCTTGTGGCCCCCTCCCCCTCCCCCTCCCCCACCCTAAGCTAAGGCTTAGCTGCTGCAGAAAGTGGCACATTTGACAGCTGAGGACAACCTATCTTGCCAAGCTTTATACCAGCACAGCTGATAACATTAGCCTAAGCAGCCAGTTGTGTTGAACTTGACAAGCTTCTTTCTGAAGGTAGAGTGGTCGGCTAGCGCTATGTTTGCATTGATCAACTCGCAAGTGGTTTGGGGTTTGCCATGTTATTCACAGATATGAGCCTATTGAAATATTTGAAGAGGCAGTGAAAACAGGGCGATGAGGGAGTTACAGAGGTAAGTCTGCAACTAGGCTCACATAACATGCACACTCAGATATTCGCAAACAGGAGCAAGCAAAATATGCCTTTTACATCCACTGCAATGCTCACTGTCTCAGTTTAGTTTTAGTTGACACAGTAAAAGCTGTCCCAGAGGCAGAGGGGTTCTTCTCCTTACTAGAGAGACTTTATGTATTCACATCTGGGTCACATGTCCATCCTAAATGGCTGGCCATACAAAGAGAGATGTATGAACCTACAGAACTCCAGCATTTAAGCGACACTCGATGGGCTTGCCAATTTACTGCTCTGCATAATGTTAAGGAAAGACTCCCTGCCCTTAAAAAAGTACTACAAGACGTAGCCCAAGAACACAGTGGTGACAGAACTATTGAAGCTCAAGGTCTGCTGGCACAGATAGATCTCGATTTCATTGTGCATCTTGTTATACTCTGTAAAGTGTTAGGAGAAGCAAAATTTCTCTCTGATATGCTACAGTCTCCAATACTTGACTTTTCAAAAGCTGTTGATTTAGTCAATGCCTTAGTTGACACATCAGGCTTCAGGCAGAAGTCCTACTTTGACAACATATGGGATGAGGTGTTGAGCATTTGTGAACGATGTGAAGCTTCAGTACAGTCAGCTGCAAAACGACAAAAAAGGCTAAGCTCAAAGCTCAGTCACTCAGTACTGACCTCTGTTGGTCAAAGTATGCCAGAGCAAGATAAAAACCACTATCGCACAAACTTTTTCTACCCTGTCATTGACATAATGCTAAATGAGCTTGACAGAAGGTTTTCAAAAGCAAACTGTGACTTAATGAATAGCATTCAAACACTTAACCCCAAAAGTGATGCTTTTCTTAAAGAAACAGCACTGCTGTCATTTGCTAAACTGTTGGACTCAGATACTGATGACTTGGGCCATGAACTACATCAGTTCAGGCAGATATAAGAAAGAAAAGTAAAGGCTGAGATGCAGGCACCCTCTAACATTGTAGAGCTGTACAGTTTATTGAGCCATACAAAGATGTGTTTTTTTGAGTTCTTCAGACTCTGCAATCCCGGTGAGCTCTGCCTCATGTGAGCGGAGTTTTTCTACACTGAAGCGGGTGAAAACATGCCTCAGGTCCACAATGAGTGACGAGAGGCTAAGCAATCTGGGTGTACTCAGTATTAAGTCAAAGAGGGCAAAGGCTTAAAATATGGAAGACTTTGTGGATCAATTTGCCAAACTGCACACAAACCACAGAATACTATTACTGTAGTGCAGGGGTAAGCAATCTTTACTATCAAAATGGAGCAATTTGAACACAGAAACTTTGAAGCAAGTATGTTAAAGAAATATAATATAATGTGTTCTTCTTTGATTTGTATTAACTAAAATGTAACTCGGGAACCAAAAAGGAATGTGAGTGGCTGTGTTGGCTGTTCTATTTATTTTGTATATTTTGTTTTTCTCAGTTTGTTTGTTTTTTATATTCTGCTACTGTACTTGTAAATGGATTTCTTGTGATAAAGGGGCAGATTAAATAAGATTCTTCTTTCTTCTCCCTTTCATTCAAGATTTGTGAACTTTTGTGTTTATATTGGATTGTTCAATTTTGCAATTGTTTTTTTTCCTCATTGTATTTCTTCACTATACAGGTCAGTGTTTTGGGTGCATCTTGCATCTTTCTTTACGTCTTAGAGCTGGCCTGTGTGTGTGTGACACAATGAAACTGCAGGAGAATCCCAACAGGGAACATTACAGCTGCAGGGACAGAGTCAGAGCTCCAACACTACCGAACAGGCAGAACAGACTGATAGAAGACGAGGAAGAGGACAGAAACCAGTGAGAATATGAACTCCGCTTGCACTTCTCTGTCTTTCTGTATTTGTCATTTGTCTTTAAAAGAGAGGGGAAGAGAAGTAGAGGTGAGACAAGAGGAGAAGAAAGGAGACAGTGTGGACTGTGGAGCATCTTATTTAAAAAGATGACTATGTTTATTTTGATTTTCAGCTTTTCTGTTCCTATTTGTAGTTTTTCTTTTTATGTCATTGCTTAAGTTATTATTTGTTATCTTCCATTTTATCTGTTATTTGTCTTTAAGAAATAAGAGAGGAAATGACAAGAGGAGAAAACAAGAAAAAGAGCAGACGAGACAAGAGAAGATAGAAGACAGCATGCACTGTGAGGCTGCTCAGTTCAAAAGAAAAGTAAGGATTTTATTCTTCAGTAGGTTGTATTTGAAACTATTGAAAATAGTGCAGATTAATAACTTATTACAGTCATAAAGACAACACAGTGTATACTATCTTAAACACGTCTCTTACATGTAACCTTTAAGTAACCCTCTCATCTTAATGTTAAATGTCAGTATTGTTAATAGGTGTTGCATAGTACGGCAGTTAAATGTTGTGTTTCCATCATAAATCTCTACTTCTTCCCTCATTTCTATCAGAAACAAATATTGCATTTTGAAGTACTATTACAATACAAACACTTTATAGTGTCATCAATGGTAGAAGATTGAATAAACACTCAAAAACAAAGCTGTTAGTAAAAACGTCTTTTGATACAGTTTATTGTCCATTGCATTGCACTATAAGAGAACAGAGGCTTATCGCATTAGTATTGGCATAGTTGAGAGGTTGCATCAGAGGATGTCGACACGAGCGAAGGACTGGTCTGTGCCCAGACTGTTCTCCACAAACACCTCATACTTGCCAGCATCAGACATTTTTGCATTTTTGATGGTCAAGATAGTGTTGGTGTCTCCAATGTCGAAGAATACCCTGAAAAACAATTGAAGCACACATTGGAATCACAATCACTTCATTTGCAATCTGCAGTTCTTGGATGGCGTGTGTCCTGGGGCATTCACACACAATGCCATTTCTACTGTACGTGTACACACATCTTGAAAAGCAGTGTAAACATAGATAGAAATCAATAAAGCGAGCCCACCTGTCGTCTTCTTCAATGTCATCTCCATCTTTGAGCCAGGCTACATCTGGAGGAGGCTCCCCACTTATTTCAGCCTTGAGCAACACTGTTGTCCCTCTCTTGGCCTTAATGTTGCCTGGACCTTTAGAAACCTTAGCAGGGACTGGGAAAGCATGATGCAAATACTCCATCAGCTACATTTATTTGATGAAGACTGGATACTGCCTCACAGATAAAGTTGTATGGGAGACAGTTTGAGGTTTGAGTGAACATTAGCAACAGGTCATCTCTGTTCAAAGGTACAACTGTTTTCCATTAGCTTTTTCCATGACATCTAGTATGATTGTTGAAGAAGTCTGTCTCACTATTGTCATGAAAAAAAAAAGGTGTTTTAAGGAACTCTTAATCCAGCAAATGGTCATTTGTATGCCATTTATTTACCCTGGGGTTGGTTGAATCTGTGAAGAAAACTTTGTATTTATAGTTTTATAGTAGATACTTTGGGAGGTACTGTTGTTGCTTTCTTGTTAAGAGTTAGATCTGGTGATTGATAGCCTATTAGCAACTGGTAAGCATTACTTAGCCCAAAGACTGAAAACCATCAGTCTGGCTCTGTCCAAAGGTAACAAAAGACTATTACACAAAATGTTGAACTATTACTTTAAGCTGATCAAATTCTGATCACTCACATCATGCTAAATTACAAGACTTAAATTCATGCATCATTGTAAAGTGTAGGAACAACAAGCCAGCTGTACACACCTTCCACTAGAATACAGGCAGACCCATACGTCTGTCCAAATGGATTCTTAATGGAAACAGTGTATTTTCCCAGATCAGCCAGAACCCCATCTCGAACCACGAGCGCCACAAAATCCGGGTCTTCAAATACATAGCGGTACTTGGGACCATCCTTAAGCTCTTTGCCATCCTTGCACCAGACGATAAAAGGATCAGGGAAAGCGCTAACTCTGCACTCCAGCTTTGCAGCGCTGCCCTCAACAAGAACCACATCTTTGAGCTCTTGCAGGATCTTAGGAGGGCCTTTCTCTCGCAGCTCTTTACGCGACCTATATTAGAAACACAAGGAATAAGAATTCTTTCATGCTTTGGCCTCTCCTCAAAGGGCAATAATGCCAGTGATGCCAACAGACATTGGATGTTTCAGTACCTGTGGCCACGATATGAAGCTTGGATTCGGATGGCAGCCTCCTGGACCTGAGGATCGTTGATGTTCAGAGTGCACCCAGGAGGGGGTGCAGCCTTTGCTTTGGACATCTGCAGTGGTCAGAGGAGGTTAGTGCTAGAAGGGTCTTGGAAATTAGTTTAAAACATATCTAATATCCATTTGGCCTTTTTCACAGCAGACATTTTTACTAGTTATAGCAAGAATAGCAAGGTGTTACACATAAATGATAGTTTCCACAACAGGACCCTGAAATTGAAGCACTAAATGGTAATCTGCCATCATTATTTTTAGTATTTACACTTGTGCTTTTCCTTCTGCAGTATGTTATAATGCTCTCTGTGGATAAGGTCTATAAACTCTGACAACTGGAAAAGAGGAGTTAGAAGGCACTGTGTTTTACGAATGAATCAATAGGCATGACCTTACCATCCATTTTATCATTTACACCTCAGTGTCACATTTCCTACCTTGGAGATCCTCTTGAAACAGTCCTCTACTTGAGATCCACTCCAGAGTCAGCAAACCTAAAACACTTGATGCTTTATATCTAGAGCTCCTCAAGGATCAAGGAGAGCAACTCGTCACCCAGACGTTCCTTTTCCTTCTTTGGATATTAGGAAATACTAATAGCATGACAAGAGTGATTGAGGATGTGCAACAAATGTTGCAGAGGTACTTTCCCATCCTTATAAAGCCTTCATATCAAATACTCCTGAGAATCTTTGGAGCAGTTAATAGTTTTGTTCGTGATTGAAATGTGAGTCGTCCCTAGTGAAAATACACAGATAATTGTTGGAGGGAGTGGCTTCAGCCTGAACTGAGAATATTCTATGACAGTATCATAAAATCATGACCCGAATGTGATCTTTTCTTAGAATGGAAACACTTTAAAAGTAATCTCTTTTGTGTTAAAGGGGCAGTTCACCCCAATATCAAAAATACATATTTTTCCTCTTACCTGTGGTGCTATTTATCAGTCTAGATCGTTTTGGTGTGAGTTACTGAGTGTTGGAGATATCAGCCGTAGAGATGTCTGCCTTCTGTCTCATATAATGGAACTAGATGGCACTTGGCTTGTGGTGCTCAAAGCGTCATAAAATACGTTTGAAAAACTCAACAGCATTGTCTCTTTCCAGAAATCATGACCCAATTACTCAAGATAATCCATAGACATTGTTGTGAGCAGTTTTATGTAGGAATTATTTTCTTTCTATTGTACTACACCCACCAATGGTATCCCAGAAGGAAGCGTGAATCTACTGCTAACTCCCCTAGCCGTGAAGAACGCCATTAATGTTTACATCTCGCGCTGTCACAAACATGAGCCTCTTGACCATGAGTAGATGTATGGTTCCTTCTGCATGGTGATACAGCTGGCAGGTGTAGTACAATAGAAAGAAAATAGTTCCTACATAAAACTGCTCACAACAAAGTCTGTGGATTATCTTGAGTAACTGGGTGGTGATTTCTGTTAAAGAGGCAACAGATAGGATTCGTTTTTTTTTTTAGCTTGGCGCCACCTAGCGTCAGCAGCGTTGCTCGCACTGTCGCAAAGAAAATTGACCGTGGGGATCAGAGATAATCAATAAAATCTAGGCTGTAAAGCCACCAGTATACCTCTATGTATATGTAGAATGAGAAAGTGTGTGGACACTCTACTAAATAAATGAGTAAAGAGTTCCAAGAGTTAGAACAAAAACCCACAGGGAGGCTGCATTCAGCCATTATGGCCCTCACTTATGGAACAGCCTGCCAGAGAGCATCAGGACTGCAGAGACTGTTGATGTTTTTAAAAGGAGGCTCAAGACTCACCTTTTTAATTTAGCTTTTAACTGATTTCTTTTACTCTTTTAATTCTTCTATTATATGTTCTTTTTACTTTCTAATGCTTTTAAATGATTTATTTTTAAATCTTTATGCATTTTAGTTTCTAAATCTTAATTTATCTATTTATTTATTATTATTATTAATATTATTTTAATCTTTAACTCTTTAATTTTTCCTAATCTCCACACCATGTGTGGAGTCCAACCCGGTCTGTCTGGTCCGGGTGGTCTCTGTGGCGGCGCTCCCTGTGGCCGTGGGCTGTAGCGCCTCTCAGTGTGGATGGCTCCCCATAGGTGGTTCTTTCCTCACCTGGTTCCTCAGTGCCCAGCCATGTTATTGACTATATTGACTGTGTGTGTGTGTGTGTGTGTGTGTGTGTGTGTGTGTGTGTGTGTGTTTATATGTGGGGGTGGGAGGGGTGGGTTTTCAATATGTATGTATTATTTTTGTTTGTTTTTATTCTGTGAAGCACTTTGTGCTGCATTTTTAATGTATGAAAAGTGCTATACAAATAAAGTTTGATTGACTGATTGATTGAAAGAGACCGAGCAACAATTATCAGATTTATCTGAAGAAAAAACAGATAGTAATGCAAATAATTATACCAGAATGCACAGTACCAGTACAAACAACCCACAGTAAATGATACCAATATGTACAGTATCAGTACAAACAACCCACAGTAAATGATACCAATTTGTACAGTATCAGTACAAACAACAGTAGACACGTAAGAGATAATGTATAGTGAGCCGGTTACTGTTGAAAAATAACTCCCAACAGGGGAGTGGAACCCTGATGCACAGCAGAGTTATTTTTCAACAGTCAGAACATGGCTTACTACTAAAACATTCAAATGTTACAACTGGCATCAATATTAGCTTGTTTTCTTTTGGGAGGCTGTTTTTCACTTATCTCCAAACTTTGTCCATCTGCCATTGTGCTCCTGACTCAACTATCTCATGCCCTGGCCAGTTCCTCATAAGGACCAGCTCCAGTCCAGTCTGCTGTTGAGTTTTTCAAACGTATTTTATGTATGGCACTTTGAGCACCACAAGCTGAGTGCCATCTAGCTCCATTATATTGGAGAGAAGTCAGACATCTCTATGGCCAAAATCTCCAGCACTCCGCAACTCACACCAAAACAATCTAGAGTGATAATAGCGCTACAGGTAAGAGAGAAAATATATATTTTTGATTTGGGGGTGAACTGTTCCTTTAATCAGCTGGTTAATAGTAAATTTAGCGCCTCTATTTGTAACTCTGCTGCCACTTTTCACACCCGGTTTCATTCACTGTGAACAAATTGATACACTATATTGATATATTTGTCATATTTCCTTTATTGTTCATAGCCTTAACAGCTGTCATGCCTTTTCCATGCCAGATTCAGAAATGTCACAAAATAAAAAGCAGCAGCTATAATAAATACAGTCACTCAATAAATAAACAAATTGCGAAACACACACAAAGCAGTCACATTCATATAATCAAAATAAAGAACTTGTCATTCATTAAACAAACTATGTTCTCTGTGGGTCTAATATCCATCACGAGGCACTGCAACACATTCCACAAAATACGGCATAGGATTTTAATACAAAATGTGGAGCGTTTAAAATCTTTTTTTCCCCCCTTAAAACCCCATTGTCTGCTTACAAATAGTTGTAATCTCATTCAGTATGATTAAAGAACAAAATATATTGCACAGACGTTTAGAATTTAATGCAACGTTGCATTCTCATGCTGATCTTGCATGTTTTCATTCAGGTTTAAAACAACTCCCTCTGTGATTAACCTCTACTCTGCATAGGAAAATGACTGAGGCCAAAAGACAAAGAGCTGCAGAAAAGGGCAGTATTTATCTAGCAGTAGCATTAGAATATATAGAATTAGTAAAATAATCTCATATAATTACCAACGATCTCTGTCAGTCAATACACAAATAAAAACAACTCGTGATTTTGCTGAATGTATGACGTAGCTTTATGTGATGTCATTGTAAAAGACTCATTAGTGTCTGATTGTGAGTCTGTGGATGCTTTAAAAAAAATGAATCCAGTCTGTCACAGAAGTGTGCAAATCTGTATGTGATATCAACACATGTGACAGCAAGGTCAAAAAAAAATCATAAATCTGACATTTGTGCAAATGTTTCACATGCTGGTCTTAAAAGTGAATTTGCCCTCACATGGCAAAGCAACATGGAAGAAACAATACAGCTTCACAATTTATGTACCAGAAAGTAATGAGAATTAGATCAACTGATTAATGCCTCACTCAGTGTAATGTTAAAGAAAATGTGCTGGTACTGACACCCGAGGATAGACTTCCAAAACAGTTATTTAGGGTTAATCATCTTTGGACAAAAGGGGATATTGGGCATTTGACTGAGCAATATATTTGGAGACAGACATTGAACACCAATGCGTCACCAAGTCATATTCTACTTTCAATCCAACCAAGGAGGAAATGTCAGTAAGCGCCCAATTGCAGTCTTCAATATGGTCCTTGAAGAGGACAAGTAATGTGTTTTAAGGGACTAAAACCAGACTAAAAATGAGATAAAATTCATGATATACCCATTATAGTTTGATCAACCAGGCATGTATCCTCTCATTTACATTATTTTTAGGATTTTCATGATATCATTTTATGTATTTATTAAGAGGTACATACTTCAATATATCATATATAGAGTGTGGAATAAAAGGGGGTGTCTCTTATAAATTAATTAAATATCTCCTACAGCTCTATAGATTATAATATTTCTGATTTCATGTTTTGTACAGCCTGCAGGGCCTGTAATTTTGCATATGCATTGAATTTATATTTCAATCACTGTGAACAGTGTCTTGTAATCTTGTATGGGCTAGAGACCAAAAAGGTGTGTGATGCTTAATTAAGGGAATAAATAAAAAATAATTTATAATTTAATTATAACCATTTTAAACTTTACTTAACTTTATTTATAAAAATTCCAGCCATTTAAAAACTAATTTATAAAAACCAAATTACTCTTTTTCAAAACAGCAGCTGTTAGCAATTGAAAATTACAGCTAAAAAAGAACCAATACACTCAACAATGTCTTAATAAACATCCTTTCTCAATGAATTGAAGAGGCTATTTTTTTAATGCTGACTAATGCTAACTGGTTAAGGGCACTTGGAGGCACCCCAGTATCACCAGTGGGTTTCTAAAGCGATTCAGTTTGCCACTAACCCCCTGAATAATCTTACATTTAATAATAATCTCAGGCAAAGTGCTGTCTGCACATCCTGAGAATACATTGACTGACTCAGCAAACTTGTAAACTTCATTTTAGTAAACTCAGAGATGAGTGTAAATATCTCTGCATGGCTAATCACACTGGATCCTTTACACTGGGCTGAGTGGAAGAGCTTAGTTAAACTGGAAGCCAATGTGCTGGTTGTTAGCTTACTTGTGGTGGGGAAACTGGTGGCTGCCAAGCACCAGCACAGTGGCAGTCCTGCACGGAGCCACTAATGCTGTGCATGTCAACACTTGGAGCAAAAATGATGATCAAATAACAAATTCCCGAACAAAATTCAGATTTTTGAGAATGAGCAAATCGTTACTATATTAAGTAACATTAGGGAAGAAATTTGTGCTGATTATAAGAGTGCTTTTCTAATAGCCCTTGTAGAGAATCCTCCAATGTATCCCCTGAACTCAATATACACTTCAAAAACTCAGAACAAAAAAAGTAACTGGAACTGCTACACTCCTAACAATCACTGAGATGCTACAGCAGTATGAAACTCAGGTACTGTAGCATGAACAACACTGCTCTACTTAAAGTTGGAGAGCAACATTGAGCATTCCTGGCTCTCTTTGATCATGGACACAGAATTGGACATCATAGAATGAACTTCTGGTCAGGAAACATTTGAATATGATACTATAGATGGACACAGCAGAGGTGTTGCTATGGAAAGGCATCAATTGTTTTCCTTGTTTTGAGATTGTGCTGAATATTCATTGTTTTGGAATCTCGTAAATAAGTGGTACTTGAATAAAACAATGTTTTTTAACATCAAACTCTATTACAGCAGTTGTAGGCCTTTTCTGGTGGGTTACTACAATATATTAATATGCATTCCCTTTGATCATTATAGAGTTAACAAGTAAGAAAGGAAGTCATTTATCCAAAATGTATGCAAAGTTACAAACCTTGAGGTACTCACTTGAAGACAACATCCTCCCTTGCATGAACAAGGTCCGCCATATAAAAAATACAGTCAGGCTCTTGTAACTTTGTAAGAGTTCCCTTAAGTGTGAAAGCATTCTTTCAGATTCTCTTTAAGAACCAGAAAAGAATAAAAAGTGACGTCTCTGTAGATCACAGCCACTGCTGGTTTCTTGAGTTTTTTTTTTTTCTTCTTCCGACCAACAACTCCAACCTGAAGCGACCACCCCACCTCAGGGCCCAAAGTCTTGTCTCGCTCTGAGGATGTTCCCCCCATAAAGTCCTGACAACTGGTGTTTGGAAGCCTGTTTTCACTGGGTGACAGGTGTTGTGGGTGTCGTGGGTGTCGTTGGCACATTTGGCGTGGCAGGGCTGGTGGGGGTTTGTGGCGAGCTCTGGTAGGACCGCAGGAGGACTTTGTGCTTGGTGGCCACCTCCTCTCGCCTACGCTGCTGGTCGGCCAAGAATTCCTTGAGACGGGTGGTTGTAAAGGTGAGAGTCTGCCTGCGAAGGCGCATCAGGTAGGCATCTTGAAGCCAGGAGTTATTGAAGCAGTCCTTAATGGAGGGACGAGCCCTGTTGATGACCAGAGAATAAGGATCCAAATATTCAGAGAGATTAGAGAGGTTTAAAAACAGAGTGGGCTGCATACAATATTTTGTAAGAAAAAAGAAGAAGTACTTCTCAGTGTTGTAAAATAAGCTCTCAAAAGTAAGCACTGACAAATACAATTTATACAAAATGGAAACTATAAAAAGGACTCATGTTCAGCTTACCAAGGGTAGCTACAGAGGATCTTTTTAAGAAACAGAGAGGCACTTTGGGACACATTCTGGTAGAGTTTAGAGAGGTCAAACTTTGCCGCCTGGATCCTGGCTTCAGTCTCCTGAAGATCAATGTCAGCGAAAGGCGACCTGCCGCTCAACCTGCAAAATCAAAGTAAAGTTTTTTGATATTCACAAATCAAGAATGCACAATAAATAAAATAACTATCCGTACCAGCAGGCAGCAGTACTCTGTAATCGACATTCAATAAGAGGACCGACAGGACAGATTCAAGATGCCAGTTAGATAGTTAGCACATTTACAACAAGCCCCAATGCTGAAAGAATAAATTATCTTTACTATGCATTAGTGAACAGTAACACAAACTGTTCCGAACCATTTCTGCTAAAGAGCTCAGTGGATAAAAAACTAATCTTACCTAATGAAACAAGATTGTTTTGATCTCATACCTTCTTAAAGTTTGTCTGTTTCCACTTTAATTACCTCAGTTGTGAAATTAAATCAATATCACAAGAGCAAAAAGATTACAGTAACATTACAGTACATTGAAAATACCTGATATGAAATGCAAATGCAGCAGGCAAATTTTCAATCATAACCCTCATTTCATATAAATAACACTATTACATTTCTATTTAAAGAGAGCTTGCTGGGCGGAAGCTGTGAAAGCAGAACTCACATGATGAAAGTCAGGACGCCCACACTCCAGATGTCAGCTGGAGGACCCACAACATCCCCTTTCAACATCTCTGGAGCTGCAAGAAGAGCAGGCTTCATTATTTCACACAGAGCTTTAATTACATCTGCAAATAGTCTTCGTATGACGCATTATGATGTGTTGCCTGTAATTCTGTGTATGTAATTACTTAATGGTGTGTGTAGCTTTTTAAAATGTATGAATGCTTAGTTTTACTCAGTTAATAATACCCCTGTGCTTTTATAGCAAGTGCATGGTGGATAAGACTGATATGGCTATGTGTTAGCAAACGTTGCATCCAGCAAACACAAAGTCCAATATTCACTCTCCTCCTGCCCAGTTCAGACCAAAGATTTGCAATGAAACGAGTTGAAACAGGCAGCTAAAAAACCTGCCAGTTCATACCAATGCAACTAGATAAGATGGCGTATCATCTCTATGCAACAACTCTCTACCTCCGTTCTGATTTTGAGCTTGTGTAGGTTCTCTTAAAATATGAATGAGGATAATGATGGTGAGATACTGGCTACAGTTGCATTTGTAGTAGTGATGAAACACTAAAAACAGAAACAAAACGAGCATCAGATGGACTTTATTCATAATAAAGATGCCACAGTAATGTAAATTATCAGCGCCGGCTGGTGAAACAGGTGACCAGTCTCACATTCTAAAACCAGGCACCGCGATTTGACCAGCTGAGTTGGAGGTGACACCATTAGCCAGTTTGAGTTGAGCTCAGACCGGCCAGTTCACCTCGCTGCAACTTTTCTTTGCAACATTCTAAAATGGTTTTGTCTTGTTGCGCATCTTTGGTCTGAACTGGGCTTTGAGTTCTCTTTTGGTCTTTACCAACTCCTGAAGCAGATATCTGGCTCTTAAGCTGCAAAAATATTCCACTATATTCACCAGCCAGTCCTTGCCTTTGTCTGTCTACTATTTTGTGTTGGGCAGGAAATGTGCAGTTGGTTCTTCAGGGTCTTTTCTGTGGAAACAGCAGCCTGTTGTGTCTGGAAAGGTGCTGATGAGAGCACTGAGACTAAATCATAACAGTAAAATTGCGGGCCATAAAACCAAAACAGTGAGCTGAAAGATGTGAATAAGCTCCAAAGAGATAAGGGCATTAGAGTGTAATTTGTTCTGTTGTTAACATTAAAATATTGATTGGAGCAGCTTCAATTTCCAACATTCCCAGTGGTCTGTGTAAACAGGGCTCTTACACATATACTCCAGTGTTCCAATAGGAGGGCTGAACTGCTTGAGGAAGAGAGGGTTGTAAGTCTGAGCACTGCCAAAGTCAATGATCTTGATGACGTTCATGTAGGTGATGATGACGTTCTCTGGCTTGATGTCCAAGTGGAGGATGCGTCGGGTATGGAGGTAGTCCAGACCCTGGAGGATCTGCACAATGTAGGTGACCACGTCATCCTCTGAGTAACGGAACCTGACACAAACCAGAAAAATGCTTGTTAGAGGGAAGATATTAAGGGCAGTTGCTCATTGATGCATTTTTACACAAGTTCTGCTCATTCACCATATATGGGAAACCAGGGAATGACTTCACATCAGAAAACCAGTACAACAAAGCTGTTTGGCTTCACCTGTCTATGAGGCTGAAGAGCAGCTCCTTTCCACTGCAGTACTCGGAGATAAGCACCAGGTAGCGGGGTGTGACATAAGCCTCATGCAGAGCCATGATCCTTTCGTGATGAAGTGACTTAAGGATGTCGTATTCCTGCAGCACTGCTTGCTTGCTGTCTGCCTCATATGGAACAATCTTAGCCATAAAGAGGTTGCCTGTGGCGTTTTCCCGGCACTCACGGATCACACCAAATCGACCCCTGTGTGAGAAAGAGTGAGTTAATGGTACCTTTTCAAATTCTGTATGACTCTTAGTTTGTGGTAAAAGAAATCCAAAATGAATTATATTCTCACTACAAACATTTTAAAAGTGTTAATGTTTGCCCTCTTAATTAACTTAACTTAACTTAACTCTTAACTTTGAGGGGCAAAAAATTAACAAATTTCCACGTTTAACCTTTAGCCTTTAATGGAGAACTCAGCAAAACATGCTATCAAGCATGTAACTGCTCCTTGAGGTTATACGCTTTATTTTCCTATTTATAAAGTTTTCTCTGCTTCCTGATAATATGTTGTATTGGCAAAGGCTGTACTATGCTCTCAGATCGGTTTGCACTGACTGATTCTTTAATTGGGCACTTGGAGGCAGTGGAAGAAGCTGTACTAAAGAGGCATATTGTCAACTCAAAAAGTCGATTTTGCAGTTCTGTTAGCAAACAGTTGCTTATTAACATATTCTGTAGACATGGTAGCAACATTAGCATTCATCTGGAATCTTGTTTCTGGCCACCTGGCAAATGTAAGTCCAGTGTTCACTCTTCCATTGGTTCTGTTTTTGTACCAACTCCTGAGAAGAATGCTATAAGCTCCACTATGTTCACCAGCAAGTCTCTAACTTTGTCTGTTTGCTGTTTGATGCTAGTTAGGTAGCATACAATCAGTTTGTAGACCTTTTATTGCTCGAAACTTTGGTGTTTTAAGGGGTTAGTTCCGATTCACCAAAGTCATACAAATAACAAATCAAGGCATTTGTAAACCAGCAACTCCTGTGTTCAGCAAGGTAAAACTACTGCTTTTGTCAGTGGAGCCTGGCTTTGAAGAGAGCATAGTTTAGGTTCACTTTAAGTTCAGTTCCCTGTTGGAAAGCACTGTCTGTTTAAGAGGTACTGAGCATACAACTGGATAAATGAGACTTGGATTATACTGTACAAGTTGTGTGAGTTTGTAAACGGATGTTTGGATATAGTCCCCTATGACTTCAATTTATCAAGGCCTTTCTCCATTTTTGGATTCTTTGCTCATGGTGAAGGCATGCGAGAAAAACAAATGGTCATTGCGAGAATGATGTATTACTTTAATCTATGACTATAGAAATTATGATTATAGCAGCTTTCAGATAGCTTGCTTTCAAGGTACAGATTGTCGTTGTCAGCTCATATTTGACTTGGTTATTCAGGTTTTATCAGTAGTCACTACCTTGCTTTCTCATCCATGAAGGTGTAAGGCTTCTGTGGAACTCCCTGGCGCAAAGATCCCTCTCCAGGCTTGCCCAACGGAGTCCGGCGTCCCGAAGGCGTCAACCGTCCTGATGGTGTGATTCGTCCAGATGGGGTACTCCGGGTGTCCCCTCCCTGCAGCAGTGGTGTCAAGCTCTGTACCACCACCACAGGTGGTGAGATAGTCACTGGTTGCGAAACAGTCACGGGTGGTGAGACAGTCACAGGAGTGACTGAAAGCGTGGTGGTTGCCGGGGTGGAACTAGATTGAGAAGGTGGAGTGACACGAGTGGTCGCAGCTGGCACATACATGGGGACAGATGAAATAGGTTTTCCAATGGCAGTTGCAGGTGGAGGTACAGGAGAAGGGGATTTGTTGGTAATGGGTACAGCATTTATGGGACTCTTAGGTTTGGGTGGGACAACAGGGGGAGGCGCCAGTTTGGTTTGGGGTTTGCTTACACTGATGCTAAGAGTGGTCTTTGCTTTGGCTGGCGTGGGTTGGACGGATGCGGCGGTCTGAACAGGTGCTTGTTCCGAGGGAGCTGTACTGATGGGCGGAGTAACAGCAGGACGGCTAACTTCAACCTGCACAGTGGGTGTGGTGGTTACTGGAGAAGCAGATTTAGCCACAGATGGAGCAGGAGCTGAAGTTGAGGCAGGGACAGGTGTTACTGTAGTGGATTTACTAGGAGCTGGTTTAATGGGAGGCACTTTCATGGATGACATCATCACCACAGGGGGAGGAGGAGTAGTTGTAGGAACAGTCTTAACCACCACTGTAGAGCTGGATTTAGCTGGTTCTAATGAAAGGCAAGGAGAGAGAGGATGCACTTCAAAGGCTTGATTTGATACATGAAAAGAACAACACATACAATGTGATGATCTACAATGTCATTTTCAACTATCACTATCTAATGGGGTTGAATAATTTCCAATGTACGTTTGTCTGGGTCCAGACCTCTGAATCCACCCACTCCACCTAGCTGGAATGAAGTGATTGGTCTGGCATTGTGACATGAAACAGCTATCTCTCAGCTAAAATAAAAAACAACCAGTGAGCACTGTCAAGCGTTGTCAAGCAGTGCAAGCCCAACCCACTCTCACTCTGAAGTCATCAAATACCGTCACTTGGTCAGTGACTTCTACAGACATATAAATACTGCTACTGAAGTTGTTCTAAAATGACACGTCTTCACCCAGCATTGTAGTTTGTTTTACTTTGTTGTACTTTTAGTTATTTTTACTCTGCTTTGCCCTAAAACCCCAGCAAAACAGGTATGTTGGTATGACTACGCATCAGAGCGGACTTAAAATGGCCTTAGATTCTGGTGGTAGGTCTTTAGTAATTGGTTAGGGAACACTGAATGCCACTCCTCCATGTAAATTGGGTGGAGTGGAGGTAATGTCAGACTGAAGATGGAAACAGATATCAGGCAAAGTGTACATTGTTCCAGACAAAACATATCATTAACACACACATAAATAATAAGTTAAGCAAAACAAAAACTAAACTTACACACAACTTTAATCCTTTCAGTGTCTGTACATTTTTAAGGACAAACATCAAAAAGTACATTGAAAGCAACTTCATGTCTATTGACGGCCTTATCTAAAATAAACACAAAGGTCTTACGTACCTGAAACATCCAGGCTTACTACTTCTGAGAGGTTGCTGTAGGGCCCCTGGCCAGCTTTATTGACACATGCCACCCTGAACCTGAAGGAGCCCCCTGCTGGCAAGTCAACCACATTGTAATAACAGTCTGCCACCCCTGTAGCCACAATCAACCAGTTGGTCTCACCTGGGGAGTAAAAATAACAACAGTGTGTCTATATTCTTATAAGAGACTGCTTATAGTAGTTTTAAGTCACACTTGCCATTTGTCTAAAATAAATACACAAAATTAAAATGAATGAATGTTTATTAAGTTGTTTGATAAGAGTAGGTGTGCTGCATGGTTGAAACTGTTTTGGGGAAAAAAACAGTAATTCTTGATGAATCTTATTGTAGTTTTAAGGAAAACTTCAACACTCTGACCCCATTATGACAGGATCTATATAACCCTTTCAAAACCTTTCAAAAAATATCTGTCATCTACAACATCCGACAAGAGTCATCTGACTAAAAAAAGACAAAAAAAACCAAAAACATTTAAATCATGTTAGTAGACACTGACCCTCTGCTCTCCTCTCCAGAGAGTATGTGCAAGGGGCCAAGGTGTCTGAGGGCCTCCACAGGACCAGAGCTGTGTTGTTGTACTTTTGAGGTATTTCAGGGGTCCCAGGACGATTAGGTAAACCTGTAAAAACAAATATATGGGTATCAAGAACATATCACTTGCCCTCCAGTTTCTTTTCAGGTCTATCCTATACCAATACTTATTACTGTAATTATTTACATATCGTACTATAATATACTGTATATTGTGTATACGACTGACACAGTTTAATGCCCACGGACAAACTTAAAAGAATGCATGTCTCAGTTCTTACGAGCAAGAGATATTGTGCAAGAGCTGGACACAGCAGCCAGGGGGTTTGTAGCAACACATTCATAGACCCCTGCATCCTTTTTGGTGGTCTGCATGATCATCAGTAGCTGCCGGCCATCGGGGCAGGCGATCATGTTCATCCTGGCATCAATCTCCAGGGGCTTCTTATCTGAGGAAACATGCATAAAAATTGTCTTTTACAGTATTATGAAATATAATGATGAAAAAAAAAATAAGTTTATCATAAATGAAAACAAAGAGTGTTAACTCTTAAAAGAAACTTCTGTCAAAAGATTAACAAAAGATTATGAAAGACATTATCAGTCACACAACTGTTGGTTTAATCAGTTTCTGGAGTAATAAGGAATGGTACTCAATTATCTTATCTCCTGTACCATCTTTTGTGCAGTGTATACAGCCTCTGTTATCATGGTACCATAGTGTGTGGCAAGATGCAATGTAAGCCATAAATATGCCTCTGCACTCAGACACAGAATAATTATGTAAATTACTGTAAATAGCAAGTGAAGTCATTCTGACCAACCATCTGTGAGACCATCGTTTAGGTAACCCTGCCTTACTTACGGTACATCAGAGCTTCTTACCTTTCATCCAGGTGATGTGTGGGTGGGGGCTGCCTGCTGGCAGACAGCTGAGTGTGACTGGATCCCCCTCCAGCAGGACGTGATCTCTCAGTTTGATGTGGAATACTGGAGGGAAATCTGTAAGCAAAGACATTAGGCCACGTAAATAATGTCTATACTACATACTGATAAGTAAAATGAAAAGGTAGGATTTACTGTACCCAGTGACAGTTAAGACCACCATTACTGGCATTACCATATCGTTTCTGGCCTAAGATAAGCTAGGAACCTTTGTCTTTGTGATCTTCCCAAAAAGTTTCCCTCTTAAGGTATTTTTACATAGAGATTAGTCAACATGACTGGTGGACAGACTAGGAAGCCTTGGTCTGGATATTTGCAGGCTACACTGGATACTCCCGAAATTTTAGATTGTATGACAAGATCCACCTGTCAGCACCTCTAAATTTCACTAAGAAACAGGTTATATTTTGTTTGTTTGATCTGTAAAAAAGGGGTGGGGGGTGCAGGGTAAAAACATGTTGTGCTTTCAGGGATGATTATGTGTGAGACGATTTCTTTTCTTGGTCAGGAGCAATTACTTCCTGAAGTATCTGCTGGTTGCCTGGGAACCTTACAGCAAGGACAAGACAACAGCACTCTTTCTGCTAAGATAAGCAGCTATTTCCTCTAGACTTGTTTTTCATGGACAGATGCAGGAGTGGTCTTCTTATCTAAGTTTTGGGAAGAAAGTGATAAAGCCTACCTCCCAAAATGTCAAGCTTATGCTCTTATTACCTTACACTTGACACAGTACAGTCACAATGTATTCATGCACACACTTGTGTAAATTACCAGAAGCCAGTTTGGAGTACTGGCGTGAACGTAGTGAACTATTTTCCCTGGAGATTGCTGTTGGTATGTCAGGCTGTGATACTGTTTTGTCGCGCCTCCCTCTGGTTAGGCCCCATCGATCCCATCGGGATCTGCGCTCAGCCTCCGCAACTTTACAAGAAAAAAAAAAAAGCAATTGATATTACTCTAGTTAAAAGTTAAGTAAAATTTGCAACAAGATGTTTCAGTTATTGCCTCCTACCCTTTGCTGTTTCTGACTTTAGGCTGGACATAGAGTCTAGAGACTCTGATGAGGCACCATTACTGGCCTGAGATGCCAGCTGGTTCTGAGGAACACTGGCAACCTTCATACCACGGCTCTCTGATGTTGCACGACGAAGCATGGAAAGAATGGGTGTCCTTTTGGTATCCTTGTCTTCTGATGCTCTCCTTTCCTCTGAGTAGCTGCGAATTCTTGTGGAGATCCCAGCAACTGTTGATTCAATTTTTCGGCGCATTGCCAAGACTGGTGATTCATTAGCTTTCTTAAGTTCCTTTTCATCTTGTTCTACCATTTTATCATCTCCACCATCCAGACGCGACATCTCCACTTCCTTCTTCTCCTGTGACCCTCTACGGCCGAGAGTCCAAGAAAGTCTACGTCTTGAAGCTATGGAATCATCTTCTTTGGTTGTTTCGTCCTTGCGCTCAGTTGACGGAGTTCTCTTCAGGCGCATAGAAAGCCTTCTCATAAAGCCTTGGTCCTTTTGAGCTTCACGAAGGTCCTGAACTGACTTCGACTTCTCCTCAAGTCTCCGTGGTGCTAATTCCAGGGGTGCACCAATGGGCCCTGGTCTGTATATCTCTTCACCTTGCTCTGTGGAGTCTGATGAAGCCACTTGTGATTTGTCCTCATTCTTTGACCGTGACAAAAATTTTAGACTTCTTGAAAGGGAAGACTCACGTTTTTTGAAGCGGGCTTCAAAGAGCTCTTCAGAGGTAATGTCCTCAAATTCATGTCCTGCTGAGAGCTCTTGTTGAGAAGAGGAATGTGTGGTTGTCTTTGGTGGACTGGGTTCCTTTGTCATCATTTCTGGTGATGCTACCCTTGAATATACAGCAGGGTGCTCTGTGGTTGACACTGGCTTTGGTGCAACAGGTAAAGCAGAAGTCATGCTGGCAGGTGTAGATGTGGGTACAAATGTTTCAGTTGACACTGAGGACGAGGTGACTGGAGCAACAACAGGTGTAGAGGGGCCTAAAGGTTGGTCACTGGGAGGTTGAACTGCAGGGACCATGATGGTCTGCATAATACTTGCATATGCTGAGGTCCTTCCATCTGGAAGAACAACTCGAGCTGGAAGCGAGGGTGTTACATAAGTTGACACAACATTTGCTGATGGATGGGAATATTCTTGTGTTGGTCTCACCATAACTGAGCTTGTGGTTATGATCATATCAGAAGATTTAGCAGGCACATTTACTACTTCTTCTACCATTTCTTCAGAAACATCTACATTGTCTTTAGCATTTGATTCAGCAACACTAACAATTCTTTCCTCTTCTTCTTTCATACTCTCTTCCTTTTCTTCTTGCTCATTTTCTCTGTCTTCCTCCATTTTCTCCTCTAGTATAGAGCTTTGGACCACAGGGGGAGGTGTGGGAATTCTCTGGCCCGTATACTCAGATTCAATCATTGGTTCTTCTGATATGCTCATGTCCTTCTCTGAGAAACCACTTGTGCTTGATCTCTCATCAAAATTACTATCTGTAGTCAGCCCATCCATCTTTTCATTGATAGTCTCATCAGGCTTGATCTCTCTCTCCATTAATGATTCCTCGCTTTCTGTTTTCATTGGACTTTCCTGCATTACAGACTCTGGTGTTGGTGGTTTTGGTGAAGGTTCCCTCGGAGTCACTGGACGGGAGTCTAGCTTGATTTGCTCAGTGAGAGCTGACATAGATATGGCCTCCTTGAGTCTTCTCTCTTCTACCTGTGCTAAGGGAATCTCCAAAGGAGCTCCTGACCGGCGATGTAAAGCTATGGGTTCTGAATCACCTTGACTGAAAGAAGCAGTTTTGCGCAAAACTTTGGGTCTGGGAACTTCCTCTGCAGCACAATCAGTGGATGCAGCTCTGATTAGTGGTGGTGGGCCCAAACGAGCAGTGCGAGAGTAGCGATCTGAGGATATTGCACGTTTTTCATCTCCCATTCCTAATGTTTCCAACAGAGGTCCTCTCAGTCCACTCATCTTGTTGTCGACGGAGCCACCACGAAGCAGTCGCTGTCTCATCAGCTCAAGTTTAAGAGCATAGTCCTCTTGACTCATTTTGGCAGTTCCTGGGCTGGTGCTCCTCCTCGGTAGTTCCATAGAGACAGCCTTCTTGAGAACTCTCCTCCCATCCTCTTGGTTTCCTTCTCCAGCTCCTTCCTCAGGTTTAATGCGGAGCAGCAATGCACTGTCGGCTGAGCCTCCACGTCTTAGCTCCCCTCTTCGTCGTCCACTCTCTGGTTTGTCTGACTCCATGCTTGAACCCCTTCGCAGGGGTTTTCTAGTCAGCTGTGACTTTTGCGGCAATTCTGCAAGTAATTCTTCGTCTGAGGATCCCCTGTCATTGTCCTCTGGCGACCTTTTTCGCAAGCGGCCTTTACCTGTTATCTCGACTCCTTCTTTATCCATTTCTGTAGTGTCACACTCCATTGCCTCCTGGGCTTGATCAGGAGACCCAGCCAATTTACTTGTTCCATCCTGCTTTCCTATTCCCTGTTCATTGGATTGGATGTCATTAAGTGACATCCTTGATCCGGAAAATTCCATGTTAAGTGGCATTGGAATAAATGGCAGTTCATCAATGTCTTCATCAGAGTCTGAAGATGATGATGGCAAAGGTGAACCTTCTTTAAGGTGCCTGGGAACTGCAATGGAAATATGGCTGGAGGAATCATTCAGTAACTCAGGAATGGACCTCATGACCATTTTTGATTTATAGCTGATTAGTGAACGCTGTGAAAGAAGAAATATGATACAATTAAACAATTATTAAAGATGTGACTATTGAATTATTTATAGGTATTCTGAGTGTAATACAACATAGAAAACCAGAATAGGAAATAAAACATCCCTCACCTGCCATTTCCTGCGTGATACAAACTTCTTCAGGGCCTCTGTACTTATAGCCTTCCCCTTGCTAAGTGTCTACAATAAATAGACATTAAAGTTAATGAATAAAATTGGAAATGGGACCTTGTTCACCATCGCCAAGAAGAAATTACTGCAGAAAGAGGTTGTGGGTGATTAACTCTGTAGTGTGAAGTGGTCTTGTCTTACCTTGAACCAGGGGTGTCGGAGGCATTCTTTACTATCAGGTCTCCTAGAGGACAATTATGGCATATTTCAGTCTTTCAGGTTTAAGCACGTTTGTTTCATTATCTAGCTTATAAAAAGCAAATGTTCATCTGATAGGCATCTAATATTGGAACAAAATCATTAACATGAGTGATGGTAAGTAAGCAGGTACACCGCACACAAGAGGGCTGAATTGCTTCTTCTTTTAATTTAGTCTTCACTTTGAAGCTGCACTGAATCCAATTAGCAGCAGGGTGATTATGTGCTGAGTAGACTCCATATATGGTTCTGTACATATGCTCACCACCCAAGATCAATCTGATGTTTCCTGTCATCACCTGCACCAAGTTATGAGGACTGTCAGCACTATACACAGGGCATGTGCTTTTGAATGAGTTCATTACCGTGAGCGACTTTGTCTTTTTAAACACGTGATAAGGAACTAATTCTTAATGCAGTTACAAAATGGTAAAGAGGAAAATGTGGTGAAAGTTGTGACATCTTCCAGTTGTTTTTCAACCAGATTTGAAAAATGCATGAATCATATAAAAACTTAAGAAAATGAATTGTCTTAAAACAGATCTTGATAAAGAGATCCAGCAGTATTACTCACAGCCTGTCTGCTACAAGCAGCTTTATGATGAACCCTTTAGCCTCTCTGCAAAGGTCAGCAAACATGCTCTCCTCGAAGGCCACATTATAGTTCCTGATGTTCAGTACAGAGCTGCGGTCATTCTCTCCAGCAAATGGAGAAACTCCTGTCAGGCTGAAGACAAAAACAAATTCCTACATTTATTGACAGCTTACGGGTGGTCAGGCAAACATATGGTAAAATCTGACACTGATATTCAGCGTCCTGAAACACATTTTTGGACAATTAGACGTGAACATTTCTAATCAACACAGTACATGTGATGCTCACTGAAACACTGTTGTTGTTATTTCTGGCTTACATGCTGCTAACTTGCTTTATGTCCTTGCCCGTTACCAGGCAGCCAGCTCTGGGTGGTTATGTATGCAATATCTATTTTATACAACAGCAGGGCTAACTTCCTGTTGCATGGCTTGTGTGTTAATGCATATGACCATACATAATGACAATTGTGTTTTTATCTATGTTTACTTTCTATTGCTGCTCTGCATGTTTGCATGTAATGCTAATTTGTGTGTTGGTGGTTCGTGTTGCTTGCATGTCTGTTTGTTGTTATGTTATTGTGTTGTACTGATGCTCTGCTGTTGTTTGTTTGCTTGCATGGCTTCTGTTTTATCTTGACAGTTTCTGTTTGGTTTAGTTAATGCTGTCTTAATCTGTACTGTGAATTGTCCTGTGAGTTTTATCCTTTTATTGGTTTGAAAACATCTTTCCAAAGGACTGCAGTTAAAAAATTAGCCAGCTCGCTGACACTTGCACATTTACAGAAATGTTGATTAATGTGCGTTGTCCTGATTAATAAATAAACTAAAAAAATAATAATAATAATTTTACTCACCACAGGTATGCAATAACTCCAACTGACCTAAGAAAAGACAAAAATAAAAATAAAAATGATGGTGTGTTAACACAAAACAAACAAAAAGTTTTGTTGTAAATTCAAGAGATACTCTACCAGATGTCTGTTGCTTTTGACACAGGGGTCTGATTTACGATTTCTGGTGCAACAAATTCTGGTGTGCCGTATTTGCAGTATTGAGCCTCGTCGGGTGTGATTTGCACCGCATTGCCAAAGTCACAGATTCGGATCTGATCACTATGGGCGTCTGCCATGAGGATGTTATCAGGCTAAAGAATGAAAAAGTATTATATTATCATGTTTTCTATCAGAATCAATGCCGTGCACTTTAAAAATAAAGAAATTTCTAATACAAAGGAAGACAGAGAAATGTGGGTGAGGATTCATGAGTATCTACCTTAATGTCCAGGTGTATGATGTTTAGATGATGAAGGTAGTCCACACCCTCAAGCAGTTGTCTCATACATGAACGTACCTGGTGGTCCCAAAACACAAACATACCAGTATAGCTGTTATTTATTAGATAAATAAGTTACAAACATTTGATCATTACATTTAAATTGATAATAACATGGTTTGTGAAAGCCTTGTTGTGCAGTCATAAAACAGGACTTACGTCAGACTCCATTACTGTAGATTTCCTTGTAAATCTGTCAAGCAGCTCCTCATGGCATCTTTAAAGATTAATTAAGGCTATACTCTCTGGATCTTAAGATGAATTGCAAAATGAATGCTGATTGTTTGTTAAACATTTACAGTATGTATACATGTTTATTGAACAAGACACAATTTTTCATATAAAGGTTTTTTTAAAGGTTTTATAAACAACACTCTGCATACAGCTACATAAAGAACAGTGAAAACATTTTTCATTCATCAGTCGTCTTACTTTCCAAGGCTAATTATGTACTCTGCATTAGAGTACTTTGTGTGTTGGATGTACAATAAGGATACAATTCAGTGATGATGATGACTGCGTTCTTTTTCTCAAAGGCATCCTGGAAAAAAAAGATTCTCTCGTTGTCCAGCTTGGAAAGTAGGTTCATCTCTCTGAGAGCAGACGCCTTCTTCTTGGCCCGTGTGGAGATAAACTTCGCAGCATACTCCATTTTGCTAGCCTTCTGGGTCACACGTTTCACATAGGAAAATGCACCTCTGGAGTAAAAAAAAAATCAGCAGGAAAACTTAGTTTATCATAATGACTGAGTAGCAAGATGGAGGCATTATGACATGAAGAAATACAGCCTCATTTTGAACAGTGAATAAAAACTGGTTCCAGTGCAGACAGTGGTTCTTTTGTATTAAATTGCATCAAAGTATGAAATTTCAAATGAAAGCTTAAAAATGCCTAACCTTCCAATTTCCTTGTGGATGTCATAGTTGTCAGTCAGTCTGCGCATTTTCCTTAGAATAGTCTCCTCATCCTCCATCGGATCCTCTTTATGTTTAGCTGCAGTAATGGGCAAGTTTTAATTAGACAAAGGCAAATATAACTTACTCCAAATAATTACAAGTTACAATGGCCATGTTAGTTCCTTCATTTAGCTTGTTAACTGTACAGTTAAATGATTGAAAGATTTCTTTTAGGGCTCTTACCTTCATGAATGGTGAGTTCAGCTTTACAGGACACAGATCCTGCCAAGTTCCTAGCAGTGCAGGTGTAAACCCCAGAGTCTTCCGGACAAGCGTTAAGGACCACCAGGGAACATTCATTATCATCGTACACGAATGTGTAATGAGAGCTCTCCGACAGCAGGATATCATTCTGAAAGCAAAGCAAACACTGTAAGTTTCTGCAATGTTTCATCGAAGATTCATAACAAAGAATGATCTGTAAATTTCCTTTTTTGAAAATGACTCTGCTGTGTAGTTCAGTTTAGCTTGGAAACCACTTATTTGAGTACTGTTGACTGCTAAAGTGTATAAAAACCTTGAACCAGAGGATGTCAGGAATTGGTTTGCCCTCCACAACCACAGCAAAGCGAGGGGTCTCCCCAGAACTAACGTCCAAGTCCTCCATGATAGATTCAAATGTTGGTGGAGCTGTGGACAGAGTTGCAAAGGTGCAATGCCAAGTTACATCTGCTTTAGACAGATAGATAGATAGATAGATAGATAGATAGATAGATAGATAGACAGATAGATAGACAGATAGATAGATAGACTGCCTACCTGCCATCTCCACGTTGAAGGTGCAGGTGTCGCTGCCATACTTGTTGGAACCCACAAACATCATCTCTCCAATGTCAGCACTCTTCACTTTGAGCAGCTTCAGCGTGTGCTGGTCATCATCTGGCATAGTCATCTCGTACAGGCCCGGTTTGCTGGTGAGGACCACCCCCCTCCTGTGGAAAAGTGTTTGTATTGTAACCTAGGATTTGTAGGTTGTATGCAAAACAACAGCAGCAGATGGCTGCGCAGGTGTGGTGGATGTTTGGCTTTTGCTTGAGTGTAAGTGAGGACACAATAAAATACTGCTCTGGAATCTCTGATAATCACTTGGAGTGAAACAGCATGCATTGTCATCCTGTATCTATGTTTGTCAGCCATACACCTGACTGTCCTATAATACACTGGGTCCACAAGGTGGCAACCTTTCCATCAGATACAGTACTACTTGAATGATGCAATAACATGGATCTTACTTTATAAATTACAAATATAACTGAGGTGTTACAAACCTATGAGTGTACACATTAGAGCCTCTTGCAAGTTTTTTTTTCTTTGTTTAATGAGATTAAAGTAAACTTAAAACAATTACTATATATAAATATATTGCAGGAAAATACCAATGAACTGCATTTATGTAAAAATAAAATAAAGAGATTTTACAGCAGAGACACATGTACCTCTTCCAGACGACTGCAGCGTTGACATGATTGAGAGTGATGGTGATGGTGACTGACTGGTTTTCCATCACATATACAATTTCTGGCTTATCAATAATCACTGGAGCCTCCAGAAGATAGGGACCTAGAAGTAAATCAAAATGGACACATAGATAATATTTAATAAACCACTGATTCACGCTGATGGATGGATGGATAGACGCTCTAAAAAAATCTGAATGTACCTCGGTCCAGGAGCTGCACTGTATCAGTCGTAGGTGAGGGCTTGCTGAAGGCTTTGGAGGTGATGGTCAGGACCCTGAAAGCATAGCGCACACCTTTGGAGAGAGTGGTGATGATGAAGGTGGTCTCCTTCAGGCCAGAAGCTATGATGGTCCACTGGATGGAGCCCAGGGCTTGTTGTTGGATGGCATACATCAGGGAGCTGGGATCTGAAAAGAAAAAGAGTTTCATGCAAAATGCAACACCACAATTTTGAAACTCTTTTTTTCTATCCACAAATGATGTTATCAAATGAAGAAAGCTTAAAATTAAACAAATTTTCATATCATTTTGTGTAGAGTTAGAGCATAAGAGTTACACTTCATTTCAAAATCGGAACAACATTACAACATGGCAACATGGTATATTTAATGATCAATGTAGGCAGCACATCTTGGATAAACAACTGTGTCTGCTATTTTAGTATGTATATCAGTCTTTCATTGTTATTTCACTCTCTATTAAAGATCTTTATGTCTTTGGTCTATCTTAGAACGCTGTGTTCAATGTGTTTGCTCTAATGTCATCAAGATAAATTCTTTATAATTTACTTATTTGATATGGAGAACAAAACAATTATGAATATCAGTCCTGTGTACCAATGGAAGGGTCCAGCCTCCTTGGTTTCTTCCAGCTTAAGGTGATGGTTTTGCCAGTGATGGATTCTATTACTGGAGTCCCATCAGGAGGGTCAGGGAGGATATCTGAAAATGATGACAATGGAATGACAGGTCCATGAGTGTTTCTGTTCTGCCTTTGCTGGAACAAATCTGTTCATATGAGTGGCTCTTGTCTGAGGCCCATTGTGTTGTTGTTGTTGAGGTATATGCCAAAAAAGGAATGAAAATCACCTGTGACGTAGAGATGAGCATAGCAGGTGGCCTTGCCAACTTTGTTAGAGATGACACTCTTGTAAACACCACCGTGGGCATGGCACACAGAGCGGATGACCAGGCTGTGGACATCACGATCTACAGGAGGAGGCAAAGGTCTGTTAGCATCTTTATGCAATTAAGTCCACTGTAACAATCAAATGCAGTCCCTGTTTACAAAGTACCATGACCGTGATCTTTAGCAAACCTTAATCAGGTAGTTGTAGTTGTCTAAATCTACCCAGGCCTTAACCATACAGGTGGTGGATCAAAAAATGCTCCTATGAATTGGTTCTGTAACTGTCACATGGGTGGTTTTGGAGGGCACTGACAAACGTCATATTTGTTGTTTAGGTACACAGTGTTCTTTATGACAAAATACAATGTCATACAAAAGTTTGGGCACCCCTGGTCACAATTTAATTTACTGTGAATAGTTAAGTAAGTAGAAGATGAACTGATCTCCCCAAGGCTTGAAGTTAAAGATGGAACATGCTTTTCAACATTTTAAGCAAGATTTGTGTATTATTTTTGTTTTGTACAATTTCAGAGTGAAAAAAAGGAAAGGAGCACCATGCAAAAGTTTGGGCACCCCAAGACATTTGAGCTCTCAGACAACTTTTACCAGGGTCTCAGACCTTGATTAGCTTGTTAGGGTTAGGGTTAGGGTTGTTCACAATCATCATTAGGAAAGAAAAACTAAACAAAATGATGCCCACAGAGCAGCAGAAGACTACAAAAAGGTGGCAAAGTGTTTTCAAGAAGCTGTTTCCTCAGTTTGTAAAGTTATTAAGAAATGGTAGTTAACAGGAACTGTGAAGGTCAAGTTGAGGTCTGGAAAATAAAGAAAACATTCTGAGAGAGCTGCTCATTGGATTGCTAAGAAAGGCAAATTAAAACCATTGTTTGACTGCAAAAGACCTGCAGGAAGATTTAGCAGACTCTGGAGTGGTGGTGCACTGTTCTACTGTGCAACGACACCTGTACAAATATGACCTTCATGGAAGAGTCATCAGAAGAAACCTTTCCTGTGTCCTCACCACAAAATTAAGCAACAGAAGTTTGCAAACATCCGGCCTGATGCTTTTTGGAAACAAGTCCTGTGGACTGATGAAGTTTAAATAGAACATTTAGTACTCAATGAGCAAAGGTATGTTTGGAGAAAAAGAACACCTGTCCAACTGTTAAACATGGGGGTGGATCGATCATGCTTTGGGCTTGTGTTGCAGCCAGTGGCACGGGGAACATTTCACAGGTAGAGAGAAGAATGGATTCTGTTAGATTCCAGCAAATTCTGGAGGCAAACATCACATCATCTGTAAAAAAGCTCAAGACCAAGAGAGGGTGGTTTCTACAACAGGACAATGATTCTAAACACACCTCAAAATCCACAATGGACTACCTCAAGAGGCACAAGCTGAAGGTTTTGCCATGGCCCTGACAGTCCTCCGACCTAAACATCACTGAAAATCTGTCGATAGACCTCAAAAAGAACAGTGCATGCAAGACGGCCCAAGAATCTCACAGAGCTAGAAGCCTTTTGCAGGAAGAATTGGGGAAAATCCTCCAAACAAGAACTAAAAGACTCTTAACTGTTTACTTTGTAATTTTGAAAAAAATTAAATAAAAAAGAATCTTGCTGAAAACACTAGAGAAATGTGTCATCTTTAACTTCTTGTCTTTTGGAAATCAGTTCATCTTCTACTTACTTAACCATTCACAGTAAACCAAATTTTGACCAGGGGTCCCCAAACTTTTGCATGCCACTGTATATATGCTATTATAAATAGGGCGTATATTCTATGTTTTTCTAAATGATCATTTTCTTTGGATTGGAAAAGTAGCAGTTAATGAAATTCAAGAGATGCTGATAATCCCTGAGATTATCTGCTCAGAACATGGACAGGTTAGTGTTAGTCTGAACATAATACATTAGACACTGCAATAACAGGGTTTTATTTAATGCAGCAACAAATTGAGTTCATTTTAGAGGGTTATCTTTAATCCATGTAGTTGTTGAAGTTCCTTGTTCATTTTGATTAAAATATTAATTTCACTTCAACACTAATGAAAATGCAAAATTATAGAGATCTAAAATGAATTACCCAGAGCACAATTATTTTGTAAGGGCTTCAGTACTCTGATACACCTGAACACTGAGTGACTGTTAATCCATTTTGAAACACTTACACTGTGTCATCTTTCTGTCCTCAGTGCTTTCTATCCTTTTGCCGTTGTGGAACCAGACGATGGTTGGGTATGGCAAACCAGCCACTTTACATTTGAGAATAGCCTCCTTTCCCTCGATCACATCCAGGTCATAAAGGGGTTTGATGAAGTCAGGCATAGTGAAACGCTCCACCTCGTTCTCTGGGACCTCTGGCTCCTCTGGGATTGATGGCATCTTCTCAAGTTTAGCCCTACAGGGAATGGAAGACAGGGGACAGAGGGATGGAGAGAGCGGCACATAGCAGAATATGCGGATTAGCTCTTTATGTCTATTACTGCATGAAAACAACATTTCATAATCCATAATCTAGAAAAAAATTCAATGAAACAAATGAGAGCCTAAACTCCAAAGAATAATATGATCTTACATCTGTGAGGAGATGGCTGGCCGTGGTTCTTGTATGTAAAGTTCAGCTGAGCTCTCTGCCTCGCCGTTAGCATTACGGGCCGTGACGGTGTAAAAACCCTCATCCTCATTGGTCACGTGAGAAATGACGAGAGAGTGGCGGCCGCCCTCCTGAAGAATACGAATGTCCTCACTTTCTGCCAGCGGATGGTCTAAAGAGAAAAAAGAGGTTGTATCTATACATCACTTTAGTTATAATGTGTGTTATAAATCACAAAATCATCGGCAAAACTCAGAGAGGGTGAGAAATATAAAAGAAAAGGTGAGAATAGATCATTTCGCATGAAGGGATAGTTCGGATTTTTTTAAATGGGGTTGTATGAGTCTGGTCTTGAGGGGGGAAAAATATCATGGCTTCAGTTCCCTGTTGGAAATTGCTGTCTAACAGCAAGGTAAAATGGTGCAGATATTCTAAATATAGCATACACTTAAATTGATACAGATATTTTAGGTGAGACTTGTAGTTGGCCTCACCACAGCAGTTCATTGTTTAGCTCCCACGCCAGACTTCAGCCTGCTTCTCCAAACTGAGGCATGCTGACTGACATCTGCTAGGCTATATGTATTACACTGACTATGTATAAGTATTTAATACAACCCCACTTCGAAAGATCCAACTATCCCTTTGAGGTTAAGATGTTCTGTGGTACACCTGGGCACAAGAAGCACAATCCTACCAAAGTGGCTCCACATGACCCTTGGAGATGGCGTCCCACTGACTTTGCAGTCAAATCGAGCATTACGCCCCTCAATCACTTCTAGAACGTCTAGCTTGCGAGTGAAGAGAGGTTCAATCGAAGGGATGACTTTGAGTTTGCCACATGAGGTCACTTCCTCTGAAGAGTAAAAACAGACAGTTGATACATTAATTTTAGTTTTACACCACACATACTGTGATTTGTACTGTATTATACTGTATTTACTCTTGAGACATACCTTTAGCTGTGCTGAGCTTGCACGTGTATGTTCCGCTGTCGTCCTCATGTACAGAGTTGAGCAGCAGCCGGCACTTTCTTCCATCAAAATGCATCTTGCAGTTGAGCAATGCCGGCTGGATCAATTTCCCATCTGCAAGCCAGTCCACATCAGTGTCCTTCGGCCCGATGACATGACACTCAAACAAAACTGTCTCTCCAGCCTTGGCTGTGATGTCCCTGACAGGGCGGATGATAGCCAGACCTGGCTCAACTGGTGGTGCTGGGTATAAATAAAGGACATTTTCTGAAGAGTGCTGTTAAGTGATAGCTGAACATTGGTAGTATGAACTAGTCACAAAGAATGTTTGTATTCACTTGGAGTTATGGTATCAATGTACATGCTGATTAACAAGTAAATTAGTGTCAGGAATTTAGTCACAGTGTATTAAAACTAACAAAAAAACCTTCATTAATAAACACTGAAAGAGACTGAAAACAGGATCCAACATTCTTAATGACAACAAACACTGGAACACTTGAAAAGAAGCGTACCTTTTACCTCCAGCTTTCCTTCACACTGCTTTGTCCCATACTCATTAATGATCTTACAGGTGTAAATCCCAGAGTCTGACCTCACCGCTGACTTGATGGTCATTTCAAAAGTGCCATCTTCTGTCTCACGTACAATGTGACGTGGGCCTGTTTTAACCGTAACTCTGTCCCTCAGCCTACAACAGAGGAGAATGAAGGGAGCAATTGTTGCTGAGTGTTTAAACAAGAGATGAATCACAAATACACCACTCAGAGCTTTTTTAAACTTAATTTATGCGATGAAGGATGACCAAGCACACACTTATTTTTTCAAACACAAGCTCTCTTCTGGCTGGTTTGAAGGGGGTGGGGGGTGGGATACATTATTCAGGACTGCCAATATTATGTTTAGCACATTCTTTTCTGCTGTTGTCTCTCGAGAGTCATGATGACTAACTTCAGTGACAGAACCTGCGTGTTTGATTCAGCCTATTCTTGTCTCCTATATTAAAGGATAAGTTTGACATTATATCCCACTTATTGTCAACAAATGCCATCAAAAGACCAAAACCCGCAATGAGTTAGTTGATCAGTCGATACATTCCCATCTTCTTTTCCAATGACTTTTTTTTATAAAATTCTAAGTACCATTATGTGCCAATGTATTATATATAGTTTGAATTAAAAATTGTCAGAGTATAAGTGAAACAGACCATGCCTTGCACTCATCTGACCCAGTGCACACCCTGTTGCTGATAAAGCAACAACTCATGCCCTGTTGTTTTATCAGTAAAATACACTCTTGGTCTCGTTTTTCTCTGCAAAATGGAGAAAAGTGGTGAGCCATGCTGACACCAGACCATCTGAGAAGTGTGAGAAATTATTTTTAATTCAACACCAAAGATGGTGCACTAGTATTTACAGCAGCAGAGTGGTGTATTTGGGACTGACTCAAAACTACAGTGCTACAGTATTCATGCCTGTGGCAATGACGGAACATGTCACCCAGGTCACAGTGTGGCCCACTGGTGTGTTTTCAGTAGTAACTTGACAATAACAGAGCCATATGGCACAGAGCAATAAGATATATCAGGCTTTGGTCTTTTCATGAGATTTGTTGACAAAGAGAAAAATAAAGAATATTAGCAGCCTTTTGAAGCTACTGTCCTTGCTAACAGCAATGAAGAACCATTGGCTGAACATAATATAAGGAAGAGTTCTACAAACACTTAAGGACATGACTCTTGTAAGGATGTGCAATCAGATCTGGCTCTTTTTTGGACTGCCTCAACACTGAATGTGAATTCCAGATTGTTGTGTAAGAGCTCATTAGTTCAGCCAGACATTTGTATAACTGGGCACAGAGCAGCTCCATGGTAAACTGGGGAAGCATGATATTCTTGGCTTTTCCCTGTTAAGACTCTTTCTGCCAGGCTGGAGGTTGTTAGGCAGTAAACATGAATCTTCCACTTCCTTAAACAGATGCAATAAAGCAGCAAGCTCTAGAACAAACTATGCAGTCAAGCAGGGTTGTGCACGTTCACGCTTCACAAGAGCTAGCTACAACTTCAGCTGACACATACTGAAATGAACTTTTTTTTTTTTTTTTCATTTTTAAAAATAAAATCTCGTGATCATCATTCCCTTGCAGATATTTTCCAAGACTCACTGGAAGATCAAATTCGTTGCTGATGTGGCTGATGTTCGGACTTATTTTGTCCGACCTGGTGATCACAATTTACACAAAAAAGCACTACCCCTAGCTGTGTTGTCCAAATTTCCTGTTCTACCAGCCATGTGGGTGTTGTGTTAAAGCCTGCTCCCCGACTGATATGTGTTTCCTTCCTGTTAAAATGCGTAGCACCCCTCCATGGTTAGGTAAAGGAAAACATCGACATGCCAGGTACTGTAATTCCTCTGGTGCTGTAAAACCCAGAGTGTGAGCATCTTTTGAGAGCTAACAACACTGTTCATTACTTGCAAACGGATATGCTCAGTTTACCATCTACCAAAAACGTGAGCATGTTCAATGAATGTGCTCTTTTTGCATGTTCATGCACAACACTACAATCAAGCAAGCTTGCTGATGGTTTGAGATCCAGAGAAAGTCTTTTCCATGTCCAATGCAAGCGATGAGTTTAAGTAGTTGGATGAAGTGGGGGAGACCTACCAATAGAGCATGGGTTTGGGTTGTCCACGTATTCGGACAGACATGGTGACTTCCTGCCCTTCAATGACAGCTTGATCACTCATTGTTACCTGTTTGAAATGCAATGTTGGTTAGAAGCTGAGAGATGCATTTTATTTTACGTTTTAAGTTATATTTGACAGATGTATTGATGGGTTGATCACACAGTGGATAATGCATTCATACAGGAAAACTGATATTAATAGAATAAAGGACAAAGTCTATATATAACATTTTCATGCAAGATTTTGCAACCATTCATCAAAATGCAGTTGAGTAAGTATAAATGCTAAACATACAAATGTCATACTCTAAAAGGGAAAGTCAGTAATGTATTAATCAGGCCTAGCTCTGTACATTCTCACCAGGAAAGCAGGGGGTGTCCTGAATCTTGTGTCAATAGTCTTCTTGAGCTCTGGCCCTCCAAAATCCATGCCTTCCTCCAGGGGACTGAGATACTCCTCATCAGATGTAATAGGGCTGCTGATATCCCTAGGCACCCCAAGGTTTCCCTTTACCTCCTGTACTGACTCTGTAAAAGCAATAAGGTTACATTATATTTCATGTTGTAGTTTCAGCTGATCCTGCTAACAAGCAATTCCTATATGTACCTTTCATTGTGTCTCTGTAAACTCTGTAAACACAGGAGTCAAGGAGTTCATGTTAAAAACAACAACAACAAAAAACAAAAACAAAGCCTCCCTAAAAATATAATTAAAGTCTGAGATGTCAAATGTGATATCCAGCACAATAGTGGATTCACAGTGGGTGGAGCCAGTGAGCCTCAGTGGGCAATTTATAGGTTCAGTTTCGCCTCTGAGTTGCTATGGTAACTATAAGTGAGGTTGTTCAGCTGGAATATATGGCACAGACATTTTGCTCGGTGAGATAATGACAAGGGAGCAGGAGAGAAATCATCTGAAACACAATGCCCTGCTGGGAAGAGACCACAAAGACATATTTATATTTTAAGATGGAGAATGAAAGCTTTTCAAATTAAAAGTTATTGTTAGGTACATTGCCCTACTTTTGGATATGAAAGCTATTTTTTCAAATGCATCTATGGGAATAAAATAAGACTCCTGTTCCATTCTTCGCTGTCATAACAATAACATATTAACTAATTTCCCAGTTAAATGGGGAAAAATACAGCATGTCTGGATAACAATAAATAAATAAATATGTCTGTCATGTTGGTCACAGCATCGTGATGCTATTCATGTTTATGTGCATGATCTTTTATCTGCTTGAGCTGCTCTAGTTTAAAATCAGCAACTGAGCCATTTCAGTCATTTTGATGAAACAAGCAATTAATAGCACTTCCTCAACAACATAAAGCCAATCAAATAATTTAACATTAGGTTTCAAGTTTTGCAGAGTTAACCACCACAGAACAGTACTACAGTAAATATACCCACTTGAATTTAATCTGGTATCCCCAAAGTCAAACGTACCTGCTTTGACTGTGAGGGTGGCACTGCTGGACGCTCTGCCCACCTGATTAACAGCAGTTACACAGTATTTTCCACCATCACCTATTCTAGCCGATTTGATGAGCAGAGTATGTCGTTCACCCTCCACTTTGACTGTGTAGTTAGCAATGCCGGTGATTTCAGTGTTGTCCCTTGTCCAGGAAACTTCATCAGAGAAACAGAGAAGACAAATTACGCTATTTGTGTACTGATTGTTTGAACAATTGAAAATGATCTGTGAGGTTTTTGCAGTTAAAATACAAAGTACAACATGTTACCTTCAGGAGTGGGTGTGCCGGCAATGATACATTTTAGTAGCACATCTGCACCAGCGGATGCTACTGTGTCCTGCAGTGGAAACTCGAATACAGGTGCCTCCAATGGGTCTTCTTCAGCAGACACATAAGAATCATCTGAAGAATCTGTACAGTTTAACAAAAGACAAGCCTAAAGTCATTTCCCCCATGATCAAATTTGAGGAAACGCCCCTCTAGTAAAGACTGAATAATTGGTTGATTAAACACAAAAAGCAAGCAGATTGGAACGTCACACTACAGAATGTTAAATGAAAGAAGCACAACAGAGCTAACCTAACTCTGGAGACATGGGTCGAGGGCGACGGTTCTTTCCTTTGGTCTTCAGCTGTCGTCCCTCTTTGGCACTAGCAGTAATCGGATGAGGCTCACTCGTTTTTAGAGGAACATCCACTTCCATTTTTATATCTTCAACAACAATCGCAGGGATTCTTATCTTTAAGGCTGGTTTAGGTAGATCCACTTCCATTCTCTCCTCTGTTGGAGAGACTGGTGACATCCTTGGGGGTTTTGAAGGAGGCTGATAAGGAAGATCTTGCACAATAGCAGCCCTTTTTTGTACCAGTGGACTTTCAGGTCTAGTTTCAATTTTTCTTAATGCTACCTCTATTGGCGTCTTTCTCCCTGAAGTCTCATCCTTTTGTGACGTTTGCACAAGAGAATCTTGAATGTGCGGGGATTCTGGCATTCGAGATACCCTTTGTACAAGCGGACTTGGTGGCCTTCGTTCAACCTTGCGTAATGTCATCTCAGCAACATTTCTGCTTGGCGACTCTTCTCTTTGTTGATGATAAAACGCTGGTGATGGTGATCTCTGAATAATTTCCGTCACTGGACTGACTCTACTTAATTCTCTCACTGATCGTTGTCCCGGTAAGTCAGATAACTGCATGGACTCTGGGGTGCCCGCAATTTCTCCAAATCGACTGATTGTTACAGTTGTTGAACCAGTGCTTGCTGTCCTTTGGGGTTGGGACATGTGCTGTTGTTGCTGTGTTTGCTGTTGTTGCTGCATTGGTTGCTGACAAAGATCCTTTTCTCTCTGTTCCTTTGCCCACTGGGCACGTTCCCTTTCTTGGAGCTTTTGAAGGACCTGAGGAGGGATAGGTTCAATTTTCCTGAAAGGCTGGCGCTGCTTGCCCTTTAGAGTGAGCTGTTCAGTTGAAAATGACTTCTTCATATGAGGTTTACCGACAAGCTTCTTAATGCGCTGGAGCTCCTCAGTGAACTTGTTTTCAATGTCTTGAACTTTTTGGGAGTAGCGAGGTTTGTCCTCCAGGGAAGCAGCTCTCTGTCTAAACATAGATCGCCGTTCAGCAGCATCCTCTTTCAAAGCCTCCCTTAAATCTTCCCTTGAACTTTCTCTAGAGATGCCCAACCGGCTTCCTCCATCATCTGAATCTACAGATCCAGCACGATTGAACCCTGCCCAGGAACCTCCCGAGATGGAACCCTCAGGAATATCAAGGCTTCGTCTCCGCTCTTCTAAGCCACGGACCTTTTCAAACACCTTTGAGCTTGCTCTGGTAAGCTTTGGAGATGGTCTGAAAGTAAATTCTTTCCGGGAGTACTCGCTCAGTGGAGTCTGTGGTCGGGAATCCTGGGTGTTACTTTGGGACACAGATTTTGGCTGCTTAACCTTTTCTTCAAACTCCCCAGGTACTGTGTCTTGGTAGTCAGTTGGCACAACAGTTTTCTTCCGCAAGCTGAGAGGTGTAGTTGAACCAGAGCGACTTGGCTTTGGAGAGGTCGAAGGACGTTTGATGAGTCTTGGGGATGGGGGTGGGAGGGCCTCTGGGGGAGATTCTCTTGAAAAATTCTCTGACTGACTCCTGAAATAGGGGATTTGAAGCAAAATCTGTTGGAATCAGTATTGTATTTCAGTATGGAATGTGTGTCCAATAATCAGTCCCTCCAGGATGTTGCAATGTTGCGTACGCAACAATTAACGCAAAGTCAGCCAATCCCCATGAATTCTGCAGCAGCCAACCTTTCCAATCACCACAACTTTACCACTAATTTGATTATTTAAAATGGGTAAGCATACTGATTCACTCAGTGCCTCTCTCTCTATATGTATGTTTATCATGAGGCGGCTGCTGCGGAATGGCTGCTCTGTGCCTGGGACGGAGATACACACACAGTGACGGGGCTAACTGTAAGCATCACACAGCAATGTTACTTAACAGTTTAATGACAGAGTCAAGCTGTTTTGATGTCGGTGTGAGACCATCGGCTCCGTGTCAGATGTTAACTAGTGTTGTGGGGCTTCTGCCCAAGCAGCAAAATATGAAGAATAGGGACAATCACGTTGTGCTGTGTTAGCTCATGCTAACCAGGCAGAGAGTGCAGGAAGAGAGCAGCTCATGGAGACGGCCCTTCAGCACTGCATTAAACAGCAGCAACAGTCAATTGGTGGCCATCAGCATCACAACCTTTTCTGCCCCCCCAACCCCTCTTGGCTATTTTATTGCAAAAAAACCCATCTATAAACACCACAACATGCATAACAATTTTTTAGAAAAGCTGCTGTATTATCAGACATTTCAGGCTGCAACAATCCCAAAAATTGCCTGCGAAATCCTGGAGGGACTAAATAATACAATCAGCAGACTACTTTCTTGTTTTAAAAATTGAGTGGTCATTTGCATGTTTCTTTGCCTTGCCTGGTTGTGTTAGAGTGATCCTCATGTCCATGTGTTCTACTGTCATCTTCTGCACATTTGTCCATCACTGCATCTCATGTAAGAAGGAGATATGACATATGGTAAAGGTAAGCAGTCTTCATTGATCATGAAACGAGGTAAATGTAAAGCTCCACTTTTCTAAACATTGGATCACATGTCAAATTATAAAGGGGTCACTGTGGTGAACATAGTGTTCCTCAGCTCTACGGAGGATCTTGGTGTCTTTGAGCGCTTTGTTTTGGTTTGCCAGAATACAAACAGCTATCATCAGCCTTGTTTACAGCCAAAGCAGGCAGCAGAAAAAGCCCTGTTTAACCAACATAATTCTCCCTGCTCAGCACCAAGCAGAGACACACAAACGTAGCTGGTGGATACAGTGGAGCAATTAGCAGCTAAAGAGCCAGTATTTTACACTTATATTTTATTGATCACATAGACATAAATGCCACAAACAAATGCAAATGTTGCTGCTAATACTGTCACCATAACAACGTTATAAGGTAATAATATGTCAGTGTTGTTGTCTTTTTTAGCTTACTCCACTGTCAGTAAGTGGCCTGTTTCTTTTGTAACATCTCAGAATTCTCATCAATGTCTGTAAGTGTTATAATATCGCAACACTGATGGAAATGTGTAAAACAGAAATACAAGAAAATCTAAAAATGTCTCCAGGTATGACTGCAAGCTGGAAACATGGTGGATACCTGTATGCACAGCCTGGTCCTCAACATCCCCACTATCTTCTTTGGTCTCAAATTGGTCACCTTCATCATCTGTTGTTTCGGAATCTGAAAATAAATAAATAAATAAACATAGTAAAAAAACATTTACAAAATGAAATATTAAACAAATTTTGATCTTTCGGCACAAGTGGAAAACAATGTTTCCATAGTGGCAGAGGAGAGAGCACACTGTTACTATAGGAACCAATAGACTACATTATCCTATTCAGTTTAGCCTACTCTTTAATGGTGTTTGGTGAAAGGCAAGTGAATGTTGAAGGTGACATTTCAATTGTGCAATATTTTTAGACCAGAATCCCAGCTGTGAAAAAACCACAAGTACGCTAGTTTAAAATATCATAATATGTATTTTGAAATCTGCAATTCAAAGATCACATTAACCTTCTTTAACTACGAGTTTTGCAGTTTGCATTGGACCTCATCTCTATTTGATTATGACTGTCATTTGACTTAAAAAGTTGTCCCCCTTGGGGTCTCATTAGCACAACTAAGCTAAATGAACTAAATTTGCTGCAGCTGAATAGCTGCTGAGTCTCTATCAGTCATAATTATCTCACCAACAACTGCAAGTTATTATCAAGAAAGGGAATATATTAAGTGGGAGTAAAATAAAGAGGGATTTCATTATTTTCAAGAGAAAATCATTCTTTCCATTTTACCCCTTTTAAACCTAAAAAATTGTTCCAACTGTACCACTGAAAGATATGACTATTTTCCTCAGACTGAGAGAAAATTCAGTCATTGGTAGAACTCAAAATAGAAAGCACTATTGAGTCATTGGCATCCCAGCAGCTCTCATGAGGTGTTTGCTTCACAGTAGGTGGAATTACTTAAAAAAAAAAAAGCAGTGGCTATCTGTTGTTCCCTTGCAGTAAGAGAAGACAATAGGATAATGTTGGCCATATTGAAGACAGTAGAGAAATACTGCAAATACTCACACAAATTCAGTGGAAAGACAAAATCTACCATTCTGTTTTATAGAAAATAATTTGATCCTCAATGTTAACCACTTATTTTTCTAGTAAAAAAGCAAAACCACTTAACTCTGTAAGTGGTTATTATGTAACATGTATGTCAAGATCATGATGTTATTAAAAGCATTTAATTCTACATAACAAGTTGCACATTCATGCAATATTTAAGACATATGGCTATATTGCAGAAAAAAATCTCACCTGGACACTACAAATGCAATGCCAAATTTTCCCTTAGCACCTGATATTCTAATGAAGCAGGTACATATTTAATGTTTTATATATATATATATATATATATATATATATATATATATATGAGTATGTTCCAAATGCCACCAGAGTCTACACACAGTTTATGAAATATTATAATCTCATTCCACACAGCCTTTATAAGCATCAGCAGATGTTGTCCAAATCGTAAACACTGACGCAGTGTTGACCAAAAAATGACACAAATGTACATTACAGAAATCAGTTCTAGAAAAGTAATAAAATGTCTATTGATTAGAGTGTTAATCTTATAATAGGTTAGAGCTCTGTTAAAAATAAAAAATAAAACAGACACATTGTATGAAGAGCCAAATATTCTACAACCAATTTTAAAAGAAATTAGATTCTAGATTTTAGAGAAAAATATAGCACAATGCTGCAGCCACTATGTTATTTTACAAGCTATAATTTAGGCAGTTCTGCACATGCTGCATGAAAGTGCCAAATTTACTATGACTATGTATACACCAGAGCATCTAATTAAAGGTACTCTAGTTTTAAGCCATGCTGGTGGTGTGGCTCGAGGAAAGGCAACATCAGTCAGCACACCACTTTGGTACAAACTGAAATATCTCAGCAACTGTTGGATGGACTGTCATGCAGATTTGTAAAGACACGTGTTCCCCAGAGGTGAACTGACTTTGGGGGTCCATGACTTTTCATCTAGTGCCATGTCAAAGTTTTCACTTATCTAAATGAAATGGATTGCCATAAAATTTGGTACAGACATTCCTGTTTCCCTGCCAATGTACTCAAATGACTTTGGTGCAGTTTCACTGATGTCTGAAGGTGCAAATATTTCCATTTAGTATAAAACAGTTATATATTTACAATTTCTAATATACCAAGTTTAAAAAACAGCACACTATATAGATGAATATGTAGTATACTGTGGTATATAGTGTAGTGTGTAACTGGGACACTGCATTAGTCTTGTTGACCACTGGTAGTACAATGAAGCGATGTCTTATGAGCAAGTCCCCATCTTGTTTGTCCCTGCACATACACATAGCTGACACCATACACATTCATGTCAATGGTGTAACACTATTTAACAGATTGGCAGTTGATGGTGTTAATGAACAAATAAAACAGCAATGCGCCAAAAAACAGCAAGGAAGAAGGAGATTCCACGCTAGCAAACATGGATGAATCAATGGTTTCAAAATATCAAAAAATGACTTTGCAAATATTAACGAGGAAGAAAATACATTTGACCCATTTGTTGAGCCTCAAAGATACAAACAATATGTTTTTTGTGGGACACTGATGGTCATGCACAGGGGCACCTTTAAGAGCTCCTGGAATTTGATTGACTGTCAAAATTTGCCATCAGACAAACCTCATCTTCTTCCTAATAATAGTGAAGTTGACTGTGAATGATGAACTTCTTTTGAGAAACTTTGGTTGGAAGCCAAAGTCTGGTGGACAAGTTCATGTGTGTGCTACATTTGTAAATTAGAGAGGTTATCAAATGTAAGGAGAAAAAACTTTCAATTACTTTGAAGGGAGGCTTATTGGTCTTGAGTAGTTCCAGCAAAGGAAATGATTATACATCACAGAGCTTAACTGGTGTGGCTTGACAGGGGTACACTGGCAGTGAGTGACTGCATGGGGTATTTTTGTATATATATCCCACTGTAGACTAAGAAAAGTGTGGTTCATAAACCTGTCACTGCAACCCTGCAGAAAACCACATAGCTCAAGTTACATCCTCCAAAAGATTTATATTTTGTTGAGCACTACCTCAATGTCAGTTTTGCCCTCTTTGTTGTTGTGACATTTTTAAAAGGAGAAAAGAAATTAATTCTTAATTCTGTTTTTCAATTCTGCTACATTCAGTTCACGCCCCAAAAGTGCTATTTATCGATCTAGATTGTTTTGGTGTGGGTTGCTGAGTGGTGAACAGAGTTACAAAGTAACGCATTAGAGTACTTTTATTACTTTTTGCAGTAACGAGTAACCTAACGCGTTAGTTTGCTGTTTGAGTAATCAAATACTTAAGTACATTTCCAAACAAGACATCAATTACTTCCATTACTTTTAGAACGCTGGTCCTTCAGCTCTGAAACAGTAACGACTGTCTTTTGGTTCTAATAATGGAGATAACGTTAAACCTATCAGTCTGAAAAAAGCCATGAAGCTTGTGGCTCGCTACGTGGTCGGAGAAATGCTGTCGTTGTCTATGGTGGAGTCTAAAAAAAGGTGGAGGACTCGCTGACAGACAGGTCAGACTCAGCAGGACTTGCTTTATGCCTGGTACACACTACACGACTTTTCTGCCCGTTCTGAAAGTCACTATGTCACATTACAGGATTGTGGAGTCATAAAATTGTGCCGTGACTTGGCCGACAGACATGACACACTACATGATGGTACTCACCAATTATCCCTGGTTGTCTTTCACGATGTGTGTGATGTCATCGGGTTATTCTTGTCCTATTTTTATCACTTTTACTATTATTTGAGTCACTGTGTGTCTGTTCATGTGTCAGCCGAAATGTTGTTGTAGTCACCTAAAAGCGTCAGCAGATGGCAGGAGCTACATTTGAAGCACCGTCTATAATGTAGTTTGTTTCAAATGAAGCTGGGAGCCTCTGCAGATGTGGTGAGTAAAAGCCCCGCCGCTATTTGTTAATGTTATTACTTTATGTCCGACCGTGAGGATGTACCATTGTTTGCTAGCTTGATGCTAATGACAGTAACATTAACTGAGCGGGTTGACAAAGTGCCTCTGCTGTTTCACACCATCATTTCCCCCTTTTACTCTGTGTGGTAACATCCCTAGAGGAAATATTAAAAACGCTGGGGTGTTGTTGTCATACAGTTGTCTACAGCAGCAGATCGTTCTGTGTTTCTACTGGTCAAAGTAACGGCTGTGATGGGAGAATTGGATCTCAGTGAAGGGCAAGTGGCCCATAACTTTAATTTTGGAGACAAAAAATGTAGGCTAAGGGCCCTGTGGTCCATAGAGTGCCGAAGTCACGCCCCTTCCGGTGAAGCTCATGGGACCTTAGATCGGAAAAAATATGAATGGCAGTGAATGGGGAGAGAAATATTATCTTTTGGTCCTGTTTGAGTTGTGACATGAAATCCAAATATGTCGTTAATGAATTTAAATCATAAATTTTAAGGTCAAGAAAGTCATACTTTGTGGTAAAACTGTTGATATAAGCTTTTGAAAAAAACATAATTAGAAAAAACTACACAGGAGCCGGTCGCGTATGTGATGTCATAGCCTTCGCTCGCTTCCAGCAGCTTGGAGTGACTGCAGCCTGGCACAAAACACACAGACATCTTCAATCATAAATCGATTAATCATAAAACAGTGGAATTTCAGCGGGGAGGCCAAGCTGTACAGGAAGCGAGCGAAAGCTATGACGTCACATACGCGACCTCCTCCTGTGTACTCTTGAGTCTTTCTAATTAAAAAGCTTATAGCTCAACAGTTTTACCACAAAGTATGACTTTCTTGACCTTAAAATTTATGTTTTAAATTCATAAACAACATACTTAGATTTCACGTCGCAACTCAAACGGGAACAAAAGATAATATTGCTCTCCCCATTCACTGCCATTCATATTTTTTCCGATCGAAGGTCCCACAAGCTCTACAGGAAGGGGCATGACTTCGGCACTCTATTGCCCAATAGGAAATGTAGAATACTCAAAAGTACTTTAAAAGTACTTGAGTTACTTTACTCAGGGAGTAACGCAGTAAAGTAACTGGTTACTTAAAAAAAAAGTAACACAGTAAAGTACTTTGATTACTTTTAAAGTAACTCTTACCTAACTCTGGTGAAGATATCAGTCATGGAGATGTCTGCCTTCTCACCGGTATAATGGAGCTAGGTGGCACTCAGCTTGTGGTGCTCAAAGCACCAAAATACATTGAAAAACAGCAATGTCTCTTTCCAGAAATCATGACCTGGTTACTCAAGATAATCCACAGCCCTTGTTGTGAGCAGTTTCATGAAGGAACTATATTTTCTTTAACAAACTATACCCGCCAACCGTATCATCATGCGGAAGGAAGCGTGCATCTACTGCTAGCTTACCTAGCACCGCTGAGCTAGCTAACATTACAGCTCAGCTAAGAAGGATGACATTTATTTATTGTATTTATTTATTTATTCAACAGGGACAGCACACAGCTATTTAGCTGCACCAGAGTTAGCTATAAGCTAATTTTCATCTGTAGTCCCTTCAGAGGAAACAGAGAATAATTTCTCTACTAAAAGACACTATTATATAAAAAAAAAACCCACAGTTATAAATGAAGCATATTCATGACACAGCAGCTTCAGCAATAACAATGGCAAGACAACATCGGGTCATAGCAACATTAATATTTACATTAATGTTTACATCTCATGCTGTCATGAAGACGAGCCTCTAGTCCATGAGTAGATGTGCGCTTCCTTCTGCATGATGATATGGCTGGCAGGTGCAGTTCGGTAGACAGATAATACCGTAAAACTTCAATTAATAGCCCAAGCTAATATTTGCTCATTCACTGAATTGCATCATCATTGAACTCAAGAGGCCTATATTTGGGACAGGTGTCTATGTCGGGCAGGCCTTTAATTCCTTTCACACGAAATTGCTGCTTGGCAAAGACCAGGAAATACAATAGTTTTTTTATTTAAACCAGTATGAATATTAGTTGTATGAAAATCAGGCTTCAGATAATATATCAATTATGAATCATTCATTTGATCTAGCTCCGACAGAAAGTGCATCAGAGAGGGAGAGAGTTACGGCACTCAGGGATTACAGCATCCGGCATAGACAGAACACCACTTTATGCTGTTAAAACGATCCTCACACCTTGGATTATTACAATAATAATTGAGACGAGGCTTTTAATTGAAGTTTTATAATTGTTCCCACATGAAACTGCTCACAACGTCTGTGGATTATCTTGAGTAACCAGGTCACGATTTCTGGAAAGAGACACTGCTGTTGAGTTTTTCAATTGTTTTTCTTTGGCACTTTGAGCACCACAAGCTGAGTGCCATCTAGTTCCATTATATTGGAGAGAAGGCAGACATCTCTACAGCTGATATCTCCAACACTCTGCAACTCACACCAGAACAATCTAGACTCATAAACTGCACTACAGGTAAGAGAGAAAATATGTAGTTTTCATTTTGTGGGTGAACTGTCCCTTTAAAATCACACTGTAACATTTGGGTTAGAAAATGTTTCCAGTTTAGGATATTGTTATAGTTTCACAATATGTATATCTAACAATACAGGAGCTCAAGCAACACCAGTCTGGGAAACATCACAGCATATCAGCATTTTAATGAAACTTGTAATTCTTGTAAGTTACTTCAAAGGAGTGCCTTTTTCATCAGAGTTCTGATGCTGGCCAATGTGATTATATTCCACAATAACACTGGTCACATCTTGTCTCCCATTCGATTAAGAGTGTACAGAGCAGCTTCATCTCCTTTAATCGTTATCATTGCAACCGACACCGTCAGTTAACAAAAACATTGTGTGGCCAGAGCAGCAATGTTAATACAATGCTTCTGTCAACCTATCACATGGAGTATTTTACAGTCCTGTATGTTCTACATACAGTAAATGGTCAAATCAGTGTAATAAATAGACGTATGATTGACAAAGATAACATGGAATAGCACTTGCCTGATTTTTTCTTTGGTCTGGATTTTTTTTCATGGCCACTGTTGGTATGTCCTCGACAGGTATTTTTTGCCCTGGCTTACATTCAGCAGCAGGGTATTCCCCGAGATACACTGGGGGTTCCGAGCCATTACTACACGCCTGAATCAGGAAAATTTTCTATGAAGACATCAGCTATTAATATCTGACTTGGATGTAAAAGATCCAACTTGTTATATACTGTAAGGCTGCTAACATGCAGGTAAAAGCTTCTTAAATGCAAAGAAAAATGGAAAGAAGGCACTTTAATCCATTATATAACAAGTTGCACCTCAGAGTGTCAGCACTTCCTCTAAGAGAATCCGTTTCTGAAAAAGCACAGAGCATAGATCTCCATCCGCAGGTGGAAATGTCTGTTGAATGCATATCATCCACTCTGAGGGAGCCCCCCTGTCCACACAATAGCCAGCGACAGTGTAAGCATCTTCCCCCGCTGTGTTCCACCCCACAGGCAGTGCACACCGATAGGCAGAAAAACCAGTGGGAGTGATCCAGCCCTCTTGAGATCAGTGTTCTACAGCATTGGTTGACATTTTTCATTTTTTCCTTCCTCCCCATGTGTCTGTGTCTTATTCTTCAACCGGTGTAACGAGCTGATGTTGTGTTGTCGGCAGAGAAGGGGAGAATCACTGCAACAGCTAAAGGGAGCTCCTCACTCCTCTGCATTGCTGGAACACTGTTAGCTCTCACAGTGAATGTGGTACTGGCTGCTTAGACTGACTACACAAAGCCATCCTATTTCCAAAGGCTATGATGGATTTAATTGCTGTCCACACATAAAAGATAACACAGCTATTGTTCTGTGAACATGACAAAATCAGCAGCTGCTCATGTTTGGTGTAATAATTCTTGAATATGCTGTAACGTTGCCATCACATGGTACATTTTGAATGACTCAGTATCTAAGAATTGTTTCCCCTGAGGGAAAGGAAAAGGCATTACTGCTTACACATTTCATTTCACCACCGAGTATAACTCAGTACACAGAAATAGCTACGCTTAGAAATGACATTTCAATTCACATAGCAGCACACGGTGCTCAGGACAAAAGTGGGCACACTGAGAGTTTGCTCACACACTTACGAATATTCACATTTTTAAATAAACCTAGGCTAAAAAAGGCACTAACTTTACAGCCTGATACATCAATAATAGCTCATATGAAATCACTAAAGGCTGAGGTCACAAAATGTACTTTCATAATTGCAGATACCTACAGGCTTAATTACATGGTTTGTTGATTATATAACATCAGGTCATAGAGAGTGTCTTTGTTTCCTTGGCAGCTGCACTTTACTGTATGTGGACTGTTTCAATGTTTTTTTTTTAAGTTTCTCCATTTATGAATTCAGCATTAATTTAACAAAGTGGAAATCAGACATGATCCTCAGTCTTGTGACAAAAATAACACAGTGTTTTAGTGTAAGCTGAAGCAGGCTTTGGCACAGGCTATGTGCTGGGATATTATGCTGTCGCAGAATGACTGTGCTCGTACTGTGACTGTACAGGTATTAGTTTGTCTGAGTAATGTGTTATATTAAAGTGATATTGCACAATGTTCCAAAACTGCTGGGGTCACACAATGAAAGAAGAGCCTGTCAGCTCTTACTCTAAGTTGTTTTGTGGTTATCATCACACATCCAGTGTTAGAATGACTTACTGATGCTAAAATGCTAAATATTGCTACAGCGTTGTCACACTGACACACAGATCAACAGATAAAATGACGACATGTGATGTGACAGAAGTTGCTTGTAATGATGAAACCATGGAGAATTATTACAAAAGTCCTTGGTCCCTTTCAGTTTAGCCCCTTATAGCTTTGGTTTTAGTTCTGTTTTCATTTCACGGCCTGCAAATTAATTTCCCTGAAAATACTTTCTGTCATGCCATAACCACTTTAGAGCGTGGTAATGTGTTATAGAGGGCATGACACAATTTCATACTACTACAGTATAAGTTACCTTGTTTCAGCAATTTTCTTCAATCTAGAGCCAAAACCAATCTGTTCTTTTTTGTCATGTTTAAATTGACTTATGTCTGAACAAAGCACCTTAAGTTAAGTATGACACTTAGGGTTTAGTTTTTCCTTAGCTGAGGAAATTACTTCAGGGTGTTGCACAGAATCTCTTAAAAGGTTTCTTTAGTCAAGGAAAGACATTTACTGTACTGAAAGAGATTTTACAGCAGTAAAACTCTACTGTTTCCATGGAAACCATTTCCTTGCTTGAACGTGTGCTTGTGATAGCCTAGCCTACCTGCTGCACCTAACTATCGTCTCACAAAGTTGGCCTGGTAGTAAAAAAATGGCAGGAAAACACAATTGGTTGGGGGAAGACAAAATCATACTTCTAGAGGAATTCAATAAAAAAAGACAGAACTGAAGATAATGCTGAAAATAACAGCAAACATGAAGCAACAAACATGGGAGGAAATTGCACAGAGCCGTTATTAAAGAAGAGTGCAGCTTTTGAAAGTCTCGTGATTCTACATTGCCAAAAACTGTGTTTAATTTGTGTAAAACAATAAGTGTTAATTAACATTTAAACTCATGTTGGAAAAGCACTGGGGCATTTTGTTTCCTGGTGGTGCATTGTTTTTTCTTCTTTTTTTTTTTATTCCAGTGGCCAAAAATATATAATGATGTAATGCTATATTGCGATATTTCCAACTTAAGTAAACTATGATAGTTTTAATTAAAGCTAACCTTAAGAATAATAATTTTCCAGTGAACTCCAATAAAACTAAACAGTTAGTTTCACTTGTTTTTTTCATTGTGATACATGTACAGTTAATATCCTTTGTTTTTCTTTACTGTATGTGACTGCTACTGTTTTGCATTTACTGTAAATCAAAAATCTGTTTTTTGGTATTTAACTCAGGATTATGAGAACTGAAAGGGTAAAATTATTCCCTGTGCTCTACTGAAAATAAAACACCAGGTTTAAATCACAGAAAGCAATCAAGGGATTTTATGTAGCTGATTGGCAAACTCCATATTCTGCAATTTCCTGCACAGACATTTTGCTAAATGTGAGATGATGAAGAGATTGTAAAATTGTTTTCAATGTAGTTTTGTCAGCGCTGCCTATACTGACTGCACACGTCAATTCAGTTTCAACAAAATAAGTGTAAATAATTACAACAAAATACCACATTTATCAGTCATAATGGTGTTGTATGAGATCATAAACTTTCCTTAATCCACACTGCAAGATGGCTACTGATCCCAGAGAGGCTTAATAATTAAAGACCTGGGACAGATTCAGTGCTTCAGCCATGTTTACTTATTGACATGTCCTCTGTTTTTCATGAACTCTATTCTACTGAATATGAGCATGGGAAACAAAGACCGCTCATATGAAAATCCACATTACAGTTGCTGTGATTATGACAAAACAGTCCACTACTGCAAGTCTTTGAATGGCTCTAATAAACTCTGTAATTACCATTCGGGATTTCTTGTCCTTTAAACAAGTTTCATTTGTTGATCTACTATCATATTGGCCTATAAAAGCAACAGGGCGATGTAGGGGATTTCCACAGTGTAACTGCAGCTCCACCTGTTCCCTCACATTAATGGTCCGGGAGAAAGACAACATGGTGAGGACACTGTCCAAACACACTGGAAAGGGGCCATGGTCATGCTCGGCGGTGACGTCTTAAGTTCCTAGTATTAGGCCTCTTCAAACACTATATTCCTCTGCAAGCTTTGAAGAAGCAATTTAACCTTTTTAAATAAAATCGCTATCAGTTATTTGCTGAGCTATTATTAACCACCCAGAGGATCACCAGTATCTGCAGCTCTTCTCAGCTCTATGCAGCTTTAAGCATCTTTGAGCTCAGTATTTTGGTTTAAGAGCCCGCAGCTTCCTGTTTACTTCAGTCTCACCAGCCTCTTCAACTTCCAGAAAACACAAAAGTTCATGTTGCTGTATATCAACTGCTTGTGTAAATATTCAACCATTTGCTAACATGTTCATTATATCAGCTCAAAAGGTGCTACTATCAGCTTACAGCTTGTTTCCACTGCCACCAAGTGGCCAAGAATTTGTTAATGCAGGTTTGAAGCTGTAATAATCAGTATTTTAATGTGAATGTACAGAATGTATAATGATCAAGGCATCACTTGAAGGAATGAACCTACATATATTTTTCACCCAACCGTGCAAGCGGCAGTTTTCAAAGAAAAAGCAGATGAACTCACTGTTCACTAACTGCCTAACAACAAATGTCAGACAAATTTAGCAGCTAACAGGTGAGCATAGTGGAGCGTTTACCTGCTAAAGTGCCAGATATTTTTCTCAGGAGTTGTTAGGGAACCAAAAATAGAGGTGAGTGGGAAACATATCTCCGAGTGAATGCTAATGTTGCTCTGTATCCGTGTAAATGGGCAACTATTTGCTAATGCTTTCGCCTTCAAGGATGATAATATTTCAGTATAGTGTTTACAACTTGTTTCACTGCCCCCAAGTGGCCAAATTAGAGCTACATTTAAACATGTATGCATAATTATCATCTTTATTATTTATCTATTGTTTTGCTTTTATTATTTTTTCATTCAGTTACTCAATTGTGCTCTTTATGAAAACACATTTGACAGAATAACGCACAATTAAATGCTAAATTTAGAAGAGGATAGAGATATTATTCAGTAATATGTGCATCACAACACACAGCAGACACTTTAATGCTTCTGCATATTTAGTAGATGTTGTGGATTCATAATTGGCCCTTTCCCTGATCAGTAGAGGGAGGGAAAAAAGTCATACAGGGCCGGGCTAAAATTAGCAGTGATGTCTTCCTGTGTAACAGGAGAGACGTTGGCCTGCTAACATCACAAAAATCTAAGGCCTGGCACATTCCACTGTATAAATAACTAGGGAGAGTTGGTGGATGAGGGGGGCGGTACAGAGAGACATTTTCAAAGAGGGAGAGAGAGAGAGAAAGGGTTCAGGCAGTACCGCTGAGTGATGGGACAGCTGTAGACTACGCACATGGCAAAGCAGCACAGAGCTGAATCCAACTGAAGGTTAAAATGGAGAGCCAAAGTAAAACTTCTCAACCAAGATCTTTTCAAGCCTCGTTTGAGGAAAGCTGATAGGATTTTTGACTACTGAATACTGTAGAGCCACTACTGTGCCTGATATTCAGTCTCTGCATCACAATCACACAATCTATCTAGCTTAAGATCATTTTGGGTGTACCACAACACAAAACAGATCCAGGAGCATAAGGATTACTGCCTGTGTAAACCTCATTGCCTGTTAATGCTAATGATGTTCTTGTCCAGCTCAGTTGCAAAACTGACAGACTGATCTTACATGAAACAAAATTACGGGAATCTAGGTGACTGCTTTTTGGTAATGTCCTTAGTGAGCTGTGCAAGCATGATTACTGCTATCATTCAGTATCACAAGGGTGTTGTGAAATAGCTTACTTCTCTATTTAATTGTATTTCTAAATATAGTGACTCCCCTTGGGTGATGCTTGTAATAAAGGTGACACATTAAAAGTGTGTGAACTGTGAAAACTGAAAACAGTGAATTAATTGTGCCATTAAATATATGAAGTTGGGATTAAAGCTGGGGTAGGCAGTTTCATTTTGGCTTATGTGAGCAAAAATCCCTTAATAACGTTTCACCATATTGCAATTCAAGTCGACTGAGAGAGCGCTAGAGTTCTGTCACTCCTCTTGGCTCTGTTTGTGGGCTTTAGAAAATCTAGCCTGTGACAGAAGACTTTGGCCAATCACAGTTCATTTCTGAAAGAGGGCTACCATTGCAGATGTTTCGTCCAGTCAGTGAAAGCCTGATTCAGTGGTAGTGAGAAAATGTTGCTAACTGCCTTCTGCTAACCAGTGCTCACCCCCTTTAGTGAAAGCCTAATTCAGTGGTAGCTAGAAAATGTTGGTTACTGTCTAGCCTTCTGCTAACCAGTGCTACAGGCTCATGGCTAGAGCCTGGAATCACGATGTATCCTCCACCTCTCTCCCCCAGGCCTCCAGGAAGTGCATCTGGCTTTGAAGCCAATTTACGGAGTGGCCAAACAGTGGAATTACAACTCCTGGACCAGTCACGTGATGCCACTGGGCCCAAAAAGACTTTTTCCCCATGGACATACATTCAGAAGGAGACGTCTGTAAATCAGTGGATACATTTTTTTAAGTATCACAACCCCTGCGGAAAAACTCACTATCAGGATGTTATCTATTTGGTCTGATAACATTTGGAAAGTCTAGAAGACCCATAAGATTAAAGACTTTTATCCCCATTCGGTTTAGCAGAATGCTAAACAGGAAGTAAATAGTTTTAAGTAGACTGGCGGAAGTCTCTAGTGTGCTAGCTCTAGGGGCTAGCAAACTGAATCATCACATGCTGACTCATCAAACTTTCTGTTGCTGCCATCACACAGTTTAGACCCGACGCTGCTGCTGGCCAGCAGCCCCTTGACACATGGCGCTTGAGGGTTTGTGCTGGTCGAATTCTAACCACTACAGCCGCCAACCGAAGGCCTGTCTTTAGAGCTGCTGTCCGCTGTCCTCCTAGCAAAGCAGTCCATAGCGGTGGTGAGCAGGGCGAGGGACTGTGGGATGGCTGGCTAACTAATTTTTGTCTCATTTGTGGTCTGACAAACAGAGAGTGGGGCAAGGATGTGATGTATACAACTCTACAATGAAATAAGATTAATTAAATCAATGTATGAGAAAGACTGGGTTACTGTATCAAGCACGTGCACATGCTTGTGGTCATATGGTGGGCGGAGCTTAAGACAGAGGGGAGAGCTGTAGCAGGAGGGTGTATTTTTACATCCTACAGTTTTTTTTTTCCTTTTTTCTGCCTATCCCAGCTTTAGGGACTAAATAAAGTTTAGGAAATGACTATTCACTGAAGGAAAGGTATGATTACTGTATTTATATTGTAGGCTTCTTCCCGTTTTCTAATCTGTTGTTTTGCATCAGTTATACTCATAACAAAGTCAGTCCTACTAATTTACACTAAGTTGTAAACTATGGAACTAGAGAGGGGAAAGTTCAATTACTTTTCCAACAATCACAAAATGAAGATGTCTTCAGGCCAGGCAGCAAAGCCCTGTCATTAATTCCCACGTGCCCACATCAGTGCATCTTTTTAGTGGACTATATCCAAACATCCAGTATTTATACAGTAAAGGAAATATAATACACTGTGGTATCTTGCTGCCCACACTAAAAGGAATCCTTGTCATCACGTTGTCCAGTCTGCAGGCATCACCACTCTTTTAGTACCCAATTTTTGCACTGAGCTTGCACAAAGTATCTCACTGCTTAAAGTCAGCAGAGATTGTTATGTAAGCTATTCTACATCATCAGAGAAAGCTGTCATTTGCCAACTTTACTCATATTAAACTGACTGAACTGTACTCAGCAGTGATGAGTCTGGACATATACCCTCTCAGCAGGAAAAGGCTGTTCTAAATTGAAAAACGACTTTCCGCCTCACACTCACATCGAGCACTGCGGAACAATGACAGAGTACTTGAACTGATATATGAAGGGCATATGTGTGGAGCTAGTGATATCATTTTTTAAAGCAGCTGAGGTGGTCAAAGCGTTCAGGTGAGCTGAATTTAGATCAGTGCCAGAGAGCACAAGATGCATGACAAGAGATCGTGTTGATCACAGTGGAAGAGCCGTCTGAGCATTCTTGGCTAGAAATTGAGGAATCTGACTGTGAAACACTTGAAAACTCGCTCTGGCTGAATTTGTCAAAGGCGAGTGTATAAAGAATGATTCATTTTGAGTGTCTCTGTGTGTATGGTGGACATCTAGTCAGCTCTCTCTTCATATGCTAATCTGATACCCACAATTCCTTATTAATACAAAAACATAACACAAAAAAAAGCATTTTGATGATGGAAATATGAACTTTTAACATCTTGAAAATACACATGACCTAACAGCGCATCTACATTTGCAAAAGATCCTTGGCCGCATCTAAAAACGATAAACCTCCATCACTTCAGAAAAACATCTCTCAGAGATGTAGTGTTGCATCTAGTGCAACAATCATCCGGACCATGTGGTCTGCACAATAGTAGGATGACTCATTTTGAATAAATATCTGTAACGGCATAAAAGTTGAACTAATGCAATAATTCAGTTTGTTTGGTACATAGTAATTATTATCATCATGTAATGATGTGTGTATTAATTACACCTTATATGACACAAGTTATTGAAAAAAGAAACTGAACCAGTTTATCCCTGTGCTTGTTGCTTCTGTGCCTCTTTCCAGATGGTTTTGGAGACGTTTTTGGGGCACCTTTATGTGACTTGGGAAATAAATCGCAAAAATTACATGTAATACTTTCCAGTAAATCTTACTGTATGCTTTGACATATGTGGCAAAGAAATATCTTAATGAGTTTAACAGTTATTTATAGAAGACAAAAGCTATGAGACAAGGGGAATATACATGTTGTAGAGCAATCTAAAAAAAAAAAAAGTGTCCATGTATATTTTCACATGTTGTTGCCTCTCTTTTCTGTCTTTTTGGGGCAGCATTAAAAAAATGAAACTATTTGATTATCTTAAGTATGACTTGTACATAAAAATTGATTGTCAAATCACTGATGAACAGAAGTTCAAAGATAAAGCCAGTGATCTGCACTGCCTGGCCAAGTACCACATAATAACAGAAACCATTTAGTCCCTTAACAACCTAAATTAATTTATGATGAATATACAAGTAGTAGTACAAGTCCTGCTTTAGATATCAGTCAGTGTTATCACTTAATGTTCCAGCGAAAAGAAAAGGAAGCCAGTCAGGCCCACATGACGTCTTCTACTTACTTGTCAGGAGGCTAGGCCTTTTGAATGACTGTGGCATGCTGGGTAATTTTCATGGAAGTTATTACAATCAGTAGTCGTGTAGTTAAAACCAAACTGTCTGCTTGACAGCAATATTACTGATACCCTTAAATACATGTAACCGTGCATTAGAAGACTGAATTATGTGATATCAGATGGTTATATATGTTAGTATTCAGGAGTTCTTGAATACTTCAGTGTGTGAAGTAGTAAGTGTTCTCAGCGGTATTACCTTCACCCAGATCCAAGACAGCCAGCACAGCGCTGCTCCGTGCCTCTCCCACGTGATTATTGGCGATGCAGGTGTAGAGGCCAGCATCACTGGGTTTGCAATCCCTAATCCAGAGCCCTCCGTACTCCTGGTTCTCCATGTTGAGGAGGTCTTCATTGTGGTACCAGTACAGAGAGGGCTGGGGGTCTCCAGCCACTGTTACCTTCAGACGGATGTCACATCCCGTCCCCACAGCGGCGTTCCTCATTTTGCGTATAAAAACAGGAGGAGTTGGGGTGGGATAAGAGGGTCCTCGAGGGTCCGGGACAACTTGCTCGGGGCTCGCTTTGGACCGTTTTGGGGGGATGATGGGGCTCGGAGATGCCGCTGCTTCATCTGGCCCTTTTTTCAGGGTCACTTGCACCTCAGCTTTCCTCATGGTTGAGCTGATTTGGTAGATCCTACTATGGAGTCTGTAACTGTGTATGTGGATTGTGTGCCTACAACACTGACTGGGCCCTCTCTCAGTATTCTAAACCAAAATCCAGTGAGGGCGTTAGAGTCTATGAGCAGCCTTTACATATAAATTACAGTTTACAAAGTTCTCACATTTTCGAATTTAAGATCATCTGTAAGTTTCTATCATTTGAAAAGCCAATCATAAGATAAGAACAGATATGTTTCATATTAAGAAACATATCTGCGGTGGATGAATCCGCTCAAATGGCTGCTCTCTATCCTGAGTTGTTGACCAAAGAGGAAAAAGAAATAGTTGATTACCAGGTAATTAGGTAGACAGAGATAGCTGCCACTCTCCTGCCCAGAGGTATTTTTAGGGCAAGACCCACTGGATCATGTTGCATTAACAGCTCCTTTGACTTGTCTCTTGGAAGTGACGGCCCTGCTTTTCCTGATGTTCTGACTTCTCAGCCTTTTATAACCATTTCCCAGCGATGTGTAACTTCTCCGCAGAACAAGGTGAATCTTCAGCGAGTTTCCTCTTTATTCCCAGTGGCCTTGACATCTATTCTTCCATTTGAATGCAAGCATCAAGTCCTGTCCAGCAAGTTGCACACTGCCCCCCCCTTCCTTGTCCCATGAGTTAAACCACCCCACTCATGATGTCCCCCTACCTCTGCCAGCCAGTCTGACGGGGGAAATGACAGTCAGAGCCCAGCAAGCTGTACAGTGACAGCTGCATGGTGATCCGTCTGCCCAGTCACTGCGAGGCTCCCACCCCCTTGTCATTTTTAGCCAACCTGAGGTCAGTAGAACATGTGAGATGGTGCAACACTTGGCACAGAGGAAGGGGGTGGTCGGTATGGGACAGATCTTTAATTTGTAGGTCAAATGTAGAGGCTGACGTTGGCTTCCCGATTTTGTTGAGGTGGTCAGATATCATAAAAATGAAAATATTATCACTGCATTAACATTGCCAGCCGGCAGCTGTGACCCTACAATGGATATTTAAAGTATCTACATGTGCTGACAAAGTTGAGCCAGTATCCTAGATTGCAGAGTAGTTGCATCTGTTGAAGACTGATGTCTGAATGAAGCAGTTCAGTGTTGTAAAATAAGACTTAAGTCACCTTGGAAGAAAAGCAGGGAACTAGAAATAACTGTACTATCATCAAAATATTGCCACAAGCAGATTCAAACACAAAATCCAGCCAGGCACCATAACCTAATTAATGTTAGTTTAACAACACTAAAAATGCATTTTGTAATGATAAGTTAATGTACGAATGTTGTACGTTGTTTCCTGTTAAGGCAAGCACTAAAGGCTTTTATAGAATGTTTATGTTATAACACTAAGTGAGATGTATTCCTGCATTATTATTGCTAGTAGTAGTAGGCAGGTAGTAGCTAGTGGCCCTTATAGCTGTTGGTGTAGTGTTGATAGAAAATATTATATTAATGTCAGTGGTTTTCAGATTTCAAATTTGGAATTCCTCTACCAGCAAAATGTCTTTATAAACAACACAATCTCATTACGTCGTCACATATCAACTTTTGGCCGAGATATGATGTGCAAGGTACTCTGGATGCGTTGGTTGCTGATGTTCTGGGACACCGGGTCAATTTCAGCCTGTTACATGCGTTGTCTGTTTTTTAAAATACACTTCCATTTTCACAGGAAATGAACAGTTTGCATACTGCGCTTTCAAAATAAATGCACTACATTGGTACAACACCGCAAATTGACGTTTTTTTCCTTCAACAACCAACGCATGTGATTGAGTTTGCCTACACACGTGGTTGGGTTTAGAAAAAGAGAACAGGGTTTTAGGCTTTACAATCTTACAGGAAGCGAACACTGGCCTCCCTGGTGAGAGTCAGTGGTTGATAGACCCATCCACCACCAATCCCGCCCAGCCTACTCATACTTTCGCTGCCTTAATTTTAATTTTTGTCCTGCCGCGTTTCTCCCTAATGCCACCGGGTGTCGTGAAACAATAGCGGTGACCGGCCATGTTTTATGCCGACATAAACAGATGGCTTTTTACCTCGGTGTCCAATATTGGAAGTCGCTGACCAAGTGCCGATTTTCGATGACTTTGTTGCTATAACAACAAAGTCTATGCATTATACATAGTACCCAAACTGAGACATATTTTCTGGAAATATGGAAATACATTTTACTAGTTTATAAAAAATACAAGAGACCGTTGATTATTCTCAAAAGTTGTTGTTGTTTTATCTTGTAAAATATTTACAAAAAAACAGAAATGATTACACAGTACAGCCAACTAAACTAAACTCATCTGTAGCTGTACTGAGAAGGTGGGGGGATACTTAGACTGGAAAATGCGTGGGACCTAACCAGACATTGTTATTTTAAGCCTGAAGTTGATATGGGTTGATCAGAAGTTGCTATAGTTATTATTAGAAAACTAGTTACAGAATAATCTCAGGATTGAGCTTCACGTTATTTTTCATCACAAGAGTAAGAACTGGATATTGACACATTATACTCATATGATACTCATACACAGAGGTTTGATCTTATTATGTTCACCATGGTGTAATGTCACACACAGTGAGCTCATTAACTTAGTTGAATGAACTTGACTATGTTGGCTCTGATTTGGTTTTGATGATGCATTAACCCTGAATCAAACTGTGTGAAGACTAACCTAATGTGGTAATAAGCAAAATATTTTTCTTCTTCTGCTTTTGAGAAACTGCGGCCTGTCAGCTGCACTTGCCTGATATCAGTTTGTAAACAGACTTCTTTTAAAAGGCTGTTTTTTCTTTGCAGAGGCAGAAAGGCTTGACTCTTTGACCTCCACTGATTGCTGTAGTGTTGCTGCTGCAGTCATCACAACTTCTGCTATTTTTGAAAACGCTGCTGTGGCTGTTAACATAAAAAACACTACTGGTCTTATCTTCTAGCAGTATGTCAAATGTAAAAGGTTATGTGAAGTATGATGTGACTCAGTGGTGTTATATTAATCAGAAACACAGAGCAGTGTACATGTTTATATAAAACTTTAATGATGATTGCAACTGTACAGACTGCAAATTGTTTGCCATGTGAAAAAAAAACAGCTGTCTTCACCTAAATATACATAACACTCAAACAGTCTTACCTACAAAAAATTGAATACATTACTATAAAAACATAAATGGAGTTTTACAGCATTGTACAGGATAGTTTTATGGTGCTGCTGCAATTGGCGCAGTACACCTTGAGTAAAATGCTCTCTCATAAGACAGTGATATTGATTTGGAAATTTGAATAATGTAGAAAATCATTTTTGATGACTCACCCTCTCTACTCACTTAAAGAAAAAAAAATCATCTACACTGTCTTAACTAAAGAACCAATTTAAGCTTGTTTTCCTGAGCTTTCAGCTGCATCTCAAAGTGTTCATCCCCGGATGCTTTGTTTTATTGTTGTTACATAGTATTACTGTGTTGAAATATAGTGACACTTCAAATTGAAACCTGCCAAACATGTTTTACACAGTTTCCTCTGAACTATACGCGACTTAAGAAATAGGGAGATTTGAGTGGGTAACCACAACAACATCGAAAATGTTTACAGCTTAACTTTAAAGAACATTTCTCTGGTAAATACTGAGCTGAAGCCAAAAACAAGTTAAATATGATGATAAAAAAAATAGACAAAAGAATGAAAAAATATTTACAAATTTGATTAAATGTCCAAGGCCACACTTGGCAAATTTTGTTAAAAAAAAAAAAGACAAAAAAAAAGATTGAAAAGTCCCACAATGTTGCAATAAAAATGCAGTTAAGTATCAAAACTAGTACTCTGTTGTCCAGCACATGAGATCGTGCAGTATATACACTGATGTGATTAATTTATGTGAATATTTCAAAGTGTCTCTTTGGTCGTCTCACATGACTGTAGATGTGATTTCTGATGACAGTGAAGACCTGCTGGTTCTTGACACAGATGCTCTCCCCAGGATGCCCATCTTCCTCAATTTCTGCAACAGATTCTTCCTAAACTTCTCTCCAACAAAGGCATACAGCACTGGGTTGACACAGCTGTGAAGCAGGCCCAGACTCTGAGTAGCAAACATGGCCTGATCAACTGCCATCCTCGCTGGGCACCCGTACGGCACTATCTTTGCCCTGAAGAATGTATCTGCCATCACTGCAATGTGGTACGGAGTCCAACAAAGCAGGAAGGCGACAACCACGCACACAATCACCCTCATGGCTCGTTGCCGCTGAAACCCCCCACGGATGTGAAGGAGGCGCTGGATGGTTACTCCATAACAGGGCAGCATGATGGCCAAGGGGATAAAAAAACCCAAAGCGTGGCGAAGAATCCTGGTGGCCAGCCGCCACACGTCAGCACTGCCGGGATCGTACAGTTCAGCACATGCTATCTGACTAGAGTTTTGAGATTGGGAAGCAGAATTAAAAAGTCCTGGCAGAGACAGAAGCACTCCAACAGCCCAGACAGCAGCACAAACTCCCCAGCTGACTAACTGTCTGTTAGCCCTGCGAGCCTCCATAGCTCTCACAATCACCATGTAACGGTCCATACTGATGCAAGTCAGGAAGAGGATGCTTGAGTAAAAGCTTAGCTCTTGGAGGACGGTGACAATTTTGCACATGGCGTCTCCAAACACCCAACCCTTTGTCACAGACGTGGCCCAGAACGGGAGAGTGATGGCCAGCAGGAGGTCTGCAATCGCCAGGTGGAGAAGGTAGAGGTCAGAGGGAGGCAGCGACTGCTTGCTCAGGCAAATCACCAGCCCCACCACCAGATTTCCAGGAATGGCCAACAGAAAGATGATGACATAAAACACGCTGACGACGACCATCACAGCATCAGGGGCAGAGAAGGGGTTGCAGGGTTGGGTCTCAGGATTTATAATAAACTCCGAGTCATTATAAGTAAAGTTGAGCTCTTCATAAATCGAGCCAAAGTCTATAAATATAGAAGATGTGGTTGGATCTGGGGACAGCAACAAAATACAATTTTAGTAAGCCTGTTAACATAGGCCCAATTAAAATACTTAATGTACTTTATAACAGATCAGACTGGCCACAGGCAGCATACAACATCACTGTAGGGGAGACTGGGGTTGGTTAGCACACTTTTCATTCTCTTCCATATTTCTCTGGCATAATTCATGTTAAAATATTCAAACCAGAAGTAAATGCTTACAAATTTGTTTTAATGTACATAAATCTTTTTAAAATTAGGTGATTCATGATTAAAGTCGTGTTGCCAGTCAGTCCCATCATGGGGTTGATTAGCACAATGTTTAAATGCTATAGTTACAAAAAATGAAGCAACCTAAAGCTACAATTTGAACATTTAATATAAACAAAAACCAGAAAACACAAACATTTAGTAGAATATCAGCCCATTTTTACAACCAAACAACATTTTAAAGCAACTACCAGGAATGTCTAGTTACTTTTGTCATAGACCACTGAAAGCAATAAAAATTAACTAACAATATAAACATTGCTTTCAATCTTTCAAAATAGTTTACTGTTACAGTTGGTTGGCTCACGTGCAAACCAACCCCAAAATCAGTGTGCCAACCGACCCCACCCACTTTTGACCCAGATTTGTGATGAAATCATGTGAGCCATCACTCATCAGGCTTTCAAATTTTATATCAAAATGTATCTGATTGCTTCGTCTATGAAATAAAAGTAACACATTTTCCAATATTTCTCTCAAACACAATTTTATGTCCCCACAGATCACTTTTTTTACTTTCTATAACCTGCTATAAAATTGAATTGTTACCCTCACCGAAAACGCTGGTGACTTTCAGATGGTTTAATTGCATTTTGATGTTAATTTTGTGTTTCTGTGACCTTTAAAGGACCAGATAATAGTGTGTGAACCAACCCCAGTCTCCCCTACATCGGCAAAACACCAGCTAATGAGCTATTTAATCATGTTCGTTACAGTGTTAACATATCATGTAATACACATTTTTTACTGTTTTAAAAATAATATTGAAGCAGCCTACATTAAAAAAAAAATTACAATTTCCATAAAATTGCAAGTCCCCATTTACCTATTACCTATTTCAGGGTGGTATTAAAGGCTACACATTGTCAAGCTGTCTGTAATACAGCAGTAATACATGTATTAATTCAATATCAGTCCATATAAGATTGTTATTCTGAAGATGAAAATACTCACCAGTCATTGTGTTGTCTTCTTTGTGGGAAGCACTGGGTATGTCACAAGGAGGCAGAGAACAAAATGCTGTATGTCTCTTCACTCCTCCCATCACTGGTAACCATAGGCCCATTTCCTCTTTGTCACATGTACACAGATTCTGATTTGCTCAAGAATACCAAAGCAAAGATTTTAAAAACATAAAATGAAGCGCATCACATCTTCAAATAGAGTTAGAAATTGCATTTAAGGTCTTATATTTTTGTAGACGTGGGCTTGTACACTATTGTTATTTTGTAAATTAAAATGTGTGTTTACACAGCATATTCAGTAGTTAATTGGGCTGCAGGCATATTGCTAGACAAGCATTAATATAGATTTCCAATCCCATTTTTTATGTAGTGAATACTGACTTGTTAATTCCATTTTTTGCTGAGCTAATATTAGGCTTTTTACCTTGTTTTTTCCCCACATTTATTGATTATTTATTTAATCTCCCAGCAATTATTTTCTTCTCATGTAAAGTGTTTGTTGATATATCAGTCAAGACTATCTCCAGTAGTCACTGTTTGGTTATTCTTTGACCACAGTGTTTCCCTCTAAACAAACCCATGCCATCATCTGAATCATCCGTGTCATGAGATGAGCTGTCACTCTGTTGGCAAAACTGAAAGAGAAACCACTAGTTCTTGGAAGATTTATGACTTCAAAATAAACACTGGATGAACTATCAAAATATTCAAGAAATGTAGCATATAAGAAATGTTTGATCGCCATTGTTAATTAAATTTGCCTGGTTTTCCAACACTCTTAAAACCTGTTTATTTGCTGCCTTTGTTTATATTGTTAAGAAATGTATACATAAAGAAAACTGCGTGCAGAATACTTCCCTATAAATGACTCTGCAACATCTTTTAAGGGAAACAGACTGAAACCTCGATCTGGGCCTCTATAAACACGCGGTGATATTTGAAATACCACATGATGTGACTACATTTCTGAATGACCGCTGCTGCTGAGGAAGTTCCCGGCTCATGACATGCTTCTTGTGTTGACACATGAGCGCCGAGCATCACATTTCCTGCCACACTTCTCATGTGTTTCAACTTCCAGTGTCACAAGAATTGCATTTTTTTTTTCACAAGTGGAATTACATAAACATGTTTTGAACATGTGGGTAAGACAGATAATGGGGCTACTAGACTTTAGGAGTGGGGTTTCTGTAAGTGTTAGATAGGAATGTCCCTACAGTCTCATTTTAGTTTCACATTTTATGCAGCTACAGTGGCACTCGTAACAATGACAGGTGGTTTTGTTTCTCTTCCATCCTACTTGGCTAAAAAAAATCCCATTTTCCCACAAAGAACAGATAGCATTAATTTAGACTAAACAGACTCCATTGTGTCATTTGAAATGTTCATCACACGTAAACTCTCATTTGAATAGCATCTCTGCTGCTTCACCACTTTGGACACACTGATCTGGAAGAAAGTGTGTCAACAGTGAAATGGGGCAACGTCGACACCCAGAGGCCATCATGTTTAGGTGCTTGGTGCAACAAATGATATTAAGAAACACAGGGGTTTATTGTATGCAATGCATTGCTTCAAAATGGAATACTTGATGTGAAGGCTTTTGGTTTATGGAAGTATAAATGTGAAAAAGGAAGTTAAATACTTTCACACAACCTGCATTTAAAGGTAAAAAGGGTACACAACCCACTACTCAGATATAGCACATAGTTTGGGGCATCTTCCAAAAAAGCAGTTTGGTTTTATAGCCACTAGATGGTGCTATAAACACAACATATTGCATGAAATTTGATGGGAGGAGTACTGTGTCTGTGATACAACGGCAGGTCTGTAGTGGTCATTTGGAGGGCTTTATACTGTTCTTGTGTAGGGGTCTGTCTATGCCACAAGTATTCATCATGCCAAACTGTGTACATCTCCACAAAAGGTTTTAACAAGGACCAAATAAACAACATTTTTTTACTTCAGGTTCTTGCACATGAACGGCCCCAATTTGTTATAGCCATTTTATTAAGACGTTTTATACCTTCTTAAGTGCAGTATGACCAACTTGACACACATTTGATTGACATTAACAGTAGCTTAACTGTAAACAGACTACAGACTACATGTGGCAGCAGAATTACTGTAAAATTTATTTGGTGAATGGTTTTGCCAGTATTCGAGTGGTCCCACCTTGATCAAGGTACAAGTGATGGCAAACAAAAAAAAAACTTGCCTTATGAAAAAACAGTTTAATGTCAACCTACCTACCTATCATTAAAAATTCTAAACTAACACCTTTCCTTTCACAGAGTCACTTCGGATACAGTTCGGTTAAGAGAAAGAGAAGACCCTTTGCAGAATATCATGTGTGCATTCAGTCCAAGAACTCACTTTCACCAACTTAAGGCCTTTTCCACCAAAAAAGCAGAAACGGATTTCCTGATTTTAATGACAGCAAAGTTTGCCTCGACATAAATTAAGAGAAGAAAGTGCATCAAGTGTTCAAGTAGGGTGTATAGTTTTGAAATATCATAAAAGGGAAGGGGGGTTAGGACAGCGTATGAGGGAGGAGACACTGGCACAGAACTGCCGATTTGCAGTGAGATTTAGAGGACAGGGGTGTAGACTGAGAAGGCTGACCACAACTCAACCACCAAGGCTCGACTATAAAAGAAGTCCTGCTAGTGCATCAAGTGGTAGATCACAATCACACTGTACTGCTTACTGAGAGCGCTACTTGCACTATGCATGACAAACAACACATCTGACTATGTTAGCCTGTATAAAAATGATGCAAGCGGTCCCTAAATTTAATTTATTTTGAAAGTCAATATAGGCTGTTAATAAAAAAGAAAAGGGAAAAAAAAGGGAGCGGGGGAAATAGGGATGTCCATAGTTTTCCCACAAGATCCCCCCACAAATCCCAATTTCATCTTTTGGCACGCCGTGGGTCCCTGCCGTTGCTAATGGTAACCGAAGACTTCGCAGCTGTTGGGGGTCCTGCAGCAGTAGCTGGAGGCGCTCCATTGCCAGGTGATCGACCATTGGGTCGTCCAATGTTTCCAAAGGCAGGGTCACGGGGGGCACCAGGTGGTGGGTTGTTGTTGGCAAATGGCGGCATGGCACCATTACCTGTGAGTTAAGAAATACATGTAGTAATCCTAGAAAAAAATGCATCTGAGACATGTTATAGTTTTTTTTTCCACAGATACTGCTCTTACTGTCAGTAGGAAAAGCACAGCTATAAATAAAGAAAATTAATGAAGGCTAAATCCCATTTAGCTGCTTTGGATTCAGGCTCCTGGTTTTGTGTATGCTGACTCACTGTCACACAGTATTGACTTACTGGCACACTTAAAGAGAACAGAGCCATTATCATCATTAGCACCAAACATGTGCTTTTCCTGCTATGGCAAGTCAAAATGTGTGCAAAGTCACCATACTACTTTTGTCATATTTCCACTTAATTAAATCAAATCTGTTGAGTCAAATGTTATGTATGCAATTACAGCTGTTTACTTCTGCAGTGCTGGCACCCACCAACATTTTTCAGTCAGTTTGTCCTGACATGCACAATTCCGCTGTGGCTAACAGGTAGAGCAGTGCTAAATTGCATAAAGAAACATACTAACCTGGTGGGGCAGGTGTACCTGAATTCTGATTGGGCGGAGAGTTTCCCCTCTGATTCTGGTCTGGTTTACCCTGTTAGTAGAGGAGAATGACACCTTTAAAAGTCAGTTGGCAACTTTTATGTAAATAATTCTGTTTATTTGCTGAAACTTTCACTATATTAAAAAGAAGTACAAAAGGTAATCTGTGAGGGAAAAAATAATAATTTCACTCCTCTTACTCTGCTTCTAATGGTGTTTGCTAGAGTTTACTGCGGCGCGCCAAAAACAACCAACACATTTGTCGATGACAAGTTGGGAGTGGGTGCATGACTACTCACAGACTTGTTTTGCTGGTTTGTTTGGGCTAGCAGCTCTGGGTTTGGTTCACTGAAGTTGGGCACTTCTGAATACACCATACAAAACCTGTGGAGACAAAACACGTTTTTAGATAATATTCAGAAATGAATGGAATAGGAGTTTGAAACTGTTGAAGTCTGACTGTAAGGCAATTTAGATTTGAGGTTTTTCAAAAAGCAAAACATTTAAACCATTTAAAAAGGTCAAGCTGCTTTTTAGTATTTTTATAATTATGAAGTTTTATATAATTTTATATTTTTTATATACGTAAATATTTTATTTATTTAACCATTTTTTAATGTTCACAAATAACCCCAGAACTTAAATTAAGTACATAAAGACTTGTGGCCAGCTACTCACTCTCCAATCTTCTGAAGATCCCCTCCTCTTCCAGTGTATAGGGTCAGGCAGCCTTTCCATATTGATGCATAGCTAACACAAAAATCTCAAGTTAAAACTTGTGAAAACAAAAGATTATTTTCGCCCAGAATTCAAACCTAGGTTGTTCATGTACACAACCACCTGTTAAACCTAAGTGTTTGGGTGTGCATTGATCTCTCAGTAAGTGCTACACATTAAAAGTGTACAGAGGAAGTAGTGTTTACGTCATCAGTTCCCATGCATGAGAACAGTCCTACCCTCTGGTCAGCTTGATGATGTCCCCTGCCTGAATAAGGCTGCCGAGCTCGTCCCAAACAGAGATGGCAATGCTCCCGCTCTTGTCTGCCACCTTGCACGAGCGCACCTCATGACCATCTTTCGTTTTGGTTACTCGTCCTGAAAGAACAAAGCAGAGATGTGTTAGACAACCTACTCAAAACACATCTAACCACAGTGAAACCACTAGCGTGTTTTACAAGTTCATTAAAATCATAGTCCAAGTCAAATGTAAATTTTACTGCCAGTAATAGTGATGTTGCTGCTGGCCCCTTTAACAGAAAAGACGAGTTGATGAAAAGGGAGAGACGCTTTAGCGTCATGGTCCAACTAACTTACCTATTTCCAACACGATGAATACGATATTCAAATTTTTCGACCCAGGCTTCACGTCCTTTATCAAAAACAGGGCCTCGCCTGTTGCGGTTGCCATTTTAGACACGAAGAAAAATAACCGCTGTTCGTTCCCTGTCACTTAAACTCAGTGGGAGTAACGCTAGCCGCTGGCTGTCGTTACTTTGTAATGGGAAGCTACACCGTTAGCTTTAGCTCAGCCAATTAGCCTGTTAGCTTAATGCTAACTTGACACTACTTCAAACACAAACCGTAAATATAGAAGAGCGGGCCAGTTGCTAAGGTAGTCGAACACATTCAAGCCGAATGCGTTTAACGCTGATAGTGGAAGAAAGAGCTGAAACGTAACAGTTAACTGCCCTCTTCAAAACGGCAAACACACTAGCAGGGCGGCCAAATGTGCTAACCGAGTAGCTTGGCTAAGAAACACTCCGCTAAACGTTATTTAGCTTGAACTGAATGCTAGTTAGCTAGCTGCCTTCTTTCTGTTTCAAGATGTAAGAGTCTCTGTTCATGTATCTTCTCACGGTTACAGCCATAATGGCAGCTCTTCACATAACGTAAAGCTAATGTCAAAATCGGACTACTGTAACCAGAAAACACTCAACAATTTAGCAATGCGTGTGGCCAAAAATGTCGAATACAGATAAAATAGTATTAGTAGACTGATAAATCCCGAAACGCGAGGAAAATATGAGATGTTTCTATTTTCAAAGACGGCTCCACTGGCTGCAAGTTAACACCAGCTGTTGAAAAATGTCTGTAATACGAGCTATTTGAAGATAAGTTATCTTCCTCGACCATTTAGACAACTCCAGTTCATATTTTAATATCGACCGCACTTCCTTTGTGTGCCTCTTTGCTAGCGCGCAGTCTGGCCAAATTCTTTGTCTTATACGACCAGTGTGTCTATATCTAACTGTGGCCCCTAAAACGTTGAAAGCCTTGTGTTAAATACCCTGGTTATATATGCCTACACAACACTAAAGCCCTAAAACTCTGTCTAAAATCTGTACAAGCTGTTCACAGCACGCTTCCCCCCTGCTTCCACAATGCCCCAAAAACTACGTCACAGCCTACTGCTGGTTGTATTTATACAACTCGGTCAGTTCCATTATCCCACATGGGGCAGGGGTATACACATAGAAATTTCCTTTTGTGTGCTCTTATACAGTCGATTCGACAGATACTGACAATTACCGGGCTTTTATTTGTACATACAATGCAATGACAAATACACGCAGACAATGTGCTGACCTGTGTAGAGAAAAGAGAGAAAGTAGTTGGTTTGTACCAAATGAATTCCATTCACAAACAACGCGAGAAATAGAGTAAATGTGAGAGTGCAGATGAAACTAACGATGGTGAAAATATGTTCCGTGAGGCCACATCATTCATTAATTTTATGTCATCACAGGTAATTGTTACTTGTATTATTAATCATCCAATTTAGGCCCGTTTGGCTCTCAATGCTCGGAGCGACAAATGCGTCCGAGTTGGGAATATACACCCGTTATTTGCGTGTAAAACGCGGTACAGCATTACACATTAATAAGTGTAGTTGACCGTATTATTAAGGCATGTCTGAAGTTAAAAGGAAGTACGTCACGAACAGGATTCGAACCTGTGCGGGGAAACCCCATTGGATTTCGAGTCCAACGCCTTAACCTCTCGGCCACCGTGACTCTGTAACATGGTAAATCTGTGAGGTGTATTTTTGAAAATAATAACACAGTATGAAATATGTCAGGAAATGGTTAATATGTAGATTTGTGTTTTTCTGGGCTGTTAATTACAGAAGTGTCATCGAAAATGACGATATATAATGTGAAAGAAGCACAGAGTGTTGATGTGACTTTGGACACAAGAGGGAGACATACACCGTCAAAACACCTCTGCTCACTCGCAGGAGTTGAGGGAAAAATCAACCTCGGAGTGTAACTTTACCATTAACACTTTGAATAGCTTGAGAAAGGCAGTATTTAGGTCACCAAAACAACTTAGATACACATTATCGCGAATTATCGTATCATATTTGTAAACAGTTCCAACGTTAAAGAGCTGGTGCACACAAATTACAAAAAAGTATTTTCTCTTTAGGCTATAGTCATAAATGCAAATAATTTAAAATTGCTGTCCAATACAAAAGAAGCAAATGGAGTTTCATTTAAAAAAAGAAATAAAATGAAATAATTCAACAGCAACATTTCAAGGACATGTCGTCAACAGTTTTCATAGGGACTATTTCTTCTGTAGAAAATAGCTCCAATCGAAATAGTTTGCAGTTTGTTGTGAGCATTACTCAGAGTAAAAGGAGACTTGAACACTAAAGCTGTTTGGATGGTTAGATAATGCTAAGGTAAGTGATGTAAGGGTTCTTTTGTAATTTTGGTGACCATTTATTGTGGCTCTTGCCCCACCATCTGTCTTATCACTTTTATTTTTCAGTGTATCGTTATCTTTGAATCAACAAACCGTGCTGTGTAAATACGGGTTGAGCAATTGAACCACTCCCTCCACTGAGATTAATCCAGCTACCTTATTACCTACACTTAGGTTTAATAGAATGCAACACCAAATCAATGGCAAGCTTAACTTCATATTAATACTACAGGTCAAACTTGCAAGTCACTGGGATCACAGTATAGATGATCCACGTAACATAAACTACATTTACTCATCTCCTTGATTGCAAATAAAGACCACAAAGAATACTTGAACGTTATAAAATCTTTATTGATGTATACAATACTAAATTCTGAAAGGAAATGCCTGCATGTTTACAGGATGCTTGAAACAAGTGTCAGGAGGAGTTCATTTTAACACTCAGGTGGCAGGGAATCTTCTGCTGTGAAGGAAACCTCTTTGGTTGAAGTGGTTAACTAAATGAATAGGCTATAAAGTCAGAACTCTGTATAAACAAAGATGATGTTAAACATGATACCACTACCCGACAAATGCTGTAAATGTCCGGTGTTTGAACACACAAACACACAAAAACATTTCTCACATATGATCCAGAATAAACAGTCTGATTTCAAGACAAAAAAAACCAGACTCTTACACAATACACAAATTTAGATATAACATTTTATCATTAGCAAAGAGTGAGATCACCAAAGTAACACATTTGCATGAATAAGCAGAAAATACCTCAAAGCATTGTAGTCACATTGTAATCTCTAGTTTAAAGAATGTACACATAAACCTAGTGTTTGATCCCTTTTCAAAGAAGAATTAAAAAGAAAAAAATCTCAAAATGACTAAGCACATTTAATAAACACAGGTAAGTTATTTAAATTTATTTATCTTTATATTTTTATTTTCTCTTTACAAATCCCATTGAGAAAACTGGCAGGTTAATTGTAACACATGAAGCACTTAAAAGGCTTTAGGTCAAGTACGAGTTGAAAGTATGTCTGCTATTTGATGTGCACAACTTCTCTCAATAAGGACTTCTTTTTTGCTTAGTTTGGATATGAAAATATTTGGGGATCCATATATTGATTTAAAGATGTTAAGAATCCCTTGCTCTGTCTTCTATAGAAAATGTATGATGGATGTAGTGGGGTATAAGTAATGGAATCCTACAATGCCAGATATTGGTATGTTTAACACCTGCAACGTATTTCAGTTTCCAAGGTCTAATGTATTTCAGACTCCCAAAATTTTACATACAGTATCCCTAATCCCAAGGCAACCTTTTCATCCTTTCCAACAACTTAAGTCCTTTACTCAACTTCCCAACAGCCACACTTGTCCCCTTTCCACTACAAGCTCATGCCCAGGAGCTACAACACCTGTGGCTCCAGAGAGCGTCTTCCTCTCTTTGCACTGTCTCAACAAGGAGGCCAAGAGCATGAAAAATGGGCTGAGCTGGAGTCATCCGTCAAAGCTAGGAATGCTGTCCTCTGCCTTTATCCACTTCTGTGACCTCTCTAGTATCTGGCACCTGGTACCACTTGCTAAATTATTTTAGGGAGTCATGGTATTAGACATCTGTAACCACGGCTGGTATAGCGCTAACGATGTGCAACAAGAGGAAGGTCACTTTTTGGAAACTTTCAGGCATGACTTCCAAACACACAAGTTGGTTGGGAATGTATTTGCACCTCCTTTGAACTTAAACATTCTCAGCTTTTATGGAGTTGGTATCAAGCCGTGACTATCTATGCCCCATAAAGTGAAAGCTGTAAGGAAAAAAACTTCACGCATGTTTTACTATTACTCTTATCTACAAAAACATAGGAATCCATCCCTTCAGGACTGCAATTTCTCATACCAGCCTGTGCAAGGTAAAGGCACTGTTGGAGCATGTGTGTACATGTATCTGGGAGGTGGGAATTTAGTGATGGTGCCCTGGCAAATGTATAAGATAGTGTTTATGTTTGAAACATATGAAACTGAGTAAACTTTTCATCATGCAAGTTATGGATGCCTGACGCCACACAAATATCTTGTATTTCAAAACAAATTCACAGATACAACATTTATTGTATAGAGTACACACACTCAAGGCAGTTGTCATAAAGTTATGATTTTATGGTGTATTAGATGTAAGTATCTAGAGAGTAGTGTGCCTCACATATAAAAAATATTCCTGTACATAAACATACAAAGTTGCCCTGCAGTAAAGACAAAGGGGTAAAACCTGTAGGGTTCTTTGTGTCACTTACATATGTTTCTGGGCATCTAGTGTAGCCTCTATCCTGCAACCATGTCCTTCATTTGCATCAGTGTATTTGAGCACAAACATGTTAACTAGTCCTTGCAAATACAGAAAGTTTATCTTTTACCTTTCTTAGACTATTGGTTGGTGTGATTCATAAGAACATTTACACTGATTGCATTCAAATGCTGTCAATTCTTCTTTTAAGCACTTGGAGGTTAATCGTTACTTGCTCAATTGGCAATCATAAATTACAAAATACTTTACTGTACCACAGGTATACATGTGGTGTTCTAGGTACTTAATCAATGATAAAGTCAGACATTAAGAATGGGATCTCTCCGTAGAGGTAACAAACAATTTGACGTGCAGGTAGGTGAAGGACAGGAGACAAGACAGTGCCACTCGGACTACTAAAGTATAGTCGCCTGTTAGTTAAGATCTGGGCATTTTCAGCACAGGTCCAAAGAATCTAGTAAACAACCTCTACGTCACTACAAAACACCCCAGGACCTTTTCACTGAAAACCCCAAAACTCCCCATTCCAACTCTTACACAACCTGGCAACACGCTGCCTCAACAGGCTGTGGGCAGTACCACTGTTGCCAAAGATTTACTATTTTTCACAAAGAAACACAAAGAACAAAGAGGCTATTTGTCAGCAAGGAGGAGAGCTCCAGAGGCAGACAAACCCAGCAGGAGGGAGATAGTTGGCCCAGCGCCCTGGAGATGTGCTGCTATTGAAGAGGTGGGCTCCAGTTGATGGGAGTGAGTTATAGTGCATTGGTGCTTTCTTTGGACAACCCAGCTACAGGGTTTAGGAAGCACTCGCACTGGATTCTGATACACTGTGAGGTCTAGTTGTTAACCTAGTTGCTTGTAAAGTCTAAGGCAAGGTTTTTAGACTATACTGGTTACAATCAAAGGTAGTGTTGCAGGAATGGTCCAAGGATGGACTGCCTTGGGAAGCTTAGAGTATGTGTCTAGTGTATCCGTATAGGTGTTTATGACAAGAACACAAGGCTGTTTACAATGGAGGGATAATTTGTGCCTGCTGGATGTTCACAAATGTAGGAACTTTAGCAAGAAAAGAAAGAACTGAAAACTAGAATTGATGCTCACTAAAATTAAATCATATTAAGACACTTGCTCCAGAGTAATTGATGCTGTGGGAATCTGGGCATCTGCTGCTGTCTCAACAGGGCTTTTGTGTTTCTCTGTTTCTTCCTCCTCTTCTTCCTCATCCTCGCCAACATCTTCATCAACCTCTGGAACTGCCAGGCCAGCAGAACGACCACCATTGATCTCACACTCAAAGCTTGGTGTCTCTCCATTGATTGCCAGCTCTGCCTTCAGCTCTGCCTTCATGTTCTCTGGGGTGGAGGGACTCAGCGTCTCCTGGATCTGCTCCACAAGACCTTCCTGGGCATGCACCTCCGCCAAGGGAATCTCTCCATCTAAGCTTTCCAGAGTAGGAATCTCCACATGGGCTTCTCCCACAGGTGAGATGTCTTGTGTGGGGGCCTCCCCATCTCTGACCTTCTTGACATTAAAGGTCATGGGAGATACCTTGAAAGAGGATGATTTTGCAGTCGGGCTCTTGGGATGGTTAGGGGTGAAGCTCTTCTTGATTTTGTCACGCTTCTCTGGTGGCACGATCTTGGTGGTTATCTGGTTCACCTTCTTCTCGATGCTCTGGCGCGAGAAGGCCTTCTTGAGGCTATCAACCTTCTTCAGGCTGTTGCGCTTGAACTTGTCAGCCCTTGTCTCATACATGCGGGAAGTGCCAGGACTCACTGGCTCACCCTCAAACATCTCGTCCTCCTCTCGGTGTGCCGCAAGACCATCATCGTCATCGGAGGACAGGCTAATGGTCTGAAGGCCCTCCTCATGCGCACGGCTACCATCAACAGAGCCGGTAACAGATGGAGCAGGAATGATGGAATCTGCATCATAATGGCTTGGTTGTGGGGTCCTGAGGGAGTCCTTGACCAGCACACTGGCAGGGATCTCATTGTCTTCCTATTGTGAAACAGAAGGACAAAAACAGGAGGGTTAAGAAGGCAGTCATTTGGATCAGGTCTGTGCAAGGAGGCAGGTTGGGGTGGTGGATGGGTCACGAAAAAACACCGAACTTTCTCCAAGGAGACTGGCATTCAGGACTGTGAACCAAGTGGACTTTGAGTTATTTTAAGGTACGTCATCACCATATGTTTCTTTTCCTAAACCCAACCTACATAACTTTTCTTCCCTAAACCTAACCCACGTAACTTTATTTGCCTTAAATCTAACCTACATAACTTTACAAGGCCCAACCATGTAGCTTTTCCTACACCTAACTTACGTAACTTCACTTGCCTAAACCTAGCCTACATAATTTTACAATGCTCAACCGTGTGACTTTTCCTAAACCTAACCTATATAACTTTTATTGACTAAACCCAACTTACATAACTTTCCTTGATGGAAGTAAAAAAGGAAGTAGTATAAAGAGCAAACGTCTGTGTAAGGAGGCAGGTTGGGATGGTGAATGAGTCATGCAAATACCAGACATTGCCTCAGGAGAACAATGTTCGGGACCGTGAACCAAGTGAGCCAAGTGAGTTATTTTAAGGAACGTCATCACCAGGTTTCTTTTTTACTGAATCTAACCCCATAACTTTACAATGTTCAACCATGTTTCTTTTCCTAAACCAAACCTGTGAAACTTAACATTAAGTACGAAATGTGACGATGTCATTCATGGGAGGCGTATTTGTTAGATATCATATGAACCCTTGTATGTGCATTTTCATAACATATCATACGAACCATTGCATGAGAATACATTGGTTCCAATTACTACAATGGAATTCATGACCATGATGATCAAAAGCAAGATATTTTAGGTGTACCTCCAAACACCCATCCTCATAAATGTGTTCCTGTATACCTCTGGCCATGGTTTGACCACTGTAAATGGCTGTCTGTATTTAACACACTCCACACACTTAACATATTGGGTTGGTCTGCCTGCTGAGGACTGAGGAAACCAGTCTCTGCATGCCTCCCTGGCCTTCTCCTCCAGACATATGAGGAATTCCACCTGTTTCTCTGCAGGAGTCACACTTTTCTCCTTTTTTTCTCTCTTTTATGTCTCTCTCTGCCTTTAACTCGCCATCCATGAACACATTGATGACCCTAAAAATGGATAGCAGTGAGTTCAATATCCAGGGTTTCAATTTGCTTCTCCTCAGTCTCTTCTTCCTCCCTCTTACTCGCTGCCCATTCATCTGTGCACAATCACACAGGCACACACATGCGGACACACGCATACACATGCAATGTTCCACTCCACCGGGGATTTATGAGCTAGAGTTCCCACCCCCCTCTGCCCCTATCCTTTCACACCCAGGAGTGAGTGGAGAGTGAAGGTGCAGCTTCAGTGGTTGACATACTCCACTACACATTTGAAATGCTCATAGAGAAACCCTCCCTGTGACATCAGCTTTAAGTACCACCAGTGGATACTTGGGTTTGAGTTGACTTAGCACAGTTTGCAGCCGTTTTTATGTTGTAAGTTCAGGGGCAGGACATGCCTATGTATGGGCAGTTAACATGAATACTTTGATTTGCCCACAACAAATCAAATCTAGGAAAGGCTTGCTTGAATGGTTTCAAGGCCCCCGCAACCCTCACAGTGCTGAACATGTTTGAGAAAGTTAATTCTGATTGGGCTAGGAATACAGTATCACCATGAAATGGGGAGTGCTTTGGGTGGCTTTAATTAGTATTTAATTCTGAATATGAGCTTTGTAGCTACAACTTGGAATTGAAACTATGTGCAGTCACAAGTCAACAGTGGAGCTTGTCATATTTGAGATATTTAACGTGGGGATGTTTCGAGAACAAGCACCAGTGCAGGCCCCAGTCACCCTCAGTATATGTTGGACCGACACACTTTTGAATGGTAGTTGTTTCTGTGCACCATGCCTGTAACAATGAGCCTACACGTAAGTATGAATGCATTTCAAAGAATGCACGGCAGCTCTGAAGGCATTACAGGAGTGCTTAAAAGTTAAAACATGCCATAGGTTGTTGAAGAAGTGAGCAATGCATCTCTCATGGGGTGTCATTAGCACATACTTAAGGACTGGGCTAACCAGATGGTCTTGAGGAGTCCTGCCTCCTGTCCATTCCTCTCTCATCACAAACGGTGACAGTGGTATTGTACCTACAATCTGTCTTTCGCCCATTCAAGCCAATTTTAGTGCAATTTCCATGACGTTGGTAAAATATGGAAGAAAAGATGATACTGAAGCCGTCACAATTATATTATTGGATAAAATGTTGCAAAAATGCTGATATGGAGATAAATTTGTCTCAATATTATTTGTGTGAACAGATCGACAATCTATGTGTTACTGTGTAACTACTGTGTACATATTAAGCAACTTCCACATATACAAAAAAGATATGTAAACTAACAAAACTATTTTGCAAATATAAAACAGATCTGGAATTACACAAAACTTTCAGAAATTCATGAGTGTAGAGTTGAGATTCACAAATAAAAACTGAATAATGTTTTTTTTAATGTTTTATATTTATTGGAAAATTAATAAAAATGTATCCACAGATTTCTTTTATTTTTATTTGTGGATTTTGTGTGTGTGTGTGTATTTGAAGATCCATTTTCTATTTGCAAATATAAATTTTGTGAGTGAATAAATCTTTTTTTGTATTTGTGGAAGGTGTTTAATATTTACACATTACACAGTAACACATGGATTGTCGATATGTTCACACACATCATACTGAGACAATTCTATCTCTATAGACCTATTACTCTGTGATTGTGGCAGGTAAACTGCACAAAACCATGACGTAAAGTGAAGTGGTCCTGCAGTAATTAAAAGTTCCAATCCATATCAGTCAATATTGTTATTATAGACTTGAATACTCCATGTTTAGCCCTTAATAAGAACCTATTAAAGTGTGTTTTACTTTTGCACCTCCACAACTTTGTGTATCACTTTCTGCAGTTTCTTGATTGCATCAACTCTGTACAGATCGGAGGCTTTTTGAAATGAGTACCCATTATTAAGTCCAACTGCTGTTTTACCCTAGTTTCATCCACAGCAGTATACAATATGCCATTTTGACACCTATACAATCTCTAGTCTAGTGTATGGAAAACTCTCGAGACGTGGACAGCCATGCAGAAATCCTCCTGTTTGTACCACTTTGCAGACACCCGATACCTTTCGCCTTGATCTCAAACATGCAGTTCAGGTGTGCGCCAAGCATGAATGGTATCTCCATAGACTGTAAAATATCTCTGGGTATCTCCCAGATAATGCTAATAAATCTGTCAGTGTGTTCTTAAAGGCACAACGTCAACCTTAGTGCCAGATTTACAGGGGTAGAGAAAAAAACTGGCTGTTTTAAACCTTTAAAATGTACAGTACAATATATAGAACAGCTGGGATGATCTGGTGATTTCTAAATGATCCTACATATTTTTTTTGGTTTTTCTCCTTAAAGATAACACTTGTAAAGCACTAAGAAACAGCTTTTCTGCATGTGTTGACAGTGAGTTTTTATTTACTACCAACAACCACTAGGGGTTGTTGTCATCATCCCAAAAAAGGCTTGGAGTTGTAATGCACTGCAGCTTTGTAACTTGAAATCCAAAAAAGACAAAAGTAGCACCTTGGGGAAAAGCTCTGGTTACCACCACCTTCTCTTTTGGTTTAACTGTAATTCCTCCCTTTCGGTTTTGCTCTGTGTAGCTCCCTCCTGTCATATCTCAATGAGCAGTATGTGCATGCCAAATTTTGCTGTTGGCCTGACAGTGTGCCACACCCACAGAAACTGTGTGGATCTCAACGTGTTCATGCAGAATCAAATCAGAAGGACAAGAACTATGTGGGTGACAGCGGTTGTACTGCACACGTTAGATGCTGCAGAGAAATACCTACATAGAGAGCTTGCTTATAGAAAGATATTGCTCCAGACTTTATGATAATCTCCCTTTTTTTGGTGAATACATTTCAATTCAGATGGAGTCAAACAGTTTTAATCAGCATAATGTGTGAGATAGCTCAAGGGTAAAAACACCCACCTAACCTGACCGGTCACGATTAGAAAACGAGAGCCAATTTGGCCTGTCCTGACCTTCAGTGGAACGTTCCCTGATAATAAACACTAAGCTTCCCTGATTGTTTGGTGGTGTTAAGGTTTCTAAAGATTCAATCGTGACTCCTCTGCTCCAGTCTGGGCATGCCATAGACTTTCTGATTTGGCTCAAACATGTTTGATATAATCACTGTGGGTACTGGAGTGTGTGGGAGGCAGCAACTGAAACTCAAACGCCCGCCAATGAAAACTGAGCTCTCCTACTACAAGACCTGCTGCAGTAACACAGTGCAGTTTTATTGATTAATTCATGAGTTAGTCATGGTGATAAATGCAATCAATGCCTCACCTGTCAATTTTAATTGATGCGTGTTTATACTAATCACAAAGCTGGAGCCTCCAGTGTTCATCATAGCCTTTTTTCCCACAGTATTTACTTCATCTGGCTCATTTTCTACATCTTTTATTTGGTTTAAGCGGTAAAAATGCTGTTTCTGTTGTTTGGCTGTCCAAATAGTAAAACAGTGAAATGAGTGTGTCCTCATTTTAACCCCCAACAGTCTTGGCAAGCAAGCTTGAACAAACAAAATCTTCCTAAATACCATTTGACCCAGGTCTGTCCTGTGTGTGTGTGTGTGTGTGTGTGTGTGTGTGTGTGTGTGTATGTGTGTGTGTGGACCTCACAATCTGGGACTTTTCTCTTGGGAACCCTGTTAATTAATGCATCCTCTTAGCGAGCACTCATTAGCCACTGAGAATGTGTTATGTGTATGTATGTGAGTATCTGTTTGCCAGTGTGTATTTGTGCAGCCATGTAGGACATCAGCCATTGTGTAAAAAAAAAAAATATTTAAAAGAGCAAGATGAAAGTAAATTAAAATAAATTTGGAGCAAACCAAAAAACAAAGTTAATTTAGTGTGACAGCAAGTTTACTGTACGTCAAAGAGCACTCGCTTCAAAGATGGTTTAAATGCTTATGTAATGGAGTCCAAGATCTCATTTAACAGTTGCATGGCAGAACTACAGTCTAATTGCAAGTCCTGCAAGGTGTTAGTAAGCCAGAGCTTATGTAAGTCAGTTCTGTGGAGTCTCCTGCTCTATCCAAACAGAGAGAGATCAGGGCGGGGCAGGACCGCTTCACCACTGCCTCAAAGAGCTCAGATGGGCTCACGTTACTCTGTGAGTGTGTGTCTTTGTTTATGTGTAAGGATACCTTATACTGCTTCTTTTGCATCTGATCTCTTGCCTTTGTTTATACTCCCATCAGAACCAGCTGTACTTTGTGTTTGGTGCTAATTAACAAACTTTAGCACACTATCACGTTAAACGAAGATGGTGAACATTATAGTTCCTTAATAGCATGCAGACATTGTAAACTGTCAAGCCTTTTTGTCTTGTTCCTATTCTACATATGGATGGACAGGTGGATGTGTATGGATGTGTATGCAAAGTACAAATGGGAATTATTTTGTATGTGATTTGTATATGATTTTGCATACTCATCCATATACAGAATATGATAAAAAGCACTGCAATCCATTCTTCAAAACAAAAAACAAAGCTCCAACAACTTTTTTTGTCACATTTAGTTACACTTTGCTTCAAGATTGTAGATTCAATCATCAGCTACACGCTCACAACTGCTTTTTCACTTACTCATCACAGTGACTTTTGAGACTTTGGAGGCGAGTTGGGAAAAGACAGTGGCTAATGTCACCTCTCTGTGATTGCTCACTTTATATACTGACCATGAGCGTTGATTGGGTGTTTGGTTTGATCACTGACATAGTGAAAGACAGGCAGTTGCCCAGGAGAACAATATTGTGGCCAACATGTGGGAACAAGTCTTAGGGCCCTAGTTTGTTGCCGTAGTTTTTGGTGTGTCCTGCATCATTCACACTAGTCAGCTCTTGTCGGCTATTTTTCGGCCAATCCAAAACAACATAAGGCTGTGTTGTTAATGTGTTAAGTGGCTAACTACCATCTTAAACCCGCTCTTCCAGTTTCCCTTTTTTAATGACAAATATAGATTATTGCTACCTGCTGGTGTGAAGACTTATGTCCTCTCATGCAGGTGCAGAATATAGGTGCTGGCCATTGGCCGCTGGCTGTTGTCTCTGTCATGTGTTTAAGTGCAACTTTTTGGCCGAGACACAGGCAAAGTGAGGTGATGAAATAGTCAGCCTTGGTTTCCACTACTTTGATGTCAGTTTGGTGTGTCTGGGATCTTACAACAAGTTGACATTTTTCAAAGAAACCATGTAATCTTGTTTGAAGATACTGATTTCATATACTGCACACACTGCAATACTCTGCTATAGCTAGCTAAATATTTAAAGTCAGCTTGCCACAGACCTCTAGTTAGTTAAGTTTGCTGAAGATAGCTGCATACATCAAATGAAATCAATACATTCAAACAATATTAAAATGGGATCTCTAAAAGAAGTCCCATTTTATCGAAACATGTAAGTCTTACATGTTTCGATATGATGGTCCCTTAAAATGGTTGTTGTCTCAGGCAACTCCCTGTCTTCCGCTGTGTCAGTGATCAAACCAAACATCCAATCACAGGTCATGGTCAGTATTTAAAATGACCAATCAAAGGGGCAGACATCGGTCACTGTGTTTCCATCCTCGCCTCCAAAATCTCAAAAGTCAACTTGGTGAATGAGTGAGCGTTGAGCAGTTGTTAGGGCGTGAGGGTCAAGCTAATTCTCATCATAGCCCTGTGCTCATTGGGCCGCATTTGTGCGCATGCAGCAGAAATGCTCCTTTATGAGGATGCTCTTCATCTTGTGGCTATACTTTACTGTACTTATTATTTATGTGTTGTTGTTTATGTGTTTAAGGCCCAAAGTATAAAAGAAAGCGGTGGCAGCTTCTTCTGTAACAGACTATGTTAAATGATCGTTTAATATCGCCTAATATCGATCGCAGACCCCTGAACCGTATCGTATCGTGGCAGACTTTGTAATATCAGAGAATATCGTATCGTTGTTCAAAGAATCAATATAATATCGTGATGAAACTGGTGATTTACACCCCTAATGTGTACGCCCCTGGTTTTTATGTGTACAGATTGCCATACATTTCTCCAGGTCAGTTTCATTATATTACACTTCCTGTTACCCTCTCTCTATTTAGATAGGATTGAAAACATATATGCTCACAGAAAAACACCTTACAAATGTACTAATCAACACACAAAACAAAACAGAAAGCTTTTACTCTTTTGAACCATGATAATGACCCCTCTGTGGTTTGTATGGCCCAGAATTATGTCAGTCAAATCTGATTTGGCTGTTTAATATGAATATTCGATGGTTTGTTTTTTTCCATATGAAGTTTTAAAGTTCCTAGGGTAGTCAAAATGACCTCTTCCAGAATCACCCTGAAGCATGCCAGATGAAATTAGCCAGGCCTTGTCCAGTTGCCAAACTTCGCTGAGACCCGGCATGAATGGCACCCCTGAATTGGGCTGCCAACACTGCCATCACTGGGCAGTTATAAAAAGTGACCTGGTCCAGCTTCGGCCCAAAATCGGCATGCTGGAAGACTAAGTCTGGTAGTGTGTGGTAGTCCAACTTGGCTGAGGCTTAGCATGAATGATGCCCCAGGACTGGGCTAAATCAGCTGGTTGATTCCGGCTGCCAACACTTCCATCACTGGGTTTAACTGGGGCTCAGCAGGATGTTCACATTGACAGCAGCATTCATGTAATGTAGTAAACAAGCTAACGGCGCTAACATGGAACATAGAAATACGCAACATTTTTTGTTGACACTAGATATTAAACAATCAAACAAACGCCAGAGACTGTGTCGTATGAAGTAGCTGTGAGCTGTAAATTCAACACTTCCAAGCAGAAGAGAGACAATAATGTTATCTCGGAGCCTTGCGGTGGAAAGTTTCTCCTCCTGTGTGCCTCTGCATTGTGTCTGCAGCTGTCTCTTCCAGAGAGTAGTGTGAAAGTCAAAAGCACTCATTCCATAGCAAAATCTGAGGACTGAAACATCCCAGGAAGTACACTGCACACCACACTGACTAGCAAAAAAAAGAAGTAAAAAATTAAAAAACGCGTGCTCGACTTGAAGCAATCTGTCGACTGAGGGATCTCCCACTGATGATTCAAATCTCTGACTTTCAAGGGGCAGCCCTATGTGTGCTAATGTGTACATGTGTATGTGCGTGTTAGCAAGTTAAACAAGTGTGTTGTCCTGTCCCTTCAGATAATGAATGGAGGTTTTCTTAATCCTAACAGGCGAGGTTAGCACAGGTGTGTTGGCACAGTGAGTCAGGTGCCTCCGGGGGACTGCACCAATGAGAGGGCACACCATCACCACCACCACACACAGAGAAATGCATGTGTGTGCACATTTGCCAAGCCCCTGCAATTATTTTGTTACAGAATAAAAAAGACAGGAGACTTAGTTTAAAAAAACAGGGAGAAAAAGAGACCGATGACAAACTGAGGAGGATGTATGGATGCTTCTTATTGACTGATCAGACTTTTTTTTGTACTGTACATTTAAAACAAAGTGCTAAATTCAAATCTCTGGCTCTGAATATTCCCCTTTTTTATCATCTAAATTCCCCCCTACACTCCTTCTACTTTTTAAATGTGTCTACTAGTGTTGTCACGATACTAAAATCTTTGTTTCGGTACCAATACCAATATGAATTTCGATACTTTTCGATACTCTTCGGTACTTTTCCTAAGGAAAAGTCCTTTTGGATACAAACCTTTAGAACAATAAATAGTAGGGGTGTAACGGTACCAAAAAAGTCATGGTTCGGTAAGTACCTCAGTACGGACGTCACGGTTTGGTAACTCAAATGTTCCACCAAGTTTGTGTTGTTTCGTGTTGTCTCCCTTTGCGATTCAGACTTTCTCTTGTCTTATTTCACGTGTGCCAGCTGCGAATGTTGATACAGGTGTTGTCATACACACCACTTGCGCAATCTGTGCTCCAATAGGAACAAGAAAGGCGTTTGTGTGCATAAATGAGTAAAATAAATTAACTACATTAATGAATTGAATCAATTTCAAAGTACCGGTATTTTCCAAATGCAGTATAGTACCGCTTGGAATACTCTAGTACCGCGGTACTATTTTAGTACCGGTATACCGTGCAACACTAGTGTCTACCCCCTTCATGTAACACGACCTTTCCCTTTCAGGAAGTCCAAACAAAACACTATCTAATAAACTATGGTCCCTGAACCCTTTCTCTTTCTCTCACACAAAGCTTCATCCAGTCAGGGAACAATGCCGTAGTGGCTACCTGAAACTCACATGATTCTGCAAATCTGCCTTCATCTGCATATGTTTTGATTACATCCTTCCCATTACAGGGCAGAGAGTTGTTTTACAGTTCACCCCTTCCCAGCTTGTTGCGTAACATCACGCCCCCTGCACCCTCACCCAAATGTGCACGAGGAGCCATCTGTGGACAGAGGAAGGAAGGATGGAGGAAAGGAAGGCAAGGAAATGGAATTCTGCTATTTGTCATGGGACAGGGTGACATGATAACCTCTCATTGGACTGTAACTGTACATAGTGTAGTGGAGTCTTACACAAATGATTGTACATATACAAATAACAACTGTTAAGATCTTAGCCCAACACCGTACCACCATACCAACGATGCTCAAATCGTCAAACATTATAATCCCAAGTATCATAAATCAGCAACTTCATGCCAATTCTGAATCATGCCTCTTGGCCTGATACCCATAAAGCTTTGCATAACAAGTTACGGCATTCTTTCCCATCTGTGCCCCTCCCATATCTGCCTCACCAAAAGAAAACACGGCATGTTTACTGGCCTCGCAAGCTTGTGTAATCAAACACAATAACCAATTCAGGCGATGTCATGCTGACGTGCTGGTAAAATGAAGATCGTGGCAATCCAGAGAGGCGCCGATTATTCCTCCTGATGACATAAATGATGATGCAGGTCGTCTGTTCACTCAGCCCATAATTTACAGAATAGCAGTCCTTGCACGTCGGATGATGATATGTTTCATATTCTGCGACATGTGCTCCCCAGTTACCATAATGAATTTCATACATGGCATGGTATTCATTATAATAACCCCATGGTTGACTGGACCATTGCGCTCTTTGTCACTTACTGCACTTCCTTTACATCAACCGGATCACACTGCTAAACCTGCACTACCCCACCCAGCTCATCGTGCTCCATCCCCTCTGCATGCATGATGGATGAGGTAAAGTATCTTAAGACATTCTTGTACACTTACACTTCTTGTTGCTCCTGTCTTCACCCTGCTCCATTGCTATGTTAATCTCCTTTAGCTCTTTTGTTCAAATCTCCCAATATCCCCCTACATACATTGTTTCAGCACAATCCCGAACTCTGCCTATCAAAACCATTGTTTGATAAAGGCTGTGTGGAGATACCATGAGCATTTATGATAAGGCTACCACCAATTGTCACAATGTTTACCCCTGTTTGGAGGTCAAAGGGCATGAGTGTCCACAGAGAAGCCCGGAAGTCATCACATTATCTCAAGACTTGATGTATTTTCATGTTTTATTTAAGAGCAGAGAAGTAAGAACGCTGAGAACAAGCATGGCTATTGTTTTCCCTTTTCCTGCCATGGATGTTGTGGCCTTGGCCGGTGGATTGGATGGACACCAAGGTTTGAAAAGCCAACAAGGAGTGGACACGTAGACAGAGCCCTGAAGTCTAATGACAGAGAAAAGAAGGGTGGTGACAGGAGGTGTAAAAAGAGCATAGTTAGTTTCATTTTTTCAGATTGTATTTTTTAATAGGACCATTAGCGTCTTTGGCAGAATACCATCAAAGAAACACTCCCAGTACTGCCTCTTTAACCATTTAGATAACTCTGTTCCTTCAATAAGTCAAGTAAGAGCAAGCGAGAATGAGAAAGAGCATTTAAGTGCAAGTGTGCAAAACAGCTTAGTGACATTACCTTAAGAATGCCTGCAGCATAAAAGCTTCCACCTTTATTTATCTTTGTATTCACAGCTTTGTTTTATCTTTAATTTGTATGTTTTTATAGCATCAACTTTTAGTTCATGGCAATGAATGACACTGACAACTTCAGTAGTCTCGCTAACATGCCACATTATACATCACCAGTCTGTCGTGGAGACTCACTAAGACTTTGTAACATTCAGCACTTTTGTGTGTCAGTGAAGCTGTTGCAACTAGTCTCCCACAGCAGGAATCTGCAGATGCAAACTTGCCTTTGCTGCACACACTTAGACAGTTGAGCAGACTTGTCAAACCTGAATGTGACATCAGGCTGAAGAGCAGGCACTTAGAGTAATACCTCTGCTCTGTGTGCATGTCTTTCACCTGTACACTTTACAAACTTGAGTATATCTCTTATCCAAACTCACTCTTGTGGATTTATCATTAGTCAACAAAAATAGACCATATGTCTCACTCCGTCCATTCCCTTTTCTCCTTATATTTATTTCTCTTTCACACTTGGCCGCTCTTTATTTTCTGTTTTCTGAAAACCCCAGAGGATTATCTGAGGAATGAACCCCAAAGGGAAAATAAGAATGATGACAAATCTGGAAACCATGCTGTAAACAAACCTCATTGTTCATTTAGAAAGCATGCCTAAGAGGCTACGCAGCCATGTTGATATTAGAATATTATCACTGAGACCAGTTTTACTCCAATCCACCAGCACTCTTTCACAGAAATGTTATGCTTGAAATCTCACTCAAAGCCTGTAGATTATGAGGGACAAATGATTTGTGGAAAAATCAAATTGCACTATTTCTGACCAATATTTCAATTGCAATATTATCTATAAACTCCAGGTTTGTATATGTGGTCCTCATAGTATCTAACAAGATTTGTACCAAACATTATAAGCCTGTTTTACAGAGCACATTTTGACTTGTCAAAGACAGATATGCACAGCAATTGATTGGTAGATTGATTACCTCAGTTGTGCATCACAATTAGCAATTCCACCATGCATTAAACCAGAGCCATGAAACTAGTTGCAGTTGTGGTTAATTATATCAACTACACCTTCGCTTTTTCTACTATGACATGTCAAAATGTCTGCCATGAAAAATGTCTATCACAAACTCAACTCCTGTCATTTTATCTGGGATATTCTGATTATTGTTCACTCTCCATCAACAATCAGTCAGTTACACCCAACAAGTAGCCCAGCTAGCTGCTAGCTACTCATTTAAAATGATGTGATGCTATTAGCAGCTATTTGTCCAAAGGTGCATTCATACAACTCCAGAGCCTTCACCACATATCACACTTTTTGTATTTAATAGGGGTAGAATTAGCTAGATAGAAGAAGATATTGTATTCTAACAAGCAGCCAGATATGGTCAAGACTGACTATCAGCCACTTCAACAGCTAGCTGGGCCCTGTCCTCACAGTGAAGCTGTAGCGTTCACACAGCCTCCAACTCTACACAAAACCCACAATGTAGGTTTGCCAGTTAACGTAAGAGGATACAACATGTGAATGAGACAACTTTAGAATTACGTATTCCTCCTGTTTGTGAAAGCTAGCCGTCTACCCAAACCTCCAACACCTGCATAAAGACAACACATCTCGTGCCTATGTCTACACTGAGCGCAAATCTGTCCAATCTGAATCCTGGTCAGACAGCAAACAAGCCAGTGCGTCAAGTGATGAAAGGTTAGTGGGATAAGTCAAAATCAGTGTTGGGGTCTTCACTCAAAAAAATACTGGATTACAGGTTACTCATTACTTTAGAAAAGCATTATTTCACTTAATTAATTAATAAAGGAAATTGTAGGGCTGCCTCTTGACAGTAAAAGTCAGAGATTTAAATTGTCAATCGGAGAACCCACAGTCGACTGAGACTGCTTCAAGTCAAGCGGTCTTTGCTGAGCAGCGTACTTCTGGTGACGTTTTGGTCCCTAGATTTTGCTGCGGAGTGAGCGCTCTTGACTTTCATGCTACTCTTTAGGTACAGACAGCTGCAGACATGCAGAAGCAAATCAAACAGCCAAACACAGCAAACTCACTTGAGTTGCTCACTCACCAAACTGGCTTTAGAGACTAGTCCTAGCTTATTTGACGTGTTTACCACTAAAGCAGTGGTTTCACCTCATGAGGAGTGACTCAAATGTTTGTCAGACAACCTGTTCCTCTTCGAAGTCAGTACAAGACTGCCCAGCAGGCTGACGAGCCTCTACATGGGCGCACTTAGGACGATAACTGAAGAACTTATGTAACACAAGTAACGAAATAATACAATACTGCATTACTGACACATGTAGTGTGGTCATGGTGATGCATTACTCTGTAATGTGTCACCCCCAACACTGGTAGAAATACAGAAATCTCAAACTGTATTATATAATCAGTATAGATAAATAACATTAATATTTAGCATACAGTATTTCTGTAGGTCCAGGACTGAAATTCATTTGTTTTTTTGGATTTCTGTTTCGGTCCATTTATTTTTGGTTAGTTAGTTAGTTAGTCCAGTAACACTGAGTTAACCACCCTACTTTAAGCTTGGTAACATGCAGGTCCTGAATGTCTGAATGCACTGAAACAGTGAGCACTGCTTAAGGCTACAAACTGGTGCTATATATCACCTGGTCGAGGGACACCCACAACAAATCTGAGCTGTAGCCTACGGCCAGTGGCTTGCTCCAACCTGTGGAAATGGATAGGATTTTAAAATGGAGGGTACTGCCCTGAACATGTGCAATATGTGCAACATGATTACACTCAAATATCTATTTGCCCCTGAACATATATTGTTTTGGACAAGTTTGAGTAAGTGTTTTATATTAAAGTTTAACAATCAACTGCTAAGATCTCTATCTGTCTCTTACTGTTGCTTCGTTAGGGTTTGGCTATAAGGGTTCCTCTGGCAGTAAAACTTCAATTGTGTCACATTTGATTTGTATGCACAAGATGGGACTCAAATGGATCTGACACTGCTGACTTGTTAGGCCATTATTAAGCTTTATTTACCTTTGGAGTAATGAGCTTTGTGCCATTAAAGTAAAGGTAAAGGCTCAGGGTGAGGCGGGGAACCAAATTACCTGTTTGTCCTCCATCTTACAGTGTGGAAAAACCGCTTTTACTTCCTGCTCCTGAAAGCTAAGATTAACTAACCTTTGGTCGAGTGTCGATGTACAAAAGCACTATGACGATTGGTAGCAAAGCAAACAAAAAGGCACTGACTGGGGAAAAGTCAATCACTCAAACCTTTAAACCTTTGTAAGCATCTTCTGTACTGAATGACGAGTCAGGACATTGTGATAGAGGGAGAAGTCCCACAGTCAGAGGAGTTTACAATTAATTTATTCAACTTATTGGAATGGAAACAGACCCCCCACCACCCCCACCCCTTTTTCCAAGTAGTGTTATTGTTGGCACCACTGTCGCAAAGACAACCAGATCACTTTTTTCCATTTTCCTCACAGCCTAGCAACTACCACAGTTTCTACAGTTGTTCCACTGCCCTCCATTTCCACTACTACTATTATTTGGAAACTGGGGATAGCTACCAATAGCTACAGAGAAAAAACGGAAGTGCTATCTTCTTACTTTTTTGGTTGCGCAAAGATTAACGCGCTTCTTTTATGCCTTAATCTGAGACTTCATTTTCCCAGGAGAACGTACCTCATGGAAGACAGAATTGCCCTGGCACTTAGTCCCTCCCTCAAACGCCAGCTGGCCAATCATAGAGTAGCATCAGCTAGCTCCAGCCAGGGACCAAAAACAAAACGGCTGTGCTCCATTTACTCGATAGAATAATTTCAGATTGTCTTTCTTTTTAGGCTGGTATGTGAATTTCAAGCTAGTCACGGTTAAATGTTGGGCCTGGGGGTGCACAGTAAGGGATAACACCCAATGAGGTGTTCATTATCAGCTTTTAATGGCCAACATGGAGTTATAAACGACTGTGAACGACTGCCTACGAGAAGGCCATTAAACACTGACAATGGACACCTCAAAGGACATTATCCCGCACATACCATGGTCACTTAACAAAGAAATAAGAATATTCATTTACACTTTTGTGCTTTTTGCAATCAAGATGTAAAGTTTTTCACAAGCTGTAACTTTCCGTGGTAACACCAGAGGCTTTATCTAATACCTGGAACAATCATTACCTCCCCACATGGTTCTTATGCAATGGCAATGTTATTCACTACTCCAGTAAATAGGATGAACCTTAGATACAACTTAGCAATGGGAGATATTTCTAGTCTGCTCAGCTCATAAAACCGCTTGGATCAGCTATCAGCCAGAAAGCAAACGTTATGCTCATAAGATTTAAAGTCAATAACATTACTTATGGTTGACAAACAGTGAATAAAATTTGACAGTATGTTTACCAGTAAGACTAGCTAGCTATCCAGCCATGTCATTGTCCCAAAATCAGTATCAAGATTTTTGCAAACAAATGATACGCCATGTGTAACTTTACTATCAGCCGCAGCCGGAAGTAGCGAGTTGAACAGCGAGTGAGATGTGAAATAATTGCTTAAGTTCGGAGGGGCAGTGTAGTACCTGCAGTCTCCGTCCTGTGGTGTTCAGAGGTTGAGGCACTAAAGACTACACTTTATTGGAAATTAATTGTAAACAATTGATACAGCCTTACTCAGATACAGTCTGATACTATTATGTAGTCCGTGCATTAATTTAGAACAGTGCACAAACAGTTTCACCAGAACTGCTCAGTGAGTGTCCATTATCAGTTTTTAACGGACACCCTGCAGCCAGTCAGAATCGAGTATTCACCCAGACCATGCTATGACACTTGTTACCCAGAGAGGCTGAGGGAGGTACACATTAAACAATATACTCTATGTTACAAAGTTAGCACTTCTATGCTATGCTAGCTAGGTTACTGAAGGTATACTGAATATATACACATGCTGCTTTTGCTTTGTTGAGACAGTGAATAAAGGCCTACCCTGATTTACAATGTTGTTCCTACATTTCAATGTCTTATGTCTCCATCAACAGGTGATGCAGTGCTTCAGTTTTATACTGTGATTTGTACTCACTGCTGAGTCAGCCTGGCATATCCTGGATATAGCCTTCAAATGCCAATTTGTCTGCTTCTCTCTAAAATTGCTTTTAGTTTTTCCAAAATTTGATATTTCTTCAACAAAGGGGCGGGGCTTAGCAAAGGGTAAAGCGAGGCTTTACCGCAGGTGGTGTCATTATTCTTTATCCATTACATTGTGCAATCAACATTTACTTAATAATGATAAGTTAAAGCAAAAAACTACTTGTCTATTTCCACTTTAAATGAATGTCACTTAATACATGTATGTTATAGAGTGAATCAGGTTTTCAGAACAACCCTCATTCCATCACAACTCCTGCAGCACAACTTCTATCAACAATAAGCATGTCACAGTCACTGTGTTTAGTTTGGCTGGGGAGCTTGTTTCTCTTTCCTTGCAATGTGATATGAACGTTCTTTGATAGTGTGTGAGAGCTCTGAGCTCTGACTCTCCCTGCCAGTCTGCGATTAGGGATTCAAATAACACAGACAATCACCAAACATCCTCTTCCCGCCCCACCACGAGAGCCACACAACAACTCCTTTCTCGCAGCAAAATATCAAGCAAAACTCTGAACCGGGGCCCTGTGAGCAACGCAGGAGAACAAATGCAATTCTCACAGCGTTCAAATTCAATTTGCCATTGTGGCTGCCTTGTTTGTTGTGATGAAATTCCACTGTGAAATAAACACAGATGGGGAGATTAAGATCCAATCAGACATAAATGACTCCTGTCGCAGGAAATGAAAATTCCAGATATACCGTATTTCATGTAGCATGCTACAGTGATGCAATTAAGATAAGTTATAGGATCTCCAGTGCGACTGCTGATATTTAAACACTCAGGTAATGAGCCTTTGAAATTAATCTGTGTGCCAAATAATGGAAAATATCTGCAATCCAACGCAAAACATTTCACCTTTCCAAACAGTAATTACCAAAATAATTTCTACACTGCACACATTGGAATCTCAGATGGCTAGGAATTGTGTGTGCCCTGCATGAGTGTGCAGGAGAAAAGGCCCAGAGAGGGGAGGGCCATGTGGGGACAGGAAAAGCACTGGTGCACAAAAACAAACAAACAAGGGCCAAGCATCGGTAATTAAGTCCTCATTAGTTCTTGTTATGCACAGGAACGCAGCGGAGCGGCAGACAGCGCAGCCATTTCTGACTGACCGTGGCCAAAGCCTGGAGCGGGTTTAGACCCCTGCTCCCTGCAACTGTCGGCGTTTACCCAGAAACCCTCTGTGTTTCCACCTCAGCTGGCACTTACAGGGTGATGAGTGTTCTGGATCAGTGTTGTCAAGCGGGGAGGGGAGGAGAAGGGCCTCTCGGCCAATAGCTACAGGGCTGGTATAGGGAGTTTGGCTCTCGGGTGTGGAGCAAATGTGCATTATCAAACAGTAGCGTGAGGCATGCAGCATGTGCTTTCATGTTGTTTCAGGGAATCAGGACAGGTGGCTGGACCAACGACACATGCAAGTTGGAGTTTGCATAAAAGACAAAGAAGCAGCGGGAGAGAGCAATGTGAGAAGTGAAAAACGGTTGGATATTTAAACATAAACCAAAAGATATCAAACAAGAAATTTTGAGCACAGCACCAGATGGAGAAAATAGAGAAAAACAGACACAACACTAGGGGCAAAAAAGAGATTAGGTGAGGCAGAAAGTGATGGACACAGAAAAGAGTCAACACAAGCTCAGGGAGGAAAAAGGGCTGAACGGTTCTTTTATTTCCCGCTCCCCTCAGGCATGCCAAGTCTCATTTACCAGCTCTGTAACTGCATACACCTGACCCAACACATCAGCATAACATCCAATGGGCAAGTTGCACGCACACACATGCTGTACACACATACCTGGCCCTACTACACCCATCTACAAATGCTCCACTCTGTGTTTGACTCAAATTAACAGGAAAAAACTCAGCAGAAGTCAGATCAGCACTTTGGAGCCTACTCCTACATGCTCTAATGATATTAATGTAATATAGGGGTGGGCAAAAAAATCGATTCTACTCGATGTATCATTGATTATTCCACATGGGATATATTGACAGTATCGCGAATACAGCACATAGATTGCCACTTCATTTTTAAAAGCCACCAGCATGAAACTCGCTATGGTGCTTCTGTTCTCTCACTCTCTTCCATGGCTCTCCCTCTCTCACAGACTAAAACAAGACTCACAAACATGATGCATCACACACACTTACTCGCCAATCCAGACCACTTGCTACTGGGCGACAGCATGAGCAGGTGAGGCGTGTTTTTGTACCTGCAGGGCTCCAGACACATAGGAGCATAGGTGCTCCATGGTCGCAAAATGTGACCATGGAGCACCAGTGCAACTTGCAAATACTATTAATATATGAGCTGGAGAGCTGTAAGTGTGTTTCCCACTCACAGTGAATAAATCATCACCTTTAGTGGCACCACTGTAACAGTTAAACTTTGTGCTAACAGCAAACTGACCGGAAGTTATAAGCTTACAACCAAAACATTAACACTTCTGGCCTGACATGAGCACGATACTTCAGAATAAAAGCACCAGTGGTTCTGTTTCTTTTTAATTAATAGTAACAATACTTTATTGTAATAGAACTTTTCGTAACAGTTATTTATTCAAAGTCACTGTACCATAACAGTAACTTTATCGCAACAGTAATTTAATTTTATTATAACTTTATTCAACTTTATTTAACTTAATCGTGACAGTACTTTATTATAACTTTAACTTAAGCATAACAGTACTACAATTTTATTATAGCTTTATTTAACTTCATCATAACAGTACCTGACTTTATCATAATCTTATTTAACTTTATTGTAACAGTACCTTACCTTTATTATAACTTTATTATAACATTATTTTAACCTTATTGTAACTTTAACTATATTATAACCTTACCTAATTGACTTTATCATAACAGTTCTTTCTTTAACTTTATTATAACTTTACTCAAACGTATTAAAACAATATTTTACTTTACACAATTGTAACAGTAGTTCATTTAGTAGATTAGTTTTTTCATAGCCTACAGTAGTTTAGAATTCAAAATATCAAGATAAACATTGTGTATCAGGATACAGCCTAAAGTACTGCTATACTATTTATAGGCCATATTGCCATCCTTAATGTAATAGCGCAGATAAAAAACACCAATAAAATAAATTCAGACGATGCACAGAAGGGAGAAAAACAAAGAGATATTTGCAAGCAGGTCACACAACATGAAAAATCCAAAGGAGTTGTGGAATTTGACAATGCATTGAAAGCAAGCAACACCGTCCACTCTCACTATCTCCAAAGCAACTGGCCACTCTCTTCTTGCACATAAAAACTAACCAGAGATTGAATCAAATCGATCTGTGGGACCTCGCCCAAAGAAACACAGAGCCACCTTGTACAGGGTAAGGTCTTGGCACCTGTTGCATTTGAACAACAGAGCCTCAGTACCTGGGAAACCAGATAACAACGGCAGTTAAGAGCTTTCTGTGGCTCTGGCTGTGTCAACAATGGCCCCCCTTTCGCTGCCTGGGCACACACTTGTACGCACATGCTGCTCAGACGCACCCACACACACACCGTAGTCGCCAAAGAACATGTACTTATTCATGTACGAAGCGTACTCAGAGACCATGCCTAGATCTTTTTTAATTCTTTAAGGTATGGAACTGCTTTCATCTTGCATGGCAACCACAAGACTCCAGGCTGAAGCTAAAGCCTATCTTTTACATGCTGTACAAACACAAGTTTCAACTATTTTTATGTCTTGAGATAAGTGAGAGGTGGGTTATATAAGGATACTTTCCACTCGTAATTTCCTGGGGAAATTGGGAAGTTTATCACTTTTGAGCGCCAGTGTAGAGTTTTACCCTCACAGGTGTGATATGGCAGTTGAGGTGGTAAATCCATCCAAAAGCCATCTGTCTGTCTGAATTATGACTGTGGGGTGTAAACAGATCTAGTCGAAGTCAGTGTCTGAGCCCTCCTCTATTATCCTCTGTAGCTCCATTCCCAGACACACCCTTCTCTCTCTCTCTCACACACACACACATACACACACACACACACACACACACAAACAGAGGATAAGAGAGAAGAGAGCTTTATGCATGTATATAAAAACAGTTATGATCCTAACTTTTATTCAGACACCAGATTCGTCGTTTCTATCCTTCTGTATTAGCGGATGTGTGTTTGAAACATATTTCAAGTCAGAAAACAACAAACAACTCCCCACAACATCTGTCAAATGAGCTCTACAGGTTGCCTTAGTCCTGTTCAACAAGTTCTAAGTGTTGAAAATGTAATAAAGTGCTGTTGTTCACCCACAATACATCACGTGTCACTGCAAACCAGGCACATCGAAACACACCCACTATTGCAGTCAAATATGAATGCAAATCTCCCTCTCTCTCTCTCTCTCTCTCTCTCTCTCTCACACACACACACACACACACGCACACACACACACATACTAAAATGAGGCCTCATGTGGCATTCATGATGCAAATATATCCTATTAAAATTAAAAATTAAAAACTATTAAAAATAAATAACATGGATTAACTTCAAAGGGGTAGTCTTGCCATTTAGCATTGCAATCACAAGAGAGACATCGGAAAAAGACTTGTCATCGTGAAACAGCAGGAGACTGACTTTCAGTGTCTAAAGTGGATTAAGCTCCAAACCCTCCCTCCTTCCCATAATGCAACTTGATAACATCTTTCATTTGATGCTATGGAATTGCCTCCTTAATGCTTTTTCCAAACCCCACACCTCCACTTTGTAACACAGCCTTCTATTAGCTACAAGCCCAAGCCAGACAACTCTAATGACATCACTGTGACATCATCTGGATTACTTTTGCAGACTTTGGAGGACTCTCCATTACCAGATAAGACAATAACAACTGTTTTTGTAGCTGAGTAGTGATCTTACTGATGACTAAACTGAACTAAAATCAGTGGAGTGCACCTTTAAAGTTCCAACACTGTAATACTAAAGAATCTTTGAGACATTAAGTGACACTATGTTTTTTTCTCTTCCTATCACCACGTTTCCTCACCTGGAAGATGAGCACCTTAAAGTGGTTCCTCTTCAGCAGGTGGCTGTGGTTTGCCTCCAGCTTCTTCACCTGGACCGCCTGTTTATCCAAGCGCTCCCTCACCTCCTTCAGGTTCCCGCTGACTTTGCGCGAGCGCTCCAGCAGCTTGTTGACGCTGTTGGAGGTGCCGACGTGAGTTTTGGACAGGCGGGTCACGTCCCCCTGCACGACCCGCACGGCGCCCTCCAGGTCGGCCTGCCGCTGCTCCATCCGCTGCTGGTTATCCTGCACCGCTTCCATCATGTTGACCAGCTTATCCAGCAGCGCCACCACCGTGATGGCGCTCACCTGGCCGCTGGGGGGGCTTCCCGGCGCGGCCGCGGTCGGGCTGGTCGGGCTTTTAAAGCCCAGGCGGGAGAGGGTGCCTGTCGGGGTCGGGGAGGACGGGGCGGAAGACGGTGTGATCACGAGCTCCGCATTCTCGGCCTGTGGCTGCTGCTGCGGGATGGTGTGGGTGCTGCCGGTGATGCTCCCGCTGAGCTCGGCGTGGGACGCGTCATCTTCCATGGTTCACAGGTGGTCAAGTGTCCCGCTCTAATGGGGTAATTCACCAGAACACTATTAGTCTAGTAATGGTTTCACTCTGCCTTGATGCAGCTGTCACTTGCTCCAGCTGAGAACTGAAGGCTGGGTGTTTTACTTCTTGAAGTTAATTCCGCATCCACGCCCCTTTCTATCTTTCTATCCACACACACACACACACACACACACTCACACACGCACAAACACGCTGTGAACTTTCAAAACACCTCCCCTGCAAGCCAAAGGGAGGGGCGTGGTTGCTGTGGAGACCGTGCAGGCCTAGCCCTATTGACAGAGCAGAGGTAGAGCTGGTGTGTGTGTTCTTCCTTGTATGCTCGCCTGCTTTGTGTTTTCATGTGACTGCCAGCAACCATTCCACTCTGTGCATGCCTGGCTGCGTTTTCAAAATATGTGTGAAGGTTACTTTTGTTTACTGCACCTGCTGCTGTGTTGTTGCATTGTATCAAATTGTACTGGACTGCGCTGGAATGCACAATAAAGTGATGATAAAACTACAATCCAAATTGAAGGGCAGCATTTCTTGTGTTTCCACAGACCTACTGTGGACAAATCACACACTGTAATTTCTTTATGTCAAAGTCTGTTGTATGTGTTTATGTTGGTGTAGGATTGGGTGTGGGTGCCCTGTGAGCGTCCTTTTCCTGTCCACCCCCCCTCTTGTTTTGGAGCTCTGTGTCATGGCATGGGGCACACTTACATGGAAATGTGGAAATCCCTGTTTCAACAATGAGCTCATCTGTGCCCTGGTATGATGCCCCGGCCCCTCTCAATCTGCCTCTTTGTCACCATCACTGTAAATATTTCATTCACAGCAACACAATCACTCTTTCTATCTAACATGTTTTGAGGAAAAGAAAATTCCTGCATAAGAGAGTAAAAGTAAAAGAACAAATAACATCTTTTACCTAACCTGATTAAGGTCTCACAACCAAAATGCTGTTTGCTTAATAACATTTTTCAGTTTCCTCCTATGCACCTTTGTACAAGTTTTTGAGGTTGTACAAGAGTCTCCACATTCAAGTATCCAACATACCGTATGTTAAAATCAAAAGTATACTATGTGGTAGGTGTCAGTGTGTTGCAACAGGAGTGCCTGGATGTCTGTGCATTCTCATGTAGGGAGAGAAGCATGTGTGTTTATCTGTGTGATTGATTCCTTTGCAGAAAACCCACAGCATTACAACTATGATGAGAATCTATTTGACCACTGTGGACTATTGGAAGTATTCAAGCCCACACCTGAGTTTTATTGGATTCTGCCAGATATGGCAAAGGCTTGGTCAGCCACCATCCCATCTAAGATCAATAAAGAATTTACACCCTTAAACTGAGATTAGGCTGTCTGCACCTACTTGTGTGCACACACAGAAAAGACACACCTTGGATCACAGTGTTAAAATATGTTGGCAGAGTCCACAGTCCTCCTCAGATCCAAACCACACTGACAAAAGCATCTGTTTTTAAAATGGTGTTGTTATTGTGTTGTTATTACAGTGTTCACTGAGGTGATTGTAGGCAAAGGGAAGAATCTTAAGAGGTGCTGGTGGGTAGATTTTCTTTGCTTCGGACAAAGGCAGGCAAGCTGTTTTCCCCAAGCAGCCATAGTTGCTGCTTGGGGGAAATAGCAACTACGGCCGAAAAATGAAGCCTCAAATGGCCTCTTGAGGTTGGCTCCAAAAGGAAGTCAGTCCCCATGGACCTTTACAGTTGGAGTGAGTCACTTTACAATATTTTTATACCTCACCCATTTACATCTTTTTAAGACTTAAAGTTATGCAGAACTAAGGGCGTGGCTGATTTGAGTGCCAGGCCATGTCACCTCAGGTTCTCACTCAGATCCACTCCTTGCTCCACCCTCTCGGCCAAATTTGGTCACTTCTGGCTCCAAAAAAAATGACATGGCGATGGCCAAAATGCCAAACTTGAGGCTTCAAAATGGCAGCCCACAAACCAATGGGTGACACCACGGTAGCTACGTCATATTTTATACAGTCTATGGCTTTGCTGTCTTTCTAGTCTTGATGGTTCTGAATGTGACGTTTAGAGCATTAATATAGCAGCAAACCACTATTTACTTTGTGAAGATATAGTAGAGTAATGGCATCCTGAGCAGAGAATGAAGTCATTCTACCTTTGTGTGTGTTGCAATCCGAGCTTCTTTGTGGTTTGTTGTGGTAAACTGGTTCGGCAGCATGTATATGTTAGCGCATCCTGCAGGCTAGCTCATCGCCACCACTTTGCATTGTGCTCATTCAGCAGTCACAGCTGATATCAGGACAGCATCATCACGGAAGCTTGCACCATTATCCAATTCCCCCTAGTTGAGAATTTGTGTTTCCTAGTATACTGAAATAATGCCCTACACTGCCTTACTCTACCTCTGATTGGCTTACGCTGATGTTTTTACCCTAACCAATCTCTAATTAACTCCTCTTGCCTAAACCTAACCAACCCAACCAACAAAGGCAAAGAGTAATAGTCGGAGGGAGAGCAGGGCGAGTCATTCCTTTGCTATCCCAGGAAATGCAAAATTGCCCCCTGGTTAACACCGTTAGCTCTGTCAGTACTGTTGTCGTTTTTTAGTGTTTTCATGGAGTTAGCACCATTAGCTGCTACCTGCCGGCACAGCCACCTCCACATTAAGAATTGTTTCCAGACAACTCATACGCTCTGAATTTCACATAGAGCTCCTCTAATTTAGATAACTGTCTGTTGCTTCATACTTGACGCAAAGACACTAGAGTGGTATCTTTCTTCCCATCTAACTCTTGCAAGGACGCAAATAAGCATGTTTTCCGTGGACTGTATAATAAAGATGGATGACATGACGGCTCCCCAAAAGTGAAGCCAAAACATCTCCATCGCCCTCTGGTGGCTGGCTGCAGTATAGGTTATAAACTCAACCCACCACATGTTAGCAAATGGGTCACACGCCAAACTAAAAACTCAAAGTACAGGTCAAATAAATATTTCCTAAAGATGGTTTCTGACATTTGAGGTAGTTTTTATCCCTCTGATGTTTGTTCAATTGTTTGTTGTTCTAATGAGTTTGGTTTTAATTAGTTATTTGATGCTATAGGGTTTGATGTCATTATTGACAGATATGGGTTCTAATTGGTGTGCTTGCAATCAGTGGTGCTGGTAGTGATTGGTTGGACGGTTGTATGGGTAGGAACATGACGCAGTGAAGATCTCTACTGTGCAGACTCTGGCTCTAAATGACACCACAAGCGCAAGGTGGCCACAGCCATATCCGGGATAAATTTTGGCTTCATTTTTGTACAGTGGGAGTAAGTGGAGATGTGGCATCTATCTGTATATAAAGTCTACGGTGTATCTACCAAAATATCAAACTATTCCTTTAAAAAGAAAGTGGTACTGTTATTGACAA